>NC_141159.1:30075616-30392491 GCF_053477565.2 Lygodium microphyllum
CAATGATGTAAGATATTTTCTAAATATCTCTTGATGATCATTATTTTTGTATCTTAAAATAAGATTTATTTTATTTATTGAAATTGATGATGGATTTTTGAAAAAATGTCTATACATTCAATCAAAAAACATTCAAATGCATATATCAAAATTTTATTGAATTTATTAAAGTAACAAATTCTTTGAGATAGAAATCTTATTTATCAAAGTTTTACTTCTTCTACAAAAGATTTAGTTGTATTAAACAAAAATGTCATGTTCTTAACTAGTTTAACCTTGGGTTTGAAAGTGAATTCAAAATTCATTGAATTCTTTGATAGCATAGTAGATATAATCACATCTCTCGACTTCCAAAAGAGTATAATAGCACATCAATTTGGTCAACTCAAGGGATGGAGAAACCATGGTAAGAAGCTCATTCATATTATTTGGCCATGCAAGATGTAATGGAGTGGATAAAGTTAATATTCTAGAGGAATTATGTTGTTCCATAGAGCCAACCCATAATAAAGTAATGCAACACTTAAAGGTATAAGAGATTAGGGATCGTAGCACAGAACCAACCTAGAATAAAGTAATGAACATATAGAAAGCTTGTTCCATAGAGCCAACCTAGAATAAAGTAATGCAACACTTAAAGATATAAGAGATTAGGGATCATAGCACAAATCTAATGTACTAATTAAACATCCTTTATATATCGTGGAAATATAAGATATGTACTTAAACCTCTCTTCTATTTGTCAGTTCCATATCCAATAAAGGTATCATCATATACCATAAGCTACAAAATCATAATACAATTGTATCAAAACTCTTCTAAATTTCTCATAATCTTCATGGATACTAAAACATTTATAATTAATCATACCATGGATAGCAAAATCACAATACAAATCATTATACCAAAACATTTTGTTTCTTTGTAGGTACAAGCAAATCATCACTCCATGTTGGAACACTTTGCACCTTAACCTTCGTGGATGATGGATTGAAAGGCTCTTATGATATCCCTATATGAGAAATATTCAATATATAGATTGTGCTCACCCAATGCCAAAAAAACACAAGAGAGGACCAATGATAGTGCTTGGAAAGGATTTACCATGTTGTGCTAGTCATCACTGATACTTTCTTAATTCCTTTGTAATTTGATATGATATCATTCATTTTACATGTTTTTTGACACCTAATAAAAGAAATAAGGAAGTTACCCTTGATACAAAAGAAATAAGGAAGGGACCAAAGAGGAACAAGATGATGCAAGAAGGGCCTTGGGCTGGGCCTTCGGCCAGCCCAAGGCCCTTCTTACATTGTGTTGGCCGAAGGCCAACACAATGTAAGAAGGGGTCCTTGAGGCTATCAAGGGCTCCTCCTCTTGTGTTATCCTAGCCCAAGGCCCCCTTAGATAGTGTTAGCCTAGGGTAAGCATAATTGGGAGAGATGGGGGAAAAAGGGGGGAGGAAGGAGGGAAGGGGAAGGGGAAGGGGAAGGAAGGGAGAAGGGATGGGGAGGGGGGAGGGAGGAAGAAAGGGAGAGGGGCTACCCCTAGAATTGCACAATGTGAGGGGGAGGCCTTGAGATTTTCAAGTTACCCCTCCTTGTGTTGTGCAAGTCCAAAACCCTCACAATGCAAGCACGGACCCACACAACATGAGAGGGTCCCTCAAGATTTTTGAGTGTTCCCCTCATTGCATTGTGTGGATCCAAGTTTAGCACAATATGTTACACTAGGGGGAGTCCATCATTGTTTTCAGAAAGGCTCACTACCCAATAGGTTGATCTCCTAGTATTCATTTTGAGCATTTTTAAACACCACATGGAGCTTCTGAGCCATTCAAGATAACAAAATCAATGAATAGTATAAAAGTTTTCATTTGGGGTGCAAGATTAGTCAAAAGAAATGGTCATATTGTATCCTTAACAATGCAAAATCCACATTTTGGATTTAAAAATGCTCAAAATCAACACCAGGAGACTAATAATATGAGAAAATGGAAAATATACATGGGAGGACTGGCACAATGCTAAGGGCCCCCTGAACAAATTTGGGTTGGGGGCCCTCTCAAGTTGTACTAGTTCTCTTATGTTGACATTTTCGATGGATAAATAGGTAAAACAAATGCTATCACTTTTGGAATAGCCAAAAGCCCCCATTTGGAACCAAAAAAATGCTCAAAATGGACAATGGGAGGCCAAGCCTACAAAAAAATGGAAAAGAAACCTAGGAGGTGTCAAGATTGTGGGAGAGAAGGAAGAAGTCTCACTTGTAGCTTTCTTGCTTGCACAATGGGGGAATACACACAAAGGTGGAGGTTGAAAACAATTTTCCTCTTCTTAGTTGTGTAAGCCAAAAGAACTCTAGTACATAGAAATAGAAGAACCCTATATATGGGTCTCAAACCAAACTCAATTAGCTAAGGTGGCATACTAACTGAGCCATGAACTAGAGTAGATAAGGATAGATGTCATCTAGCTATTATTCATGGGCAGTGTACCAACCGCATCTGCAACTCACAAGTCGGTGACATAAATGCACAATGGTCACCCTGGCATATCACGAGTGGAGCTCGATATCTCAACACTCCCCCTCGAGCTCAAACCCAATTCCTGCACACCAAGCAGGTCTCTGAACTTGCACAGCTTCCCTATGCCCAATGCCTTCGTAAATATGTCAGCTACCTAATCCTCTATGCTGACATAAACTAGATCAATAAGACTTAGTAAAACCCTCTCCCGCACATAGTGATAATGCACCTCAATGTGCTTTGTTTTAGCATGATAGAATGGGTTATTTGCCAAGTGTATACTACTCATGTTGTCACAATAAATGACAACTAGCCCATCTGTAGGTTGATGCATATCATAAAGTAGCTTATGCAACCAAGCTACCTCACATGCAGCCATTGCTGCGCCCCTGTACTCAGCCTCTGTGCTCGACAAGGCAACTGTAGGCTGTTTCTTACTGCTCCAAGTGACTGCAGCACTCCCAAAAGAGAACACATATCCACTGGTAGATCGTCTATCAGAAATATTACTAGCCCAATCAGCATCAGTGTATCCATGCAATTGTATCTGAACCCCAGTCTCATAAAATAGTCCATACTGCAATGTGGACTTCACATACCTGAGTATGTGTCTAGCCGCATCCAAATGTGATTTCCTTGGAGCCTGCATAAACTGACTTACCAATCCAACAGCATAGCTCAAATCTGGCATGGTAATAGTCATATAAATCAAACTTCCTACTATGCGTCTGTACATAGTAGGGTCTTCGAAAAGCTCACCTGCATCTGCGCTCAACTTCACATTCTGCTCCAAAGGAACTGAAATAGGCTTATAGCCTGTCATCCCATATTCGGACAACATGTCCAATCCATACTGCCTCTGCAAGAGCCATATCTCACTTGGTGATCTGATCACCTCAATGCCCAAGAAATAACACAGCTCTCCCAAATCCTTCATCTCAAACTTTTGCTTCAATAGCATTTTCACATGAAGGATATCTTGATCAGTATCACCTGTGATAATCAATTCATCAACATAAATGACAAGTAGCATAATACCTTTCTTTGTTTTTCTCACATAAAGTGAGAAATCTGCCTTGGAAATCTGAAAACGAATAGTGACAAGATACTATCCTATCTTGTTAAACCATGCTCTAGGTGCTTGTTTCAAGCCATACAAGGCTTTCTTCAACCTGCAAACAAACTCAGGATGAACAACATGCACATAACCTGGTGGCTGCTCCATATAGACCTCTTCTTGCAAATCACCATGCAAGAAGGCATTCTTTACATCCATCTGATGTAAAGACCATCCCTTTGATGCAGCCATAGCAATGACTGCTCTTATGGTTGCCATCCTTGCAACCAGACTGAATGTTTCTTCATAATCAATGTCATATGTTTGTGCATACCCCTTGACTACTAATCTTGCCTTGTATTTATTCACAGAACCATCTGCATTGTGCTTCACCTTATAAACCCACTTACAACCAATTGCATTCTTATCTTTAGGCAAAGGTACCGATTCCCATGTAGCATTTGCTTCCAAGGCATCCATTTCTTCATCCATGGCTTTCTCCCATTTTTTTTTTCCCATGGCTTGCTCAAAAGAAGTGGGTTCTAGTTCCTGTATCACTTTGACCATATAGGCATAGTGAATGGCTGTAAATCCATCATATTTCAGCCTATCCACAGGATACCTAGCTCTGGTAGACCTAGGCAAAGTAGGTTCACTCCCAAGTGCTCTCAAAACATCCCTGGTCTTCCTTACTCCAAGTGTAACAATAGAAGGAATACCCAACTCATCATCAATGCTCTGTTCTGAGCCACTGGATTCACCATCCACATAAGAGTGACCTGCATTCACATCAAACATGGGATGATCTACCTTCTCTTTTCCTTTTCATGAAACCTGCATACCACTATCTGCATTGTTTTGAGGAGATTCTCTTGATCTCAATCTGCTTGTCCATGGCGAAGAATGTGAATCACTGCTAGAGGACACTCCAGGTCCACTAATATTTTGTGACTGCTGCTGTGAATACTGTGCAACATTACCATTTTGTGCATCTACATCATCAATCACATTTACTGGTTTATACCAGCTACTCATCTCATAAAAAACAACATCTCTGCTCACTGTAAACTTACGACTAGAAGGGTTATAGCATCTATACCCTTTCTGCCAAAGAGTAACCAATAAAGATGCACTTCTTAGCTTTTGGATCCAACTTGGATCTCAACTCATCTGGCACATGAACATAGGCAATGCAATCTCCATTCTCATCTCTGCCATCCCTTGGTCGTGGTCTACACTCTTTCCCTTATCCTGCACGCTAGCAGTTGCTTTTTCCCCCAAGGTGGTTGATCTCTTAGGGTCCCTCTGGCTTGCACTATCTCGGTTGGTAATCCTCATGCTACATTCTCTGAGTTGATCATCTACGCGTATTGCCTCCTCGAAGACTCGAGCTAGCACGTCTCATTGTAAGGTGGAGTTACTGGCCAAAGCCTTGTAGAGCTCCTCACTCCGAATCCCATTCATGAACACTGTAGATATTGCCCTCTCGATAGGTCGCTCATTGGCAGGGATTCTCTTGTAGAGGCTGCGCACCTGAGTAACGTAATCCCTAACGTCCTCCTTCTCCCTTTGACTAATATTCATCAACCTAACAATGAGGTTATCCGAATACCTTGCCTCTGAAAACCTCTTGATGAAGAGGCCCTTAAGGCGAGTGAAGTTTGTACGTTCTGCATCATCCAGACTAGAGTACCAGGTCCTCCCCTTGTCGCCTAAGCACAGGCCGAAGGCTTGAGCTCGCTGCGCAGGGTCAGTAAGACCGTTCGCCTCGCATACTTGCTTGAACTGCTCCATGAAGCTGTACGGGTCACTACTAGGTTCGTATGGAGCTAGTTGTTTTGCTACTATGGGGATTCTAGCCTGCCCTTTAGCCCCTTGCGTGACTCCCAATCTTGACAGTAGCGCGGTGGCTAGGGCAGTAGCACTCTGTTCCACGGATGTATTGTCCATGAGTCGCTTTGCCACCAGTTCACTCAATGTCATGCCAGCCTCTGCTTCCCGTTCCCTCTCTACGTTCGGTCCTGACTTGGCTGCCCCAGCTAGGTCTAGTACTCATCTAGCCTCGTACATATCCACATCTTGCTGCAGCCTTCTAGCCCTTTGCTCATGGTTGTAGGCAATTATGCCTTCCAACGCTCTCTTGATAGCTCTTCTCTCTTCTTCCAGGTTAGCCACTACTTCCTCTACAGATCTACCTTGGATCACAGTCCTGGTGAGTAGATCGTAGCTGTGGACCAATTCCTGGACCGAGGTTGGAAATTCTCCTAAGTCTAATTGGTCTTCCCCTTGGTCGCCTCTTGATCTTGACATTGTTTCTGCTTCCAGCTCCACGAGGTTGTCAATGAATCCAATCAGCTCCGGCAGCTTCCACTCCTCTATCTTGTTGCTTCCCGTATCTTCATGTTCTCTCCAGGTACTACTAGTAGGACGCTCAGGCACCTATCTAAGTCTTGGGGTCTTCTCCTACTAGTGGGTTCCTTAATGTTATTAGATATCCAGATGTGTTCCTTGTTATTTGAAAGCAGTGGCGATCCTTACTCACACGTTGTGCTCGGTGCGTTCGTGGTGCTTGGTGCGAAAACAGGCTTTTCTCTTTTCTTGATGTGCAGGTTTAGTGGAGTACAAGAGTGAAATGCCGATGCAAAAAGCGTTTAATGCAAACTCCACCTTGTTTCTACCCACATTCCCAGCCTAATTTGAGTTCTCACTCGGTCCCCGGCTATTCTACGGTCCCTCGCACCCTAAGTTCGATTAATCTCTGAGGTTCTAATGGTCAAACTAGGTCTTGGGGGTGTTCAGGGTTGCGTCTTGGGGTCAGGTTTGTGGCAAGGCTAGCAAAAGATCCTTAACTTTTTCTTCTGGCAAGATGGTCCGATTCTAGGAATGGGACAGGGCTGGTCCGACTCTGGGAGTCGGACGGTTCGATTCTGGCAATCGGAACCGGTCTGGTCCGACTCTAACAGTCGGATGGGGTTGGTTTGATTCTGGAACTCGTTCGACTCTGGTGGTCCAATTCTGGGAATTGGACCAAGAGGGTGGTCCTACTTTCAAAGTGGTCCGACTACTATGGACTAGTCCGAGTCCGGCTCCAATGGTCCAACTATGATGGTCCGATTCTAATGGGCAGTCGGAGTGCCACGTGGCACGTCCGATCGGGTTGGTCCGATTCTTGCAATCAGACCGGTCTGATCTGACTCTCTTAGTCGGACGGTTCGATTCTAGGAATCAGACAGTTGACCCCAGGACTCTGGTGGTCCGATTCTGGGGATCGGACCACTGCGAGTTGGTCCGACTGCGTCGGTGGCGGGCGCGATTCCGGGGCGTTTGAATCCTTCCTAATGCCTGCTACACTCAATCACCACAGACTTCCCATATCTGATTAGAGCATTATTGGAACACACCAGACTCACCTGAAGCAGCACGAATCGAATGCGCCTAGAATCGGGGTCGCGTTTCCTCGTCCTGTGAACCAGAAGCTCTCTCTCTCTCTCTCTCACACACAAGGCTAACCAAAGAAATGAGGTTTGTCCTGGCCTCCCAGGCCTCTTAAGGTCCTTTCCCAGCACTGCAAAACCTTACAGCCAGTTCCCTGTCCGTGTTTCACCCAGAAACTTGAATCTGGTCCCCTGTTTTCCTGTTTCCAGCAGCAGCCACCAGAACCTCTGTTTTCTCTTTTCTTACCCTAATCTAACCTCAATCTAGTGTGGCCAATATGAAAAACAGAAATGCAGAATAGTAGTCCTAATCTAATGCTTCCAACAAACCCAAATACTTACTTGTTCCACAGATTAAACCCTCCTAAATCTCCTAGTTATCTCGAGCATTTAGGCTGCAAACCCTACTTCTATGCTTGATCTGATGCGCGCGGCGCTCAAGGCTTGATTTCGTTGGTCCTGGCAATAGAACCAAAATGGAGGGGAGCTTCAAGCTCTACCCCGAGACCTACGGACCACTTATTGCTCAAGTGTTTCGAACCGAGCGGCCATGGCTACCTCTCACATAGCTGACACGCAATGCCTACCTTACGGGTGTAGTCAGCTTACCTTGATGCTCGATCGAGTGCCCTCCTCTTTATTGCACACCGGTAGCTCCACAATCCTTGAGGCAAGCTCAAGCAACCTCAATCCCTCTCCCATGAGCTTCATCCTCCATAGCCACGTGCGAGACAAGAGAAGAGAAGAGAGGAGGAGAAGATGAAGAGAGAAGATGGAGAGCTTCTTCTCCAAGATCCCTCACTCTCACACAATCACTCCCTCACTCCCTCACACTCTCTCAATCCCTCTCTCAAGCACAAGCAAGAAGGCAAGAAACAAGAGAAGAAGAAGAAGAAGCTTTGGCCACACACAAGAATGAGCTTCCCATTCACTTTTCAACTTTATATACATGCCCTATTTTCCATGGGCGGTCATCCTCAAATTTTACATGGTCGGCCATGGCCTAGGCCCTTTTTCTCCATTCTTTCACTAGCTAGTCCTACCGCCCTTCTAAGTTTACAATTTGCACAGGAGGGAGCTTGGTGCTCTTTTACAAGGATTTGAGAGCGCCTTTGCATTTAAAGGTGTGCTTTCTTGCTTTTAACTCCTCCAGACTTCAGCGGCTGCGTCTTGGACTTTTCGCGGTTGTTCCCATGCTTTTGTATTTTTTCCAGACTTATTTTTCTTCTGGGCGCCTTCTCCATACTTGCCCTACGCCTTTTCCTACTTTTAAGATTTTTCTATTTTCCCCTTTTTTTCTTGTTGCTAGTGTTGCAGTAAACATTACCCCCTCCTAGCCGAGTTCTAGTCCCATGGCACTGATGGGTGGTAGCTTGGAAGGTGGTAGTGTTGGTGGTCAGGTGGCCTTTTGATTTTGTATACATGCCCTTATCGAGGATGGTGTTGGAGGGATTTATCCTTGAAATTGAAAATGGTGTTGAATTGGGTCCCTCCGGAAAGGTGTCTTGACAAATATCTGCTTTGTCTTGACAAAGATCTGCCCTTGAAATTGAAAATGGTGTTGGGGCGGATCCATTGGTTGGTGTGCTTTCTCCTTGATATAGCCCAATCTTAATTTGCAAGGCAAATTTGTGCACTTTCTAAGGGGCGTGTCTACCTCCTCGTGGTGCATGCAGTGCACGTGGCAGTGGAACTGGGAGTTGGGTCAACCAAGCACATAGTGTTGTCCCACACTTGAGGACCCAGTTCGTGCATTGTCATGTGGAGCCCCAAGAGAGACACCAAGGAAAAGGAGATTCTACTGCAAGAAAATCTATCTTGTAACATCAACAAGCTTTTATTTCATTCTTTTGATGACCAAAACAAAGAAAACAGCAATTCTTCACGCAGCATCATAGTAGATATCTCCCACGGATTTGATAGAATCAACCATAAACTTCAACATCATCACAAAATACATCAATAGAACAAAGAACGTAAAAGAATACACCATTTTTGAATGGAAAACAATCACATAGTATTCATCTTCAATGTCTTCATAGTTTTCTCTTTCAATCTCTCATAGTAGATACATTGTTTTAATAGAATTAGCTATCTCTGGATCTCTCTCTCTCTCTCTCTCAATAATACATCATCTCCTCACTACAATACTCAATAATGACTCTCAATAATCCTTCTTAGGTCGTGGATACACCTCCCAAGAGGTATGTCTGTGTTGAAGAGGCACCAGAGCCACTAGAGTGTCTCTTCATAGCTCACTTCTGTCACTATCATTTCAGTCTTCTCTTTAGTCTTTAGCAATTGCTTCTTCCATACACTCGCAAAGAGGGCAATTCCAGTTCAACAGGGAAGACGGCTTCTGTACCATACACTAGCTGAAAAGGGGTCTATCCTGTAGCTGCCTTATGGGAGGTTCTGTATGCCTAGAGGGCCTCTGTAAGTTGATCGTCCCAATCATGACGATGTGTGGCAATCATTCTTGTCAGGATTGAACAGAGGATGCAATTGGTGACTTCAACTTGGCGGTTGGCTCTGGGATAGTAAGGAGTGGACTTGCAATGGTGGATCTTATACAGCTCTATCAACTCCTCCATGATTTTGTTCAGGAAATGAGTACCTCTGTCACTTACCAGCTCGAGGGGACTGCCAAAACGGGTGATAATAGTTTCGTATATGAATAGAGCTATGTTGTTACCATAGTCCCGCTTCAGAGCTTTAGCTTCACACTACTTTGTGACATAATCCGTGCATACTAAGATGTATCTGTTCTGCTTCCGTCTGGTGGGTGGATCAATGGGACCCACAAAATCAATCCCCCACTTCTTGAACGACTTTAGGGGAAGGATAGGTTGTAGTGGCATGGCACTTATTTTGGTGGGTTTCCCCATTCGCTAACAAGCATCACATCTCTTGCAGTAGTCATGTGCATCCTTGTGGAGGGTCGGCCACCAGCATCTTGCCAACAAAGCCTTCTTGGCTATCGCTTCTCCTGCGAAGTGTCCGCCACATGGTTCGTCATGGCATGCTTTCAATAGTATGCCGATTTTGTCCACTGCAACACATCTTCACAATACTTCATCTTTGCCTCTCTTGTAAAGTGCATCGCCTAGCAAAGTGTAGGTGGGTGATTCTAACAGAAGCTTCTTCTTCTCACGGCTTGAGATGCCAGGAGAATACTGTTGAGTTGCCAGGAGGTTGGCTATTTCTACATACTAGGGAGTAACTATTTCAACTAGAAATAAGGAAGTATCACGAAGGTCTAGATTATTCTATTCCTCTTCTGCAATTTGAGGGATCCGTGATAGATGATTGGCTAGGACATGGGAATGACCAGGCTTAGTGACCACTTCAAAATTGAACTCTTGGAATAGGAGCAACCATCTCATCAGTCGTCCTTTAACATCTGCTTTGTTCATCAAGAAGGATAGGGCTTCATGATCCACGTAGAACTTGAAATGCATTGACAATAGATAGTGTCGAAACTTCTCTAGTGCAAACATCATTGCTAAGCACTCAAACTCTGTCATTGTGTAGTTTCGTTCCCTATCAGTGACCTTTCGACTTGCATAATATATTGGTTGATCTAATTTAGAGGGGCCCTTTTGACATAGGACAACACCTAGCCCTTCAACTGATACATCTGTGTGCACATGGAACTCCTTTGTCGAATCAGGAGGCTGCAAGGTAGGTGCTTGGATAAGGCACTGTTTTAGGGTATTAAAGGCTTCTTCACAGTCATCAGTCCAAAGGAAATCTGCATCTTTTCTTAGGAGCTTGTGTAGAGGGACTGCCTTGGTTGCAAAATGTGCAATAAATCTTCTGTAGTAGCCCACATGGCCAAGAAATCCTCTCAATTGCTTGAGGTTTGTTGGTGCTACCAAGGTGGAAATCTTCTCAATCTTTGCTGGATTTGTTGCAATCCCATGTGCAGAGACAATATGGCCCAAAAGAACTCCTGATGAGATGCCAAAGACACATTGGTCGGGGTTGAGAGAAATCCCATACTCTCGGCATCTGTCAAAACATTGCTCTAGGTGTCCCCAGTGCTCATGGATTAAACTATAGACACAGAAGTCATCAAGATACACCTCAATGAAATCATGTAGATGATTCTGGAAGGTAGCAATCATTACTTGTTTGAAGGTGGCATGAGCATTACAGAGCCCAAATGGCATCACTCTATAGGCATAGGTCCCCCATTCTGTGGTGAAGGCTGTTTTGGATTGGTCCTCTTTTGCAATTTGGACTTGGTTATATCCACTGAATCCATCCAAGAGGGAATAGAGCTCATGGCCTGCCACTGTGTCCAACAGTTGGTCTAAGTAAAAGGGATAGGGAAATGATCATTCTTCATCTTCGAGTTTAGCTTTCAAAAGTCTACACATATTCGAAGTTTCCCGTTCTTCTTGGGTACAACCATAATGGGCGAAACCCATTCATTGTTAGCCACATGATAAATGAATTCGACTTCAAGAAGTTTCAATAATTCAGCCTTCATTAGAGCAGAATAATTAGGATTCATATGCCTTTATCTTTGCCTTACAGGTTTGGTATTAGGCTCCAAGTCAATGTGATGTTGGCATACTGTGGGATCAATCCCCTTTAGGTCTTTGTATGACCAAGCAAACATGTCTAAGTTCTCTTTTAGTAGATCTCGCAGGACCACTAGTTCTTTTTCTGGAAGATTCAGACCCACTTTCAGGTGACGTTTGGTACCGTTAGTATCCAGGAACGTCACTTGTATTTTACCTTCCACCTCGCGGATAAATGTCCCATGAATTGCTTTTGGATAGAGATCTGACTCTTTCAAGGGAGTAGTGTCCTCATCTGATGTTCCACTAGAACCAATGTCCTCCTTCTGAACAGATGACTCGTTTGTTTGTTTAGATTGCTGGAAGGGTATTAGAGCTTTTTTTGCTTCTGTGTGAGTGTGATTTCTTCTGGACTTAGGGATTCATCTTCAGAGGATGCACCCAGGAATGTCACATATCACGGACCCTCTAGAAGTCGTGGCTCTAATGGCTCTGGCTTCTGTTTGACAAGGGGCATCATCATCATCTTTTCTCCTGAATGAATGGTCAGGGCAATAGGACCCACTGGTGAACTTAATTTTTATGCCTTTGATCCATTGCTTATGCAGATTCTGCATACTTTTTGGTCCATTGGTCAACCCAAATGGAACCATGGTCATTCCCTCCAACACTTCGAGATCTTCAGCCTCTGAGGTCTCTGTAGGGCCATCAACAAGATTGCCCGCTATCAGAGGAAATTCTTTATCTACACTTACATATCTTGCTTCGTTTTCTTCCTCATCATTTTCATCCGCTTCCTCTGAAGGCTCTGTATCTGCTTCTGTAGAGGCTCTGTAGGAGAAGAACAGATCCTCCACCTCTGTTTCTATTTCTACTTCTGCTTCTGTCTCTGGTTCTGTCTTTGTTACTGTCTCTGCGATTGACATGTAACAAGGAGAACAATACATCCATGCTTCTATCTCGCTGTCAGAGGTGATTTCAGAAGTTAATTCTAGTTGAGGCAGGAGGTATTCTCCCATGGACAAAGACTTGGGTTCACTTGGTAGTTAGCTTACAGTGCCCACTGTTAGGGATTATGCCTCTGTTTTCTTGGGAAAGATCTGTTTAACAGCCCCTTCATCTCCTGATGTACCATCTGTTACTTCATTGGAGGATTCAATTATGTCTTCGATGGATGTGGATCCATTGCCTTTTTGCGATCCATACAATTTCAACACCACTTTGTTGGGTCCTCTGCCTAGGGTTAGGATTCCTTTGAACCAGTCCGTCCTGGCTCTTGTTTCAAAAAGCCAAGGTATTCCCAATAGCAGAGGGTATGAGGTCCCATTAGAATTTGGTTTAACCACTAGATATGTCAGCCAATAGTCTCTTCCTGCAAGGGCTGTTTTTACGTACGGGAGGATGCCCAACGGTTTAATTCTGTTTTGGTCTACCAATCTGATAAGCAACTGTGTGGGTTGAATTCCTTGCAATCCTAAGTTCTTCATTGTCACATCTATCATTATGTTTATTGATGAGCCTCCATTAATCAATGCATCTGAAATAAAGCATCCTACTATCCATACACTAATCTCTGGGGCTCAAAGATCTAGAAAGGCATTAGCCACATTTACTTCCTTTACAGGCTCCGGGGCCTTATTGGTCTTGGTCACTGTTGAAGGAGAAATCCTTAATCCACGTCTTCGAGTCAAGATGCTTTTGAATTTCTTTCGGTAGCTGGGAGATAGCATCAGCAACTTTGGAATGTTAAGTTTGGTTTAAAAGTGTCTAGGTCTTTTACCAAGTCATATTCTTTGATAGGATCCACGGGCTTTTCCAGCCTACTAGGGAATGGGGCTACTCCCATTTTCATCTTTTCTTTTTGTTCTAGTAATGGCAGCATCGGCACTTCCTCTATTTTTGGAGGTGCTTTTGTATCATCTATCTCCTAGACCTCTCATTCTATTTCTGGGATTGTCTCTGTGACTCTCTGTAGCACTACAGTGCTTTGTACTGCACTGTTCTGTCCTATACTGCTCTGTCCCTCTGTTGGCAAGTTGAACTTCATAGTCTTGGAAGGGGAGTTGTTCTCTTTCCGGACAATTGGTTCCTTCTTCTTAGCATGCGTGATAGCGGCAACTTCCAACTCTACCAAATTGGAGGCAGGCTCTTGTGCCTTCTATTGGTTGTCAGTGGCATTGGCCTTGACAAGGGCTGGACTTGGACAGTCCTTTTGTAGTGTGGCCTTCTCCATTGCATCGGCTGCATAAGGACTTGTAATCTACAGATCGTCTAGGGTTTGGACAATTTGGGGAGATATGACCCTTTTGTCCACACCTATAACATTCCACCTTTGATCTCTGACCATCGCTAGATTGTTGTCCTCTGTAACTTTGAGAGGGAAACCTCCTTGGACCGAATTTAGGACCAAACTCTCTAGGCTTTGGTCCAATATCCTGTGTTGTCATTTTGGATTCTAGCAAGTTGAATATTGCATTTTCATCCTTCTGTCTTCATTCGTGCATCTCTTTCAGAGAGCAAATATCCTCTGTATGGTTCTTCCTCAAACAGTAGGAACAAAAGGCTCCAGGAATGGTTGGTTTTTGGGTACATTCAGTGACTAAACGTTCCGCTTGATGATACTTTTTGCACCATGTATTAGAACGCATCACATCTCTCTGAGCTCCCGCATGAGTAGATATATTAGTGGTATTCACCTTTAGCGTCTATAGTTGCTCTATAATCACATCCATAAGCTCTTTCTTGATACTTGCAATTGAGTTGGATAAGTAGTCCTTCAGATTTTCACCTCTTGAAGTACTTGTAGTAGGATTTTGTGAAGCTTCTGTAATTATTGCATACACTTGTTGGGTTGATCAAGAGGGTCCTCTGTTCTGGTTCTGATTCAGATCTCCTGTTGAGACTTGGGGTTGTTGATTCCAGTTGGTAGGGTTCCACTGTTGTTGAGTCACCATTGGAGGAACTGTTTGAGGCCACTGTTGTTGTGATTGAACCATTATTTGAGGCACTGTCGTCTGTGGCGACCACGGTGGATTAGGTGCATTATACTATGGCAATGCTTTCATCTAAGGATAGGGGTAGGGAACTATCCCTGGAACTGCATTTGGTGGGTATACCATTCCTGGCATAGGAGGAGGTAAGACTCCTCTTTTTGGAGTCATTGACAACCTTGCTTCAACTTCATCATACAATCTTACACCTTTCACTGTACCTTGCAGATTGACTGGTCTTCTCAATTCCACAAACTTGTGAGCTTCTGATTGTAGGCCTCTGAGAAACACTCATTTCTGGATACCTTCATCCAAATGATGGTTAGTCCATCTCTTCAGGATGGATTCCATTCATGAGACATAAGCTTCTACTCTTTCTCCAGAGGACTAATTTAGGTTCATGAACTCCTCTCGAATCCGCTCTTCAAAATATTCACGCCCGATTTTAGTGAGGAAGGCCAACTTTAGGTCATCCCATGTGCCAAAAGTTTCTACTACTTGTCTCTCATACCACTGAAACGCCATGCCTTTGAAAGTGGCAGGGAATATCGCTAACCAATGCTTAGGGGTTCTAGCATTGTTAGCCACACATGCTACCATAAATTCTGCTACATGAAAATCAGGGTCTTCATTGTACTCTCCCTTAAAAATTGTCAATGGGACTACATTTGCTGGCGTGTCATTAATATTTCCAAGACGAATCTGACTAGGAAGGGGACCTTGAGTCACCATGGGGACTTCTGTAAAGAGTGCTTTTAGGACATCAAAGGAGGCTTCTACTGCAAGCTCATTCTCAGCCTTGATTCTTGCCTTCTCTCTTCTCACGTACCTTTGGACTCGTTCTAACGCTTGCCTCTTGATTGCGTCATTCATCAGGGGCTTGGCTCCAACCAATTGTTCAGTACTCAATAGAATAGAATCAGAGAGGGCTTCAGTCTCTGGGGGATTCTCTGGTCAACATCTCTTCTACTTCCTTCTTTTCAACATCTCTGAATTCGGCTTCTAAACCACTATAGAGGGGGAGATATTCCGTTCTGAAAGTATCAAAACTCATTCTTCTTAGGATCGTTGTTGTGCCATTATAATAATGCCAGCTTCTAATGGTTTCAATAGTGTATGTTGTGAAAAACACTCTGTCTACCAACTTCTAGTGGATTGCTAATTGGACAAATAGAAGATTGTCAGTGCACCAGGCATCCCATGTATCTTGCTGTTGAGCATCCACGAACAAATTTCAACTCTTTTCCTTCTTGTTTTCGTGAACTTCCACTGACCACGACTCCTGAAGCTTCTTCACGATCTCCCACTTGATGGTGTCTAGAAACTTCTCAATGAATACCAAACCTTCCATGGATGGTCATTCTCTTTGCTTCTGCTCTTCAGTTTGTTTCCAAACAATTTGCCACCAAGCTGCAAGTTTCTGTTGCTTCAACAAGAAGAGGAAACAATCCACCACATAGAGCTTGCATCATGATGGTAATATGTTTTTCCCATTGTGGGATAAACTTCTTGTGGAAAGGGGCTTTGATAATGAGAATCTCCAACTCTTTAGTGGAAGAAGGAACTTTGCAAACATCCATTGAATTCTTTTTTTCTTGGCAATGCCATTTCTTTCATTTTCAGTCTCTTCTTATGCTTGTTGATTGCAATTTTCTCCGACTGCGCACCAAAAACATGGAGCCCCAAGAGAGACACCAAAGAAAAGGGGATTCTACTGCAAGAAAATCTATCTTGTAACATCAACAAGCTTTTATTTCATTCTTTTGATGACCAAAACAAAGAAAGCGGCAAATCTTCACGCAGCATCATAGTAGATATCTCCCATGGATTTGATAGAATCAACCATAATCTTCAACATATTCATAAAATCCATCAATAGAACAAGGAACATAAAAGAATATACCATTTTTGAATGGAAAACAATCACATAGTATTCATCTTCATAGTTTTCTCTTTCAATCTCTCATAGTAGATACATTGTTTTGATAGAATTAGCTATCTCTAGCTCTCTCTCTCTCTCTCTCTCTCTCTCTCTCTCTCTCTCTCTCTCTCTCTCTCTCTCTCAATAATACATCATCTCCTCACTACAATACTCAATAATGACTCTCAATAATCCTTCTTAGGTCGTGGATACACCTCCCAAGAGGTATGTCTGTGTCGAAGAGGCACCAGAGCCACTAGAGTGTCTCTTTATAGCTCACTTCTGTCACTATCATTTCAGTCTTCTCTTCAGTCTTTAGCAGTTGCTTCTTCCATTTGTTTTAGCTATTTTAAACTTAGATTCATCCTTTCCAAAAGTTAGGAAACTTTTCCAAAGTCACACATACATTCTACAGAACACTTACAGAAGATCTACATAACAAAACAGAAGAGAAACAAAGCAGAGACAGAACAGAGATAGAAGCTCTACAGAGGGTTGTAGAAGGTCATCAGAAAACAGGGAATTCTCATAACTCATACTAAAACCATTCCAAACTATCAAAAACTATTCAATAAGATTTCAAAAGATTTCAACCTTCATCAATCATCAATCCATGCTTCATACAGAAGAAAATTAGAACAAAACAGAAGCTATACAGAAGGTATGAGAACCAATCAGAACCTCAACAGAACCTATTAGAACATCACAGAGCTTCATATTTCTACTAAGAATCATCATGAGCTTCCAATCAATATCATCCAAAACACTCTCAAACACTTCCATTAACAACCATACATTACTCTAAATCCATAAAAAATCAACCATTCAGACCTCAAAAACAACAAAAATCAACAAAAAATTCAGTCTTTTTCCACTCTCAACATCATGGGTGCAGTGCAGAGCTTAGGGTGACAGGTCTGGTAGTCCTACCCTTGATGTGCTCTAAGCATGAGGTGGGGAAGGGGCTAGGTGGAAACCCTAGGTGTAGTGAATGTGGCACTCAAGATGTTTCATGGGGAGCTTAAACCTTTGATTTTTCTCTTTCTTGCACCTTTTTGTCCTCTAGTGCCCTCTTTCTTTTCATTCCTGGTACTAGTCTCTTTTCTTTTTATTTCTTCTCTTTCTTTCTCTCTCTCTTTTTCATTTTTTTTTTGGATGACTTACTGATCATGGCTGCAACTGAAATACAAAAAGAGTTCTTATGTTGTATTCCTATCATTCTCGGATGGTCCACGAGGAGGCCTTAGGCACTTAGGCTCTACCACCGGCTAGTCTTTAGGTGGTGGCTATTGCACTTGGCCTTTAAACCTTAGTTCCCTGAGCTCGTCAACGAAAAGGCCGGCTTGTCATAGGTAACTATGTTGTTGTGCCGCAGTAATACTTGTGCCGGTTGGAAGGGTGTGTTCTTGAAGGCTGTATCTTAAGGCGAGAGATGCCATTTCTAACTTCCTCTTTATCCTTTCCATTGAGTCCTCGCATTCAACTTGGGTGACATTCAGCACCATGCTCAAGAAGGCTTGTCTTTGAGTGTCTAAGCACACTTCGGCAGCCTTTGCTCTTGATTTTGCGAATACTCTTTCTCATTCACTTGCCGCCAGGAGTTCCGTTAGTCCACGCACTCTTTCAAAGTTGTGCCGCTCCCATTGCCATTCCTTCTCTTCCATATTTTCCCTTCCCTCCTCCATTTCTTGAGAGAACATCACTACCACCTGTTTCTGCTCATTCACTAAGTCTAGCATCTGCGTGTTCTTATTACGGTGGTTCAGCTGCTCTTCTGTTGTTTTCCTTCCTTGTTCCGCAATGGTAAACTACAGTTCTGCTTCTGCGAATCTCTCTAACAGTTCTTCTTGGATCTACTCACAGCTTTCTAACTCTACAAAGTGTAGTCTTCTTTCTGTTATTGCCATAGCCATGAGAGCTTCCACATTGCTTTTTGTGTTTTCCAAGTCATCTTTCAGCTCCTGTGTGCTTCTTCTTGTGGCATCTTGAATTTCTTGCTCTAGGACTTCGATCTCTCTTTCTAGTCTTCCTTGCTCTATTTCATACCACAGCTGAAATGCCAGGGCATCCTCTTGCTCTTGACATTGCTCTTTCGACTCCTAGCTTTCTTCCTGCCAGTGCTCCTCGAAGCGAGCGGTCCTTTCCATTAGCTCATCATACTACTGAATTAACATTTTTTGACTCTTTAGATGAGCTAGTAGATCTTATTTTTCCTCATCCAATCTTTGTCTCAAATGATCCTCATTCTCTTGAGCTTCCTTGGTCTTGGCATCCAACTGCTCTTTTAGGGCCTTAAGCTCTTTTTAATGATTTACGGCTTGCTTGGACACATTGAGCCTTAGAGCTGCCAAGGTTTCCTTTTCAACGTCCAGCTCTACCAAGGTCACTTTCTTTTCCTCTCTGGCCTTGCTCAATTGAGTGAGGATTTCAGCCACATATGTGTCATAGTTTGATACTGGTGACACTATGAGAGGGGCCGTAGTGGTTGATGCTTCCAACTTCTACCGCTTAGGGTCTTGCCGTGATTCTGTATCTGTTGCGGTTGACCTCTTTGTTCCTGCTTCAGGGGCAAGCTTCACCACTTTGTTATCCATGCACTGTATTATTACCATTAATTGAGCCGTGTCCACAACTAGCACTAACTTCTGTGTTGTGGTGGGTGTGGTTTTAGTTGGGAGTGGCACAAAGGAAGAGGGAGGGGGTGCAGTGGGGCCTTGCCCTTTCCTACAATCACCGGGCCTACTTCTACACTACCACTAACTCCAAACTCATGATGCGGGCTTAGTGGGCTCATCTCTCCCCCTCCATGGGTCTCTTCCACAGACCTGTGAGTTGCCTCTGCCGAATCCGCAGCTTCCTTCCTCCTCATTTCTTCAGCTTCATCCTCAGCTCTTCTCTTCCTCTCCTCCTCGGCTCTTCTTGAATCTTCTCTGATCCTTTCAAATTCTTCCTCTTCTTTTCTCCTTCGTTCCTTCTCCATTCTCTTGGACTCTTCTTGTGCTCTTTTCAACTTAGCTTTCTCTTCCTTGCTTAACTTTTCCTTCTTCTGTTTTTGGATCTTGGCAGTCTTCGCCTTTCCTTGTGCCCTAGCTTCGGCTTGAGTGGATGGTGCTTCAGGCTTTTCTCTATTATACTAATGGTGCGTTCACTGGATTTGTCTTCCTCACGGTGCAGTGGCTGGGAGGGTGCTACTATCTCTTCAATTCCCCCTGCTTCCTTGGTGTCCTCATGAATAATGGCCGTCAGTACACCATCGTATCTGATGGTAGAAGCCTTGGAAGAGGACTTCTTGCCGGCTAATCTCGCTGTAGAGGCTGGGGACTCTCCTCTAGTTGTTGTTGCATCTGTAGCAAGGGCCTTTGCTGCTGTCTCGATGGTCTTTATGACAAACTTGTTCCAATCCACTTCCTTAGGGGACCCTGCCACTATGCTTTCCAACACCAGGACACTGATCTTGTTCATCAAAGCATTGTATCTCTGTCCTGCGAAGAGGGTGTGGACCATCTTTGATTGCATCTTTATTTCCAGGTTTGGGATGTCTACCAAACTTACTCCATCCACTGTGTGCAGCTCACTCTTGTTCATACCTAGCATGGCATATACGTCTCTTCTATGATGCTTCATAGCCTTGGGGGCCAAGCCAAGGGCCTTCTCCACCACTTCATTGTTAAGCGGTACCTCCACCTAGTGGGTGACATCCCCTCTTCTTACTATCACTATGCCACAGTTCCTACGAGCATGAAAACTCCTCAGGAACTCTGTGCAAGCACTGTAATCCACCGCTTGTCTCACTTTCTCCAGATACTTTTGGAGAGTACACTTGTCCACTAGCTGCTTTACTATTGGCTCCTCTAGGATGGCTTCGTCCAGGTTTAGAGTGTGCTTGAAGGTGAACTGATTAAATCCTCGTGTCTCCACACATATCGCGTACTTGGCTTGTTCTTCTTTTGTGAATTGAAGCTTACCACCTTTTTCCTGTCTTGCCATTATGGGTACCTGCCTTGTATTTGGCCTAAATATATCCTCACCTATTTTATTTCAAATCTTACAAGGTTTTTGTGTTCCTGAACTCAATAGTGAGCTTATACAATTGCAAGGTTTACATTCAAGAATATATGTATGTCTACCAAACTTGAATTGAAATCTCATAATTAGTTTTAATTGAACATTATATGCAATTGTTAATTAACTTAAAATTGTTTCTTACAATCACACTTCTCAACTAAAAATTGTATTATTTACGTTAAGAGTGAAATATGTTACATACACATGCACACATATTTTCTCTTTCACACACACACACACACACACACACACACACACACACACACACACACACACTCTCTCTCTCTCTCTCTCTCTCTCTCTCTCTCTCTCTCTCTCTCTCTCTCTCTCTCTCTCTCTCTCTCTCTCTCTCTCTCTCTCTCTCTCTCTCTCTCTCTTTTGAATGTGAACAACAACGACCATATGAGTACCTAATATTGTACCCATAATTAGTATTGATGGGGTAGGCAAGGTTGAATTATGGCATTATGAAAGATTTGAACAATTAGAAAAGTTGCAGAAGAATGTGAAATTTGAGAAATAACAAACTGAAAGAAAAGACATGCATTTTCCAAGTGCGCTTTGCTCTTAAATTTTTATGCGTAGTTCAACTCTTCATTATTTTTTAGCTTTGTGTTATGTTTTCTTGATCAACTTACCCCCTCCCCTCGTGGAAAGATGAAAATCCTTCCTAGGATTGAATAGGACAAGGGAAGGGCGTTAAAGCATAGTGTGGTGTGTTTAATTTGACAACAACCCACTAGTAGAAATTTGGGTTGTATTTCAATTAGGCATGACGATCAAGTTTATGCGGTCTAATGGATGCTTGTGTGATATATGTTAGGACATCGTGTAGCACATCACCAGATTTGAGGTGGCTAGCAACGTGAAGCTCTTCTTCTGTAAGGATTTGGTCAATGTAAGGATGGGCCAATAAATGGTTGTCAAGCAATTTGTTACATAGGATGGCCATAACCCTAAAAGAAGTAGGATCTACGTACCTGGGGTCATATTCCGTAGAAGAAGTAGGATCTACGTATGTGGGGTCATATTCCATAGCCTTGATTGCTCATCGCTGCATGGCATTCTTCATAATTTGGCAACCCTTTTGCTTCCATTGGAGGCATAAGGCGTACCATTGCTGTAAGAATGAAGAGGTAGAGTTTGCAAGACTCAGGAGCTCTTCAAGCTCTTAGATTGGTGTAGAGCCGATAGGCTTTCGGTATGAGGTCCTAATGATTGCTTGCTTGCTCCTTTGAGACTTCACCGCTAGCGATAAGCTCAGCTGTGCAACCTTGGGAAATTCGATGGTCATGAGTTTGTACTCTTCCCAAGTGCATGGTAAAGCACAGACTTCAAAAGCAAGTGGCTCATCAAGAAGGCCAAGGTCTAGCCACTCATAACTTTGGGCGAAGGTCGTGAATGTGCTGTCCAGCATTTTAATGCAAGTAACCAAGTCATGACCTGAATTGGCAGCAAGGTCTTTGGCCATAGCAAGAAATGAGCATCGCTCATATGAAGGCTTAAGACTAGCTGATGGCTGCGGCGGAACAGAACTAGATGGATTCATTAGTGATGATGTTCTGCTAGATTGCTCCTCGGGATGAGCATCTGCTTGGAAGGTTAGTTGTGTGTCCTACGGCTTGGAAGACATGCAACCTTCATCGTGAGCAGCTTTGAGCATGCAAGAGTTAGTGGCATTAGATGATTGTGGGACATCTGGTTGGTGCATAAGTTGATAGGTTTGTGAGGTCTCGAGAGACATAGTGGGTTTAGGCTGCACGGGCCTGATTGGTTGAGTCTCTCTAGAGACTTTGCTCTAGTATCAGTAGTGACTGGTTTGGAGCTAGCGGGTTGTAGCTTTGGCCGATAGATAGGCTTAGGTTTTGGGGCGTCGGCCTTTGTGGTTGTCATAGATTTGACAGCTTGGGTCTTAGGTATGGTTGGTTTTTTAGTGAACATGTTGCTTAAAGTAGGTGTGGCCGCAAGCTGTGTAAGGGGTTTGTTCTTAAGGACTGATGTCTTGGACACCCAGATCTAGCTATTACCCTCATAGTATCCTTGAGCACGTAATAGGGTTATGGGGACCCATCGCGGCTTAAGGGTGCATTTACAGCTTTGGCATCTAGGCTGCTTTCTAGGCTTTGCATGAGAGTTCCTAGGTCTGCGGGGTCGCTTTTGCTTATTGTGGGAAGGCTTGCCTTGACGTTTAGGCACCCATTGAAATGTAGGTTGCTTAACCTTAGGAGTGGGTTTGGTGGGGTAGTGTTTTGTGGGCTAAGTGGGGTGTGATACATCATGACCCCCCTCCTTAGCCTTAGGCATGGTCTTCTCTATTGGTGGAGTGGTGATCTTGGAGGGACCGGCACTGCCCTTACTGAAAGTTGTCACGACGCACACATTTTCTATGGTGAGGTGGATATGCTGTAGGTCATAATCGACGTAACAATGGGTTTGTTTTTTGAAAGTGCGCCCTAACAGTGATGCCTTGCCTACCTCCTCCATGTTGGGCAACACATAGAAGATGATTGACAAACTTTCAGTCTCAATAGATTCAACGACTTGGCACTTCCCAAGGAGTGCATAGGATTTGCCCCCAAATAGGCTAAGTTTAGCGTTAGTTGGCTGCAATTGAGGTTGACCAGTGAGGGTCCAATGAGCATGGGTTAGGATATTGAAATCAGCTCCCTCATCGATCAAAGCATCAAAAGAATGTGTCTTTTGGGTTGTGGCCATGATTCATAAATAAGCTGGAGCAACAACTTCCTCATTATCCTCTATCTCGGTGATGGTTGCGATGCAGACATTGACAGGGGCCTCTATCATAGGGGGCTCATGTAAAGGATGTGTGGGAGGGTAGTACTTCTTCATGCGACTGCCATTGAAAAAGCCTATGCCCTCGCCTTCCAGTGTTTCAAGTTCGACATTGCCCGTCCTACTGATGGCACACACTCTAAAAGGTCCTAACCCCTCGGAACTTCATTTTCTGCTTATGGCCCTTCACAGAGCACAACACAAGGTCACCCTGGTCAAAATTACATTGTTTGACATGCTTGTCAAACCACATCTTTCTTCACGCCTTTTCACAAATTAGAGCGTGGGTGGTGATGAGTCTAGTTTCAGTGAGGTGTTCCAACTCGATAAGATGGTTAGTCCAAGCCTCTTTCCCTTCCCAATGCTCCTGCAAGCATCGCTATCCTCAAGCTAGGGATAAAAAATTCTAAAGGCAAGATAGCCTTGGTTTCATATGTCAGCCTGAAGGGCGTTTGTCCCATAGCCATTTTATAGGCTGTTCAATAGGCCCATAAAGCTACCATGAGCTTGTTATCCCAGTCTCTCCGAGAAGTGGAAACCACCTTTGTGAGCACATGTTGACGAGGATCTTATTCATTGATTTTGCTTGGCCATTGGCTTGGGGATAGTACGGTGAAGAATTCCTATGGATGATCAAGAAGGTTGAGAGCATGTGGGCAATCACCTCATTGATGAAGTGGGTGCCTTGGTTGCTCACTATCTCAATAGGGCAACCAAATCTTGAGATGAACTGCTCCCATAAGAACTTCGCTGTGGTCCTTGCATCGTTCTTCCTTATGGATCTTGCTTCAGCCTATTTCATCAAATAGTTAGTTGCTATGATGATATATCGAGCCTGTGAATATTGAGCCATAGGACTAATGGGTTTGATGAAGTCAATGACCCATTTCTCGAAAGGTTGTCGTGCTATTACAGGGGTCAATTCCATTTTGTCCTTTCACGTGGGGACCTTGGTCTTTTGGCACTCATCATAGTGCTTGACAAATCTAGCTACGTCACGGAATAGCATGGCCATGACAATTGAGATTGTAGCACCTTGCAGGCTGTCATGTCTCCATTGAAATGCCCCCTAGTGATTCTGGCGTGTACCTCTCTCAACCTGTCATGCATCTCATGTTCACACACACACCTGCATAGCAACCTGTCTTGCCCTAACCTATAGAGTTGGCCGAAGATCAGCTGATAGGGTTGGATCTTCACAATAAGCCTTCTAAGCTTGGCCTTCTCGATAGGTCTCTTGGGTAGACCGTGTTCGATCACGTGGACGACATCGTCAGCCCAGTATGGCATTAAATCAGCCTTGATTAATTCCTTGTCACTGGATAGGCCAAAGAGATGCACATCTAGAAGGTCATCCATTATGCCTTGTCCAGCGGCTTCACCTATGGGTATGCGGGACATGTGATCTGCCATGTAATGTTGTTTCCCTTTGCGTACAACCACAAAGAAGTCAAACTCTAGAATAAGCAATAACCATAATGCAATGCTTCTTGTAGTGCAAGGCTTATTCACTAGCTAGAGCAATGCTTAATGGTCAACAAGAAAAGTAAAGGGTGTGGCCAAAAGATAATGTCTGAATTTCTTAATGGCAATCACCATGGCTAGCCCCTCCCTTTCTGTAGTAGAATAGTTCATTTTCGTGTCAGTGAGCTACCTGCTAGCAAAGCTCACTGGGTAATCAAGGTTGTGTTTTCCAGGTTGGCATAAAATAGCTCCAATGGCAAACTTAGATGCATCTATATGCACATGGAACGTTTTGGTCCAATCTGGGGCTCGTAAGATGGGTGCAGTGGTAAGATCATTTTTCAATTCTTCGTAAGCATGTTGGCATTCTTCGGTCCACTCGAATACAATTAGCAGCTTGTACAATGGTCTTGCGATTAGTGCATAATTCTGTACAAAGCGCTGATAGTACCCTATGTGACCAAAGAAGCACTGAACACCTTTATAATTGTTGGGTGGTGGCAAGTCAACAATAGCCCTGAACTTCGAGAAATCAATGGTGATGCCATTCTTGGAAACCACGTGGCCTTGGATGCATCTGTGTTTCACCCAAAATTGGCACTTTAGGGGGTTCAACGAGAGATTATAAAGTCGACATCACTCAAAGACTGCCCGTAGTTTCTCTAAGTATTCCACCCAACTAGAGTGTATGCATAGATCGTCCACAAACACCTCTAGCTCATGTCTGAGCATGTCTTTGAAGATTGTGCACATCATGCATTGGAAGGTTGCGGGCACATTCATTAGCCCAAAGGGCATAACAATGTAGGCGAATACCCCCCACTCTATAGCGAAGGCAGCCTTGTGCTTGTCGTCGGGGTGTACTTACACTTGATTGTAGCATGAGAAGCCATCTAGGAAACTGTAGGCTTCTTTACTTGCCACCCTCTCAAGCATGTGCTCAGTGTATGGCAATGGGTAGTTACGTCTCTTCGTAGCGGCATCGACTTTCTTGTAGTTGACGCACACTCGGATCTTTCTTGTAGTTGACGCACACTCGGATCTTTCCGTTTTTCTTCATAATGATCACTATTGGTGATACCCAGTCCATGTGCTCTATTTCGTAGATGAATCCTACTCTCATGAGTTTATCAATCTCCTCTTTTATTGCATGGGCATGTTTTGGATTCATGGGGTAAGGGCATTGTTTTACAAGGACAGTGTCATGGACCATAGGGATGTTGTCGGTCACAACCCTGGGATTGACTCCTTTAAGGTCATCCAGAGACCAGGCAAACACATCTAGGTACTCTCATAGGAGAGCAACAAGGCTAGCCTCCTCATCCTTGGTTAGGTCATCTGCTATGAATACAAGTCGAGGCTTCTCACCTTCCCTTTCTAGGTTAACTTCCTTAACCTTGGCGGGTCCTTCAACAGGCTCGCTAGTCTGGCCCTACCTCTTTGCTCCTAGTAGGACCACCACTCTGTCACCCTTCTTGAACTTAGTGAAGTGCTTGGGTAGGTCTTGCGATTTCTTCTATCATTCTGCTTTTGAATCTTTTGTTTATTTCTTTATTTCCTCCTTTAGCCGATTGTGCCTTAGGTGGACCGACAAGTCCCCCTTGGTGCGTTTGGTTTTAGATGGCATGGGTATTTTAGGGTCGCTCTCCGTACTGACTTCAGACTCTTAGTTGAACTCATAGCCCTCACTGGAGGAAGGAGTCTCCTCGGGTGGTTGTAGTTCAGTAGGTGCATATGTCCTAAACATAGGTACCACTGGTGGTTGGGAAATTCTAGCCTGCTCATAATCCATTGCCCCTATGTGTTCCAACCAAGAGCAATCGCAATCCAATCTCATAACTCGTCTCTTGATCTCATATGCATTCCTTTCTCAGGGCCCGGAGTTTGCTCTTATTTGCTCTATCACCCTTCCATCAGTATCGTACTCCACGTTATCCATTTCCTCCTCGGTCTTCTCACTGATGGAGGAATAATCCTCATATTCATTGTCGGAACCATCACTCCTTGACTGCCCGTCGTCTCCTGGGTCATTCTTTCTAGCCTCTTTCTAGTCGGTGTGACTAAAGCCCAATTGTATAGCAAGTTTAGGTCGTGAACTTTGGTCCACTTCCACTTGTGCTCACCTAGGAGGTCTCTGAGGGGCAAGAGATTAGCGGAAGGATTACCCTCCAATCTGCCTGTCAAATACTCTAGGGTTTCCTGGAGTTCTAGCTTATTATTTGGGACATGGAAAGTGACAGGTTTGGGCCGACCACACACACTCCTTGCCATCATGTAGAGTGGTACTGAGTGTTCCTTATCTGGCATGCACATGGCTTGTTCGGCTTGCTTATACTCCTCCTCATCGTCTGAGAATGGGAGATCGATGGTTGCAAGGACATGCATCCAATCTCGCTCATCCTCAGGGCAGGGGATATACTTGGTCAGTGGCCCATACGATGTGGTTGGCTGCGTGTCACCCCTCAATGTGGCTGAGATGGTATCTAGATCAACAAGTGTTGTCTTCTAGGTATCCATCTCCACCCTTAGTGCTTCCTTTCGATTCCCCAAGAAGTTTAGACCGTTGCCCGAGTCCTCGATGACTCGTGCATTCCTCATCTTTTTAACGAGAGATTCTTAGGAAAAACCCTAGATCACTTCTCGCAAGTATGTTCCAATGTCCCTACATTCCATGAATGTGGGCAAGTCTTTGGGGTATAGGAGTTTCAGCTTTGGTAATACGAGCGACTAGGTAATGTCCTCAACGTGCTAACCCTAGTTAGCTCTTGGCTAAAACAAGCCCCTAGAGCATGGTATCAGCGGATAGATAAGTTCTTTTTAAGCGTAAACTTCAAAAGATGTGCCTCAGATGCTAACTTGTATGTTTACAAGGATGGTAAAAAGTCTGTAGTGATTGTCCTATATGTGGACGACCTTCTTATTATAGGTGACTATGAAGATATGATCAACCAAACTCGAAAGGCTTTGAGTTTTGAGTTTGAAATGACAGACTTAGGCTTGCTACACTATTGTTTGGGGATTGAAGTCTGGCAAGAGCTAGGAAGGATCTTCATCTCTCAGAAGAAGTATGCATGGGAGATCTTGAAGGCGTTTGGCATGATCGAGTAAAAGGAGATAGCTACACCTATGGAGGTGAATGCAAAGTTATCCATTGAGGATACATCAGCACTAGTAGACATTGGGAGTTTCTCTTTAGGTTCAGGAATTTTATCTTGGATTAGTAAGAAGCAGCCAATAGTGGCATTGTATTCTACCAAAGCAAAGTACAAGGCAGCTTGTTTTGCTGCATGTAAAGTAGTATGATTGAGAAGAATCCTATGGCATATGGGAGTGCAGGATGAAGAACCAACTGTTCTGAGATGTGACAATCAGAGTTGCATCACCATTGCCAAAAATCCTGTGTTTCATGCGTGCCCCAAACATATAGAGACTAGTATCACTATGTGTGTGATTTGATCGAGGATGGGATAGTGGAATTGGTCTACTGTCCAACAAAGGATAATGGAGCAGATATCTTCACCAAAGCACTTACGAAGGATCTGCTTCAAGTTCATCTTCAGAGACTTGGCATTGGGCCGAGGATATAGTTCACCTACGGGTGGACATTGAGGGGGGGTGTTAGATATGCTCATTGAATCTCCTCAAAGTGAGAGAATACCTTTATCTTTGTCAAATTTAGATGCATTAGAGGATCTACCTAGTAGTGTGGCTTCGTCAAGTGACAAATCAAAAGAGGAGTCCACTATACAGAGGATGTCTACTAGGTGACTCTAAATTATCTTATAGGATCTCAAGATAGAATAGGAGGCATGGATGTGATTGAGCTAGACCTCGATACATTGGATGATCCACAATCAATTCAACTAAGGTCTATGCTCAATCTAGAAGAAAGGAAGGACTATGTGTCCTTTATCCAAGAATTCTATGACATTTTCACCTAGAGTTATGATGAGCTGAGAGGTATTCCTCTTGGTTTGGCTATGCATACCATTCCCTTGAAGGAAGGTAGCTACCATGTGCAACAAAAAGTGAGGCGCATACTACCATTTGAGCTAAGGGACGGACTATTTGAGGAGTTGCAAAAATTGTGTAAGGTTGGCTTGATTTTCATTTTCATTTACAATACACAGAGTGGTGTTTGCTAGTAGTTATGGATTGCTTTGCTAGATATAAGCAAATGGCTATTGCAGAGGAAGATAAGTTTAAATCGTCATTTATCACTATATTTGGTACCTTTACATATCATGTTATGGCATTTGGATTATGCAATGTGCCAAGTTATTTGCAACATATAGTTGATAATAATTTTGGTGATATTTCCCCAAAGCAGTTGAAAATCTTTATTGATGATGTGGGGGCAGCTACCATAAGGGAGAGATAATTGATTGTTTTAAGAAAATTTCTTGAGTGTTGCAAGCAGTTTTGAATTGCTCTTAATCCAAGAAAGTGTGTCTTGGGAATGTGATGTGGATTGCTATTGGGCCATGTGGTTAGCTTGGCTAGTATTGCGATTGATCCTAAAAAAGTAAAGGTTATTGTTGCTATGAGTCCGCCACGCACTCCTACATAAGTGCATAGCTTTCTATCATCAGTGGGATACTATCGAAGATTTATCAATGCACTAGCGGAGAGGACATTGCCATTGATAAATATATTGTCCTTTAAATCTATGTTTGTTTGGAGTGACCCATGTCAAGTATCCTTTGAGGATGTAAAGCAGGAACTACCAAAAGCACTAGCCCTAAAAGAGTCCAAAAGGGGTGAGGTCTTCTATATATTTTCAATAGCCACAATGCATAGCATATTATTAACCCACAATTTGTACAACAAATAAGCACATTTCAAAATATTCAATGGAAAATTTCTAAACTTTTAGTCATTCAATTTATGTAATTTCTTTGGAAAATCCTTGTCAAATGCATTGTAAAAGGCATGGCTTATTAGTGGATCTACATATTATATTTGCCATGAGCTAATTTATGTGTGTGACCCTAAACTTTGGAGGTGCAATGATTATTTTATATCTCCATATTATATAAGGTTTGTTAATCTTAGGCCTTCAAATATGTATTACAATTTTTATCCAATTAAATGAAAATAAAGAAAAAGTGGTTGGAGGAGTTGGTTGGAAGGAGAAGGCATGGACAATTTAGGTGCCTTTTCTCCTCTCTTTCTCTCTCTCTTCTTCTCACACCTTCTTGCCAAAATCTCTTCCTCTCTTGTGCTTTCCTGTCTTTTCTTCTCTCATGGAGGTTGAGAGTGATAAAGAGGGTGAAGATGATGGGTGTCTTAGGTGTACTTGACTAATGAGGTTTCTTGTGGCAAGAGAGGCTATTTTGGTAGGTTCATGGTGATGGGCTCAGCTCAGCAGGCATATACTTTGCTTCTTGCAATCCCTAGTTCTATGCTTCTTTTGGTGTCCATCGAGAGGGGCATCATTTTTGGTGCACAACCAGGGAAAGGCTAGTCATGAATCTGTTTATCAAAGAAGGGATATGCATACATGCCACATGTTTTCTATAATGAAAGGCATCAAACTAAAGTCTTCTTATAGATGGAGTTAATGGATACATTCAACATTATGGAGCGCCATGAATTATCCTCTTTAAATCATAGCATGCTATCATTTTTTGTCAAAGGCATCATGACATACAAGACTATTAGATGAACTAGAAGAGCATATTGATGTTTAAGACATCAAGATCATTTAGGCAATGAAAAAAAGGGAAAGAAGGTTGTGCTTGAAGGCTTCGAGAGGAAGATGATGAGAAGTGAGAGCTCATCCTCAAGGAGGATGGCCAAATGACAATGCAAAGAAGACAAGAAGGTTGTGGTTATCATCGAAGCTTTTTGACATGATGATTCAACACCAAGTCTTCCCTCCTTTCACTATGGCAACAATACCTTTGTCTATAGCAAATCTGTGAGCTTGGAGGAGGAAAGAACGACAAGGTAATGAAATGAGACATAGGAAAAAATGACCTTAGTCAAAAGATAACCTTTGAAAAGGAAACCCTAAGGTTTGATTTGAATACTATTCAAACCTCTTGTTCACATGCCAAGTTCTCATCTCCTATCTTCCACTCTCAAATACCCCTAGATTCTCAACAAGTCATGCACCCAAGAACCTCATTCATCAAGAGGTTTCAATTTTTTTTCATTTATTCCATTTACATCAAATTTCTTGCCCTTAAAGATGGTCACACACTAATTTTACTAGAGGTGGAGGTCTTCATTGACATACTCTTTGAGATTGTGTGCTTTCAAGTTAAATTATGTGTTGGGGATTTTTTCATGGTTGGACCATGAATATTATTTGGTTCTTCAAGGACAGTGTTGGCTATTCTCTTTTCCCAAAGCTTTCGGGTGATCTTGAATGGCATTTTCAAATTTTGCTTTTGCCTCATCTTTTCTTATAGATGTTTGATGGAAGGTTGAGAAGAAGATAAAAGAAAGAAAAGAATGTGTTTTTGGGATGCCCAAATGAGGCAAGATTTTTTGAAGTTAAGTGTGATCGTGGTGGAGTTCTTCCTTGACATCAAGTGGTTAAAGGCAAAGCTTTGTTTGAAGTGTTCATGAGGATGCTCACAAGATTGGAACATGAGGAATGAATTTGTGCAACAAATAGGCACATTTCAATATATTCAATGGAAAATTTCTAAACTTTTAGTCATTCAATTGATGTAATTTCTTTGGAAAATCCTTTTCAAATGCATTGTAAAAGGCATGGCTTATTAGCGTGTCTGGATATTATCTTTGCCATGACCTAATTTATGTGTATGACCCTAAACTTTGGAGGTGCAAGGATTATTTTCTATTTCCATATTACATAAGGTTTTTCAACATTAGGCCTTCTAATATGTATTACAATTTTCATCCAATTAAATGAAAACAAAGAAAAAATGATTGGAGGAGTTGGTTGGAAGGAGAAGGCACGGGCAATTTAGGTGCCTCTTCTCCCCTCTTTCTCTCTCTCTTCACCTCATGCAAATTTGGGAGCAAAAGTGGTATCATCAAATTGCATTTGCTAGCTGAAAATTGGGAAATTTTGAGATTAATTATATCTACATGGAGAAGCATGCCTTGTGATGGTATTTCCGACAAAGAAATTTAGGCATTACATCCTCTATGAAAAGACGGTATTTTATATCAAGGCGGAGGGGTTGAGGCTATTGATGAATAAGTTGCAATTGCTTGACCATCTAGCAAAATGGCTGATCACCTTGCAAGAGTTTAACTATGAAATAAGGAGTAAGCCGCCAAAGTTGCAGGGAGTCGTTGAATGTCTTGTGGATTTTGAGGAGCTGAAGGAAGTATTGGCTGAAGGTAGTGACCTTGAGGGTCTATTCAAAATTGATATGGCCTCCATCTCATTCTGGTATGCTGCCATAACACACTATCTATCTACAGGAGAGCTAGAGCTACTTTATCAAAATTGAAAAGAGAAAAACTAGGTAAAAAGCCTTGAAATTTACCTTGATTACAAGAACACTATACTGGCAAGGGATTGATGATATTTATTGCTGATGTGTCGTGCCTAATGAGGTCTCATTTATCTTGGATAAGTGCCATGACTCTACTTGTGGAGGGGACTTTGCTAGATAGTAGACTGCATATAAAGCTTTGAGAGCCAATATTGGTGACTATCCATTTTCTAGGATGCTTTTGTGTATGTCATGAGATATGATACATGTCAGAGACATGGGGCATCGATTTCATTGGACCTATACATCCTTCATCGACTATGTGGAAGCATTATATCATTGTGGTGATAGACTACTTTACAAAGTGGTCTAAAGCTCGAGCTACAATGAAGGACAATGCCAAGGAGATAGCTAGTTTTATCATGGAACAAATTGTCTACCATTTTGCTACATCGAAAGTGTTAGTGTCTGATTATGGGACACACTTTTTTTTAACAAGGTCATAGAAGCCTCAATAGAAGCTCTAAAAATTAAACACAATAAAACTACCCCGTATAATCCCAAGAAAATGGACAAATAGAGAGTACCAACAAACAGCTTTATCCAAGACAGTATCCGAGGGTCAGAGCGATTGGGATAAGAAACTTCATGTGGCTGTCTAGGCTTATAACGTGGCATTCAAGAGAGCAACATGCCACACCCCATTCAAGTTAGTATATGGGGAGGAGTGTGTCTTATCCTTGAAAATTGAGTTATCTACTATGAGGTTTGCTCTAAATCATTCATTGGGTGAGGTAGAAGCATTGTAAGAAAGGTTCACTTCCCTTGCACATCTTGATAAAATACGATTGCAAGCTCTATTACATCAAGAGGTAGGGAAGAAAAGGATGAAAGCACTCCATGACCTTTGAGCTAAAATATATTTAAAAAATTAGTTAGATTTATATTATGATGCTCGTCGCGACTTATTCCCTTAGCAAGCTAGAATCCAAATGGGATGGCCCATATAAGATCGTTCGTATAAGAAAGAATGGCTCTATAGCCCTTTTTAGCATATTTGAAAGGGGTAGAGTTTAAAAATAAATTAAACTTTAATCAATTGAAGCCTTAATATGTGTAAGGAATGACATCAGACTTGGTGCCTTCATAGGTCCTTCAAGATCTAGCATAAACCTGTAGTGGGTACCAAGACATTCGGATCACTCTTTATCTTGAACATCTATATTTAGAACAGCATTACTACTAAGGTTGTGATCTGGTAGAGTAAAGGTTATCATATCATTAAGTGGCAAGACGGATCTTTTACATGGGATATTAAGGTCTATTGCCACCATTGTCATAGGGTTCTTGTTAATGTCTCTATTGAGTTTGGTGAGGAAGGAGGGATTGTACTTGTTATACATCCTCTCTCTCTACTCAACCTTGACTATCATAAGTACAAGTAGGCTAATCGATATGGTGTGGCCTATCAATGAAGAAGGGGTCTATATTTTTTATGTTGATGGAACTTCTCAAGGGTCCGCTAAGCATGCGAGTGTCAGGGTGGTCATTAAAGATCCCCGACATAGAATTATCGTGAAAATGGGAGCATATTTAGAAAACGTTTTGACTAATAATATGGTAAAATACAAGGCCTTAATTATGGGGTTGAAAGTAGCCCGACGTGGTGGTATCCACCATTTATTAGTGAAAGGCGACTTGCAATTAGTGATAAAAATTTTGAATGGGACCTATAGTGTGAGGGATCCCATTTTCTAGATGTACCATCGTGCAACCTTGGATATGTTGCATATTTTTTAGATAGTGACTTGCCACATATGATTCCTCAATATTGGAATCGCTTTGCATATTCCTTCACCAATTATGCTTTTGTTGAATGTGTTTTTTTCAAATGTGGTCATAATGGGCTCTTACAATTGCCTTTAGATATTAGCCTAAGACTACTAAGGGGACTTCTTGCTAGCACGTCCTATTTTGGCTAGTTGGGTTATGAGTTTGATCACCTTTCCATTTTGTCATGGATGCATATGATCATTCAATGTTATATTCATCAGACACCCCTTGCTCTTTAGGGAGGGGATTTGGCCAATAATTTAATGCACTTAGGGTAGGGCCTGAGCATCCCATATCCTTGGTCTAGTTTTGTGCTTTAATAGAGCTATGTGGAGACCAAGGGTTTTTTTTCAGTACTAAGTTGTTGAATGGTGTAGTTTTTGGTTTATCTCATTCAGCCAAGAGGGCCCTTTGTTCGTGTAGAGAAATGTTTTATCTCACTAGGTCAGGGGGGGCATTTCTATTAAATTTAATGGTTGATTCTCGTTTGGCCAAGAGAGCCTTTTATTCTTGTAGAGAAATGTTTTATCTGATTAGGCCAAGAGGGCCATTTGGTTATCTGGTACAGGTGCAGTTAATGGGTTTTGTTTTAGTGTTACACTAAATAGATTTGATGGAGTCTCAATGGAGCCTCTTGTTGCATAGAAGCTTCTTATGGCCAAGTCTAGGCAATACTCTTCCTTTATTAGTTCTTTCCCTTTATGCTGAATGGTTATGTGTATGTGGGGATTTTTATTTTATTGGGGTTTGGCATTCAAGGCATGAAGTCCTAGGGTGAGTTTAGGTATGTTTGGGGAGGACAAAGCAATTTTCTGCCTCTTGTAAAGACATTGTCGACACTCCAAGAACTGTTTTAGGAGGAAGTCCTAGTGACCCTATTTTCTACTAACCTGTTTGGCAACTATTTCTAGGAGTCCCTATTAGTGTGAGGAAATTAGAGAAGCCTACCGAAAAGTATGAATATATCTTAAATATTAATACACACACACACATAGAGGTGTGTAAAAAGAGGTTCTAACCCTTAAACTACAAAAGAAAAAGAAGAAAAAATCAAAGAGCAGATAATCATCGCCTTTTAAAGGCCTAATAGATTGTTGGGATACCAAGTCAATGCCTTGTCTTCTTGGGGGTGATGTCGAGCTGAACAAAATAAATAAGGATGGTTGGAACAAAAATAAAAGTAAGTGAAAGAAGAAACGGATTTAGTGTGGCCTTGCGAGAGCTTGGTAGGTTCTTGGGTGGCGAGATAGGACCTGAGGCCGATGCTTTGTTCTCCTTGGGTCACAATATGCTCAGCTCCCTCCTTTTTACACACTTAAGTATCAAGTCCATAAGTATCAAAAAGTGATAAATTAAAAAGATCTAAAAATGCAAGACCATGCTATAGAAATCCTTGCCTAGTAGGAGTTCCTAGTTCGGTTGCCCTAGGGTAGGTAGGTAGTTCAAACTACCACTTAGGATGAGTCTTTTGATATTTCTTTTCTGCGAGGGTGTGTTGGAGTAGTTGGTTAGCAACTAGCTTTGGATTTCTGTCAGATCATGCTAAGCCTATCCCCCATAGGTTTCATGCCTTGATTTGGTCAAGGGGTAGGATGAGAGCTATATTTATGTTTTGTTGTGTATTCTTCTTTGAAGCAACTTGATGCTCTTTATGGTTTAATGACATGCAAGTCGGTTTGTGGATTTGATAAGTTGAGTCACCCTATCCCGTGGTCCCCAATGAGAGCAGATTTTTGGAGCCAATTTTAAAGCGTAAAAAGACCCTAAGAGGTGTAAAAGAGCAATTTTTCATGGGAAATGAAATGGTTGCAAATCAAGGAGCTGGAGTTTTCCTAGATGCATTTCAACACCAAGAACCCAACAGAAGTCTCCAGAGTCCATTTGATCCCCATTTAATCCCCACAAGATTTGGCATTATGAAACAACTATCGGATCTAGGAGCTAGAAAGTGCATGACAAAGGCCAAATTGATTGATTTCAATGCCACGAAGCCAACCATCCAGCCCATTTACGATTTCGAGCTCGTTTGGTTCTCTGTCTAAAGTGAAACCACTTGCCCAAAGTGTGAACACAAAGTTTGGAACCGGTTTTTTTAATGATTATGAGAACTAATGATGTTAAGATGGCTTAAAGCCCAAAATATGAAATATGAGGGGGGGAGGGAGCGTTGTTTTTTTGTGCTCCCCCAATTCTTAGCAAAATGGGATTTTCTATCTGGGAGAATCATGAGGGACCCTCTTGGGGACTGAGATAGAAAATTTCTTCGCCCCATCAATCACTTCATGAAACAAGGAAAATGATGCACTAAATCAAAATCTTAGAAATCAATCTTTCTCTCTCCACTCTCTCTCTCCTCTCTACACCTTATTGCCATGGCTCAATCTATGTGAGAGAGGGGTGGATTGAAGTGATAGCTATTGGATATGTGATAATACTAGAGTGTTATGGAGCATAAATCGAAGGTTGAGGATGTGTCAACCAGCAATGGAAGAGTGTCAACGGCTTCCTGACTTTGAAATACATGCGAATTCGTATTAAATTAAATGCATGAGTGCTCGATTTTGTTGTTTTATGACAATTCTTTTGCGCATTTTATGGAAAATGATCTAGAATGTTTAATTATGATTTGCAGTGCTTGAAAAACCAGAATTCTTAGTTAGTTTCTACTATTTGTATAATTAAAATGAAAACCAAGAAAATCAGCAATGCAAAAATTACGAAATTTTGAAAATTTTGAGAGTCTTATGCATTTTCATAGTCCTTTGGTGTTCACATGGGGTCATATGAAAAATAATGTTATATCTTGATTCATGAAAGCTCTATATATCTGAAAATGAGAAAACCCAATAATAAATAATAAGATAAATCAAGAAAATAGAAAAAATAGATTTATGCATGGAAAAAATATTGAAATTTATGAATGTGTGTGTGAATGTATGGTGGGCCTAGGGCATGAGATTTAGCCTCAATTTATTTAGAATCTTTATGTTAAAGTGTGTATTTATTGCTTTTTATATATGAAGAACACATGAAAAATACTATTTACACCTACTAATGAATATAAAACTATAAACGATAGGGGAAAAGGGTTGTGGGGAGTTAAGAATCCATTGAAATATAATTTTTGCATATCTTGACATATGGGATTCATTCATTTTAAGGTTTTTAAAGAAGGGCAGTAGCACGAATTACTTCAATGCTACCTTAGCAACGACACATTGTGTTAGGGTGAGATCATGAAAAGAATTGTTTATGCACAATCCACACTATTTGATCTATAAGGTGCACTTGTTTTTGAGCGATTGACCTACATTGAGTGTAAGGAGTCATATTCTATAGGATAGGATGCTCATTTCCTTTTGGGCCTGATTTGGTAAGGATTGAACTATCTTTCCTCGAACAAATATAAAGAGAGGACTATGTTTTGCATGTGCTTTACATTGAGACGGTGCATGCTGGGGCTAATCTTGGGGGTGTGGGAGAGCTATAGTAGGTCATAGCAATTAGTTGGGGGGTGCTCCTTGTATATGTGATACAAGGTGCTAGTAACCGATTTGTTTGGGAACTCCATTGCTTGGAGTTGGGACGGGTTTTGTTAGACTATAAATAATTAAATCTGTGTCTAAGTTAGATTAGTGTGTGTAGCCTCCAAACGCTCCTGGTTGTGAGGCCGTGGGGTGTTTTGGTTGAGCATAGAAGCCTGTGGCTAGAGCCTTAGAGCCAGTGTCACGCCCAAGTTTTGGTAAGTTTGTTGTTCCTCTCCTTTAGTAGGTCATCAACTCTTATAGCCTCTTTGTAAACATTTGTCAACTATTATGGTTGTCAACTTTTATGGTTTCTTTGTAAACATTCATTAGTTTGTCATGGTTTCAAGTTAGAGTTGTTAGCTAGGGATTTTCATAGTTCCTCTTTTCAATCCCATTTATGAAGACAATGGCTATAACCTTCTTCTCATTGGGTTGTTCAAGTTTGGGGGATTCTCATGTAAAGAATACAAACATGAGTGATATAGTATTAGATTTCCTTCACTACAAGATATAGGCCTTATACCGACGTTAAAAGCAATGAAAATGTAAATAACAAAATTTGCCCCCATCATCGCAAACAGCTTCGTTATTGGCGACGCCATAGAACAGTCAGTATTAGCGTCATTATCAACTGATACCGACGCTGATAACGACGCTTTGTGATGCAAATAACAATGCATGCATGTAAATTTGTGACGCTAATAGTGACAGTAACAGGCAAAAAAAAATTTGTGGTAGGGCAACAAGCTGCCTTGCCACATATAGTACTGTGTGCTTTATTTGGGCCATACAAAATAGTTTTTGCACTATGTACAATACTCGTGTAAACAAAAATATATATATATTGAAATCATAGCATTGATATACGAAATAAATACATAATCGCATAATGAAAGCAACTAGTACAATCATGACAAGATATCACTACTACATAGAAAATGTCTACATAGATAAGGTGACCAAAAAAGAAGGGTGTGTGAGCTCCAGGGATCTAAGGGCGAGCTACATATCCTCGCTGTCCGAAAGCTCGTCCGACTGCAAAGGAGCATCGAACGAACTCTGCAAAAAAAGAAACAACAACTCATCAATCCACCATGCAATAATGCATTCTAATTAAACATGGTAACTACGAACAAGAAAGATGAGTGACTTACAGGGCCGCCACGTCTATACAATCGGTCGATCAATGCAGTGAGACCGTGCCTCTCTGCATATCGAGTCTCAAGGCCGGTCGGATCGCAATTTGTATTGGAGTGCTGCAAAGAAAACAAAATACTAACTGTTAGAAACATGATTGTCAGTACAAAGGATATTGCAAAAAAGAAAAGCAAGCAAAACAAAAGACCTTCATTGTTTTTCATTTTGTCTACGTTATGACAAACAATTTATTTTTATTATCATTCTTTTTTTCTTTCTTAAATTATTATCCTCTCCTTCCATCTCTCTCTCTTTTTCTCTTTCTTTATTATGTTGTATGTATTTCCTCTCCCTCTCTCTCGTTCCTTCTTCTTTTTTCTCTTCCTCCCCCTCTCTCATTTTCTTTAACGATCACGGCTATGACTACAATGAAGACCATGACCACGACTACGACTACGACTACAACCACGACCACGGCCACAACCACGACTACGACCACGACCACGACCACGACCATGACCACAACCATGACCACGACTGCGACTACCACAACCACAACCATAACCACGACTATGACTATGACTATGACTACGACCACGACGACCACGACCAGACCACGACCACGACTACGACGACCATGACCACGACCATGATTACGACTACAACTACGACCATGACCACGACCACGACCACGACTACTTATATAGAGATGAAAAGAGAGACAAGATTTAGGGAGAGAGTAAAGTTAGAGAAGAAGAGGAGAGAAGTGAGAGAGGTAGAAATAGAAAGAGAAATAGAGAGAGAAAAGAGATAGGGGGAGAGAGAAGGATTTAGGGAGAGTATAGGAAGAGAGAAAGAGGGAAGATTGAGGAAGAGAGAGGAGAAAGAGAGAGAGATCTGACTAGAGCATTTGAAACCCATAGCCAACACACCGTGGAGAACACAAGCGCAAATTGACTACGACTATGACTATGACCACGACCACGACCACGACCACAACCACGACTACAAATTCCCCTTTACCATTTACAACTCACCCACCTTCTCTCCACACTATTGCACACTACAATCTCTATGAGGGCATGAGATTGGGATCTCCACAGATACCAAAGCATGATATGTAGCTTGATGGTTGCATATATACTACTACTACTCATAGAAGAAACCTTAAAATAGTTATTATGCTCAAATATATGCTTGTTAGAGTAGAAATTTGTTCCTAAGACTATTCTAAGGATGAAAGAGGGTTACTGATAAAAGATTATCATTCCTTGCAAGTGATTTTATATTATATTTTTTAATTAAATTTGATAGTTGAATATGAGTTTCCTAAGAGATCTTGTGGTGATGCTGTTTTAGTTTTTGCGAAGCATTAGAATGATGCTGTTTTAGTTTTTTGTATTTGTCTTTTTAAGAAGAGATTGATTTTTATGGAATATCCAAAGTTATTTTTGGATTTACATTATGAAAAATGAATGTTTTTCTAACTGATAGGCTGATTGCCTTCGTTGTATACTTCTACAAAAGTTCTTGTGCCCTTATAGGTGGATATTTGGTTACACACTAAACCTCCCCAAGGTTAGTGGCTAGATCCCTTCCCCAAGGGGATAGTTCGAGCATGGTGGAGGCTAGGACAAGCCCCATATATGAGAGGTCTCTTTGTAGGAAGAACATTATGCTAGGAGGCGCAAGTGTGCTAGGGTTCTCTAGCCATATATCCCTTAGGTTTGTTGAGGATCGGCCTAACCCCTATAAGCCTAGGATGAGCTTATTGTAAGGTCTTATTTCCTTTTCTCTCTTTCTCTCCCTCTCTCATTTCCTCTCCCTCCCTCGCCCTCACCTTCTCTTTCTCTCTTTCCCTATTAGGTTCAATTATTTTTCTCTCTTTTTCTCCCTCCTCTCCCTCTCTCATTTCCTTTTCTCTCTTTCTCTCCCTCTCTCATTTCCTCACCCTCCCTCACCCTCACCCTCTCTTTCTCTCTTTCCCTATTAGGTTCAATGATTTTTCTCTCTCCTCCCCCTCTCTCATTTTTTCTCTCTCCTCTCCCTCACTCACCCTCACCCTCTCTTTCTCTCTTTCTCCTCCCTCTCTCATTTCCTCTCCCTCCCTCACCCTCACCCTCTCTTTCTCTCTTTCCCTATTAGGTTTAATGATTTTTCTCTCTTTTTCTCTCTCCTCTCCTTCTCTTATTTTTTCTCTCTCCTCTCCCTCTCTCATTTATTTTTCTTTCTCCCTCTCCCTCTCTCATTTCCTCTCCCTCCCTCTCTCTTTCTCTCTCCCTCCCTCTCCCTCTCTTTCTCTCTCATTTCCTCTCCCTCTCTCAATACACACAAATTTATATAACAAAAACAAGCAAAAGAGAGATAGAAAACTCTCTCTCCCTCTCTCATTTTCTCTCCCTCCCCCTCTCCCTCTCCCTCTCCCTCTCTTTCTCTCTCCCTCCCTCTCCCATTTCCTCCCTCTCCCTCTCCCTCTCTCATTTCCTCTCCCTCCCTCTCCCTCTCTTTCTCTCTCATTTCCTCTCTCTCTCTCAACATACACAAATTATACAAAAAACAAGTAAGAGAGAGAGAGAGAAAACACAAAAGCAAAGCAAGAATGGACAATACACTCACCATAAAGACTTGAAGAAGGGTTTGGCGGCTCCTCTTCGCGACGGTGGCTCCTCTTCGCCCTCCGTACACCTACTCCTCTCCTCTTCTTTGCAAACGGTGGCGGCGGCCGTGAGAAGATTTCTTTCTCTCCCTCTCAGCAAGATGTTGGCTCTCCCTCTCACTCTCTGTTTCGTGAATGCGCAAAAAACGACGTGCTCGAGTTTCAGCCCGCATTTTTTCTGGGTACCATCGCTATTTGTGTCGCTATTTATCGTCGCTAATGCCCGTCGCTATAGGTTCATATCCTTGTAGTGTTAGCTCACCTTCATGAGATTTTCTATGAGATTATCTACATTCTTGGATCCATATAAACTTTTTATGAATATTTCTTTAAGCACACTGAAATTGTTCTTCTTAGCATCATCAAGACTAGTGAACCAAGTTGTGTCTTTCTCTCCCAAGCATAGCTCGAAGGATTGTGCTCTTTTATCATTGTCTTGGAGATTATTAGCCTTGTAGACTTACTCAAATTGTTTGATAAACTTTTATGGGTCATCTCCTGGTCTATACTTGTGCATCACCTATATTTTTTGCTCTATACTTGTCTGACAAAATTGTATGGGTCATTACTTACTCTATACTTGTCGATTGACAATGGGAATGTTAGATTGGCCCTTGAACATGTTTCCTTTCTAATTTGGTTGAGATTAAAATAGCAAGAGTAGTAGCTTCGTTGCCATTATGCCAAGCATCTACTTGATAAGGAGTAAGGTCTATGTGTGATGGTCCAATACCCTCCACTTCTTCATAGTCCTCCCCATAGCAGGTCTAGGATTCATTGGATTTTTTCTATCAATGTTTCCTTTCTAAGGGCATCAAACCACATGTGCTCATGTGGAGTTAGCCAATTGTTGCAATAGATTCCTACCTAGACTTCTTTTTGTTGCCATATTTGCAAATATTTCATTCATTGTCTCCCTATATGCATTGGTTAGGTAGTGTAACTCTAGATTTTCTTATCTATTAGCTTGGGGTGAGGCTTTTTCTCTTCTAGATATGTAATGGAATTTGCTTGTGGTCTTGTCTCTTAGTGTTCCTTTTCTATTTTTCCTCTTTTTAGCTAGAGTACCTAAGGTAACTCTGTAGTTGGGATCTATCTAAATTGTCCCTCTTGACTCTTGATCTAATTGGCCTTTATGCATAGGTGAGTTTGTGTCTAATCCCTTGTAGCACTTAGTTGCTCTGGTAGGTTCTTAAGGGCATTGATGTTTTTATTAGATTGGGTCAATGCACAACCAAGGCCTCTCAGTAAAATTAGGCAGTTGGCAAGCAGTTAGCTTAAGTCTTGGACAAATCTTTCCAAAAAACCTTCAAAATACTTTCTAGACCTCTTAAGACCCCTCAACGCTAACAAGATTTTAGCATTCAACCTGCATCACCTATCTCTAGGTAGCAAAGGACAATTCATCCTCCCAAACAACTTGTCATTCCTTAATTTCCAATTTTCATGCATGGTAATCATTGTGAGCATGGATAGATGCTTTGGCATGTTTATCAGTTTGATACTTCTTTTTTGAGAAAGGAAAAAATATGGAGATGGAGTATAATTGCAATCTTAGAATATTTTTCAAATGGAGCTATGTTTGATAAGGGATATTTATTGCATGTCCATGAAAGATATTTTTGGTATTATGTACTATTTTGATATGGGGATATTTTTTGAATGTCCATAAAATATATTTGTCGTATTATTTACTATTCAAGCTTTAGGATCTTTGTGTTCACTATTGTGAGATGATTTAAGAAATAAGGCGATGTTCTCATAACGGCATGCAAACATGAGAGTAGATCAAGGTCCAAAGACTTAGTTAAGGTGAGGAAATAATTTCGTAATGGATAAAAGTGAATCACCATATCAATAACATAACATTCTTAGAACTTACTAGAAATCCTAAGTGACATATGAACACCTTAGTTAATTTTGTGCAGAACCTATACTCAGACCAACAACTAATACCTTGGGGTAGGGTTTGAGAAAATATCTAACTAAATTAAACACAAAGACTTGTCGATTAAAATGATGTTCAATCACATATGTTAACAAGTAGTAGGACCTTTTGAAATTTATTTCATAAGTTTAAATTAAGTAATATATAGTTTGTATGAGCTTTTAAGCATTTACTCTATGAGTTAGGTTGGTATGGATTTTCATATGTTGAGGGTGAATATATGCTTTGAATATCACTTCTATTTTTAGTATATACATAACCTAATTCTTTTTTAAAACTCTAATCTAGACATAATATTAATAAGAACCATAAGAAAAGCGATGGAGGATCAATATCTCTCATATGCTTTTAGCATTTATATATGCACAATTGTTTTGTGTATGGATATAAAGTAGGAAATCAACTTAGCAAGTGATTGTGTGTATAAATATGTCTTGTGAGATGTGTATATGTTTATACGAATGTACACATGAAACCTTCTTTATATACGAATCATGATATTCAAAATATACTTGTATCTTTGTGCTAGGGTAGACATAATTGTAAGAAAGATGATACCAACAATGTTAATGTAAGTATGTCTATACTCATGCATTTAAGTCTTATTGAAAGGAGAAATCCAAAACTTCAATCAATTCATTATTTATCTTTTTGATGTCTTTTTACATGTAGAGGAATTATAGTTCTATTTTCCAAAGGATCAGCAAATATTGCTAAGATAAATATCAAATGTTAGGCTCAAAAGATTTGCCTCAAAAAACTACATCTTACAATTTGTGGAGATGTTTGGAAATTTCACACGTGCATAATGCATTAAAAATAAGATTAGTTTTGTAAGCTTGTGAATTTAAAGGCAAATGAACACGCACACGCGTGCGCACCGCACGCACACGCACACACACACACACACACACACACAATGTGAATGGAAAAATATGTTTGCTTACTCCATGTTGGGGCGCGGGGGGGGGGGGGGGGGTGCGGGGCGGGGCGGGGCGGGGTGGGGCGGGGCGGGGCGGGGCGGGATTGAAGGGTGTGTGCATTTGTGTAATCAAAGAGACACATATGGTTCCACATTAAAATGAGATATTATTTCCACTTACTGTAAAAAGAATTATAGTTGTTAACCCTTTTCAAGGTAAGCTACTACAACAAAGAGTAAAATGATAAAGCGATGAGCAAAAAAAGTAAAAAGAGGTTGCCTACAATAGAAAGTCAATTGAGAAATAATGAGAGAAAAAACTTAAAAGAGATGGGCATGGAAAGGACAAAATCAAAATGTGACTACCCTATAGTATATTGATTGTATCTAGGCAATAGAAATTGAAGCTAGAGTGAAAGCCCATCTCAAAATGCAAAAAGTCCAAAAACACATGGACATCAAGTACTTGAAGATTAATTGTGGAATTAAAGTTAATGCCTAGAAACCCCTAACATTTATTCCAAAATCATTCTTAAGTGTCAAGCTCACTCTAAAGAAAAATATAGTTTAACATTTTACATATATAAAGGGACTATATGTATGTGAGTTAGTAGAATCAAATGAGACATGCCAACATGCCAAAAAACTTGAAGGTTATGAGTGTCCAAAATGTCCAAGCATGGTGCTAAGAACAAGAGGGTGACAATTTTAAAAAATCCAAGTATATTTAAGATGGAAAAAAATAACTGAAATCATTGTAGTGATTGATGAAAACTTGAATGTTGCTTATCCATCTCTTACTCTTACCTTCTCTATGCATTCCTTGTGAGCTCATGATAGAGAGAAAATGGTCGTTGTTGCTCTGTTCATTTGTGAGCTCATTCACCTTGCTTGCTTCAATCCCATTGCTTTTTGTGAATATTGAGAGTGATAGACGGGAAGAGAGAGATATATATTAGCAAAGAGAGTGAAGAGAGAGAGAGAGAGAGAGAGAGAGAGAGAGAGAGAGAGAGAGAGAGAGAGAGAGAGAGAGAGAGAGAGAGAGAGAGAGAGAGAGAGAGAGAGAGAGAGAGAGAGAGAGAGAATGGCATCACTTCATCTTGGACAAAAAAGCTATGGAGAGACTGATTTCTTGTAGGTGAGGGATGTGGAATTAAGAAGTATGAAGCCACAAAGAGGAGTGACCATCAAAATTGATCATCCACATCAACTTCTTTTATATGGTGAATTTTCATTGCCCCATCTACCTTCTTTTTTGTTGTTTCGATAGATGAGCTTGATCTTAGAGTCACATCTTTATAGAGATGCCATAGTGAGGATTCTTTGCAAGGTGAGTGGCTACAAGCCATCCAAGATTGGAGAGCACATAAAACAACATGTGTAGATCCACTTAATTCGATACAGTGTGATTTTGGTTGACATTTTTGGTCCAATTGTCAAGACCAACAATGGATGATCAAACATCAAATAACTTGTAAATACTCTTTTTGTCTATAATATGTATTCTTTCTCGCAACTTTAAAAACATGTTATTCCACCAATCTCAATATTTTGACTTGTCTCATACATAGACAAGAAACTAGAAACAATAAATATTTGTAATATGAAGATGATTATTTTATGATGATGCCATGTTGAAAGGATGATTATTTTACTTTATGTTGAAAGGAGAGGATCCTTGAACATTTATAAGCTTATTGCACTATCTTTATAGGTGTAGTATAGGAGACACATACTAAATCCATTTGATCTTCTCTCTTGTCAAGTTCCAATTGTATTGTGCCATGTCTCTATCTAACAAAAAAGTACCATAAAGAAATCACTATCGAGACAATATTTTAGAACTTATGTTCAAAGTGATCTCATCTACATATGCTTTGAGACCCTCTAATGCCCCTTTTTATTTCTATGGATACTTTTACGTCTTATCATCCCTTAAACAATGGTTTCATTTGGTTGCAAATATTTGTATGAAATGACATGGACAATCCTTTTAATACTATTTACCTTTTAGTCTCTTCTAGCTACATCCATATTTTGAATAGTAAGATGACACATTTCACACCATTTAGGTGCCCAATTTGGAAAATTATTGTATAAATGTATTTGTAAAACATGAGAAAGCTTCCAAGAATCATATGTGTGAAACCATGTGTGACAATTCAAAGTTTGAAGGATGACAAAGCATTAGAACCTTCATAGCTCCAAAATGGTACTTTCGATGGTACTATCTTCCTGGGGTTCTCGGTTTAATTAAATAACTCTAGCCCCATTTATCAAACGAATAAATTTCACAAGTCTTGGGTATTATGTTGAACACTTGTGCTGCACCCAAGTTCATCTTCATTCATCTTTATCTCATCCCAAAGCATAAACTTTCTCCTAAGGTATAAGCAATTGTTGACTTTCAGCTTTTTCTACCAAAATATTAACCTCATCAATTGTTGAAGTGCTAATGCATTGGCTTAATTTTTGTTGCTTCCCTCTAGCCCTACTATTTTTTATACTCATTTCATATATGTACTTCCCCTCAAGTGCACTCTTGTGTGTTGTGTGAATCTAATTGAAGTACACATAGTAAGTCCTCCCCAACATCATCCTTCTTAGCTTCTAACAATTTGGCTATTAAAATTCATGGTCCATCTTATCAACATTTACTAGTTTGGCCATAAGTGAGTCTACCTTGATATTGTTGATATTAGCACATCATATATCTTATAGTTTCTCAAATGTGGCCAGGCTTGAATTTCTGTTTTCGAGATACACTTCCCTCTCTTGAGGTTGAAATATCTTTTGCATCTCATCATTGATTTGCATGACTAATTACCATATGCAAATGGTCTTTACGAGTGCCTAGTGCCTCTTGTACCTTTAGAAATAGAATCTCCTAGTCTTGGAAAAACTTATGTGACACTATCACATATTCTATATTTTGCACTTTCTTTGCTTTGACATTTGTGTCTCCATGCACTTGAGGCATCGTTGATGTCAAATCCCTTGTTGGACTTATGCTTGGTGTCTTTCAAATAATTAAGTGAATCTTGTTTGGCTATTGACATGATGGTATTAAGAATGCATCTCAAATCCCTTGTTGGATGCATGCTTGGTGTCTTTCAAATAATTTAGCGAATCTTGTTTGGCTATTGACATGATGGTATTAAGAATGCATCTCAAAATCTTCAACCCTCTTAGAGGTGATCATTGCTTACTATAAGAGAGCTACTTGTGGTGTAATGGTAGACTTTAGAAACATATGTTGGAAGCTTATCATTAGCTTGTTAATTGTAGACTTTAGAAACATAACTTGAAAGCTTATATTGAGCTCATTAATACAGTTAAAGTTGTCTCCTTTGATCCATATGCAAAGGGCTGGAGATTGGTTATTTCTTATAATTGCACAACAATTTTTTGTGTAAGCATGTCAAACCATAGGTATCATTTTAGTATCATATTGACATGGATCCCTTGTAATGTCCTAAACATTTAATCGATGCTATCATGTGTACAACCCATCTGTTGGAGATTAATGCTGCCATCCGTATGTTATGATCACAAACACATGATATGTATTTGATAGACTTACACAAGGGTCACATTGCCTACTTTAGTTTCATTTCTCCTGCGGTTGTATCCATCAATAAAGGGAGAGTCTCCCTACATCCAGTGCACTATGTGAATGCAATAATCCATCTTGGTGTATGCCTATAAAAGGGCTGCCATCCATCTTGCATGAACAAACAAGTCGTTTCCATTGTACTTCTATTCTGCTGCAGTTGTACTTGAGTTCTTTCTCTCACCCTCCTCTCATTCCACATTCAAATATCTCAACATGGTATCTTAGAGCAATGGAGCAAAGGATCTATGAAGGCCTTTGGAGCCCAAACTGAAGCTCCAACAATGGCAGCTTCTCTCCTCTTGGGTTGCTGAAGCTAGCTTAGCTAGAGTCATCTACTGTGGACACCTCTTACTGTCCATACTATTCTTGACAGATTGTGGCTGCTAAAATCACGTTGAAGTAGGCGCCATTTAATACAATGAAGCTGCTGCTCCCTCTCAAAGTTACTACTGAATTTCATTCCCATCAGCTGTGATATGCTGCCGTGAACCATCCAGGCACCTCGTATTATCGTGAACTACTGTCAGATCACGTCTGATGTAGCTCCTGCCATCAGTCACGCTCTTACTATTGTCACTATCAGATCACACCTGGTGCTCCCGCTATCAGTCCGGCGCTGTTACGTCTGCTACTGTCGTGATCTGCTGTTACAGCTACTGCTGAACAAGCGCCATCTAAGTTCTAAATGTCATGCCATTCAGTTGCTGCAGCATGCTGGATTAAGGTGCCATTATTGCTTACTTCTATCTTCAATGAGTTGCTTTATCTTGGCCTGCTCATTTGTCTGCAAGACAGATCCGATCTGAAGCTTCTTTCTGCCTCCCTGAGTCAAGTGGACAGTCCTTGTTGTTGTACCACAACTCAGCTCTTGAATTTGTACATGGAATCCAGCTGAAGCCTACACCTACTGTGTTGATTGCTCAGAGCATTAAAAGAGGCAAAACTATGTCTACTGATCATCCAATGTTACTCACAATATGCTGACCAACTATGGTGACCTTCAAGCTTATTTATGGTGATCATGTCATCGTGGTTGTCTATCAAAGTATACTCTCTATCAAGATTCCAACATGTTATTACCTATATCTATTGGTGTCAACAGCCGCCCTATTGCTACTGTGAATCGCTTGTAGATCAATAACATTATATGTCTTATCATATGGTCACTCAATGTTTCTAAACATAATGACATTGTTGCCACTCAGTGTTTCTAAACATAGTGACATTATTACTAGTATCAAGATAAATGCATTGTAAACATTCTATTTTCTCTGCTCAAACCTACAAACATGGCCTCCAATGGTCAAAATGGATCTATCGAGTTCAAAGGTTATGCATTTCATACTTGGTAGAAACCCGCAAACAAGAATCAAATTGATTCTTACGAAGAAAGGCCTATGAAGTATTGAAAAAGGAAAGGAGAAGAGACCTTGGGAGGTAGCCCAAGTAGCTACATGGGAAGTGGGAGATGACAAGGCCCAAGCCATCATTAAATTGGATATGGACGATACTTACATTCATCATGTGGATGGACATGACTCTACCAAGACACTTGGGACCAACTCAACAAGTTGTTTGGATCTCAATCCAAGAGTTCTAACTTTGGGTTGGTGATTGCATTCTTTCATTTAGAAATGGCATCATAGTCTTCTCTTACATCTCATTTGAATCACATGCAAGGCTTAAAGTCAACTTGCAGAGATTGAACTTAAAGTGGAAGAAGACATTTCTAATGTCTTACTCAAATCTTTGCCTAGAGAGTATGACCATGTGGTCACCACTCTTATCAATATGCCTTCTCCAAAACTAGTGGAAATAGAGGCATCTCTGCTTGAAGAGGAGAAGAGATTGAAATTTATATAAGAGATCAACAACACTACTCCAAAACATGAGGCCATTGTACACTAGATGAAAATACAAAGGAAATAATAAAATCATTCATAAGAATGAACCCCATGTATGTGACTTTCGTCACAAGCCTGGTCATAAAGAAAAACATTTTTTTCACATGAAGCGAGCTCAAAAAGTATTTCTCATGAAGATTGCCCAAGAAAGTGAACATAAAGTTAAAGAAGACAAGGAAGAAGCAGAAGTTGAAGAAGAAAAGCATGGAGCATTATGCATGACGTTTAAGAAGAACAAGAAGAAGAAGAAGAAGAAGAGACCTAAAAAGGATCCTTTTGATGTTTTAAATTATGAAGGATTGCTTTAGAAAGTGTGCATTCTCTTTTGTGATTCTCTCAAGTCATGTCATGAAACCCTTGTAAATTCTACTTATATAAGCCTTTGCTAAAGTTATACTGTCTAAAGCCCAAGTCCCCTAAACCATTTAAACCTCTGAGCCACAAGTGATCAAGCAAAGAATGCCTTTGATCATCTTCAGTATAGACAAGCCAATGTGCCTCTAAGTTGCTTAAAGATGGGCATGTCCCTAGTAAGTCATGTGGTGGCCAAGCTATTGCAAAAGATGGCCATGCACAAAGTTGTGTACATTATGAGTTTGAAGGGGGAGTACTAAAATCACAAACACAAGATGGGTATTTGAAATACTTACACAAGGGTCACACTACCTAGTTTAATTTGATTTATCCTGTGGTTGTATGCATCAATAAAGAGAGAGTCTCCCTACACCCACTGCACTATGTGAATGCATTTTAGCCACCAAACCTTATCTCTTTAGGAAACCCTAATACAGGACTTCGCTATTATGGTAGGTCATAAGGGAAAGAGTAAGGCCCAGGATGAATATGCTCAGTAAATTAGAGATTCTATATTGGAAAATACACCTTAAGAGAGCCTTCAAGACAGTCAAATTCAAGGATAAATTAGTGCACTTAATAATACCATGTGTGAATATAAGAGTAGGCATGTTCAAAGGCATATGGAGTTATTATCTAGAGTTGAACATATGGTATTGCCTACTAATCAAACGAAGTCTTCCATTGAGAAGTTGGTGGATTCCACTATCCAAACAAAGGCTTTAATTAATAAATTAGTAGAATCCAATGCTCAAATGATGGCTCAATTCTCTCAATGAATGCAAATGCAAATGGGAACCAAGGAAGCTAGGAGGAAGCTTATTCAAATAGTGATCCCTCAGTCCCACTTTAGCCACCTAATCAAAATAGGCAAAGTCAAGGAATCATTGGATGAAGGGGAATTTCGAATTTTCAATATGAAGTAGGGGTATTCCCAATAGTTAAGAAATCATTAGATGAAGGGACATTCCCAATCAATATGAAGTAGGTGAGACTTCACAAAGGCATGTTGACTATTTGGGTAATATGAATGGTGCTAATTCCCAAGCTTATGGGTTGAATCCTCAACCCCCTAGAGGTCCTCTACCATAGGAAGGTCTCAAACTAGTTCTCAGCCACCATTTGAAAGAGTACTATATTATTTTGGAGGTTCATTGCCTACTAACCATGAACAGTCTACTTTAGGATAGCAACCTTTTCATGAAAGGGAGTTGAATGATAAAATCATTTTGGCAAAGTACAATGGGAAGTCATCTTCACCATTTGATCTAGAGGGATGGATTTCAAAATTAGAATCCTATTTTGATATATTTCCTATAACTGATGATATGAAGATTCATTTTGCATCCTTACATTTGGAGGAGGAAGTTGGGCAATAATACTTTTATGATCCTATCGACACCTTTCCTTTTGATTCGAGTGGTAGTATTTCTTTTGATCCGGGAGGAACTCATGATGAGCCAGAATTTATTATATAGTGTGTGCCTTATCAACATAATAAAGACATCACACATAAGCCATGTGGTTTTTTGCAGCCCACCACTACATATTCCTGAGGGCAAGTGGACACATGTTACCATGGACTTCATTACTAGTTTGCATACTACCAAAAAGGGATGGAATAGTACATATGTGGTGGTGGATAAACTGACCAAGGCAACCCACTTTATTCCTACCAAGACACAATTTACTACTTCATAGGTGGCTAATTAGTTTATGGAGCAGATCTTTAGATTACATGGATTACCATAAGTAATTATTCATGACAGATATTCAAAGTTCATGAGTAACTTTTGGTAGGTGGTATTCAGCAACATGGGTACTAAATTGGCTCCTTCTATAGCCTATCATCCACAAATTGATGGGCCAGATAGAAAGGGTAAATAAGTGGTTGGAGACTTAACTTCGCCATTTCTATCATGATGTGTAGTATTCATGGGATTCTTGGTTGCACTTGGTTGAGTTTGCCTACAGTAACTCCACTCATACTAGTATTGGAGTTTCACCCTTTGAGGCTATATATGGTTATAAGGTGCCCTTATCCACAATCATTTTCAATGAGGAAATCAATCCTCATGGGAAAGAAGAATTGAAAGGAATGCAAACCCTTCTTCAGTAGTGTACTAAGATGAATCTTAGGAAGGCCCAAGATCAGATGAAGATGTATGCAGATGAGAAGAGGCAACCTTAGAGCTCCAAGAAGGAGAATTAGTTTTGTTGAAGGATAGATCCAATAGTCTCATTACTCTACCTTTAAGGATAGATCCAGTAATAGCTTGCTCATAGGTTTTATTGAGCCTATAGGATTTGGAAGTGCATTGGAGACTTGGCATATAGATTGAAACTACCCTCTTCCACTAAGATTCATAATGTATTTCATGTTAGTCAGCTCAAGCCTTTCTATGGTGCTCTTGTAGATATATTTGATGAGTAGCCACCTATAGTGAAGAAGTTCTTATTTAGTACATCCCTGAGGCTATCATAAGTCAGCGTGGGAAGAAGCTTTGCTCTCACTCTATCATTGAATATTTGATTATATGGAGAGGTTTACCACCTAAAAAAGCTTATTGGAGGCCCAAATCTATGTTAAATGAGGTTTTTTATCTACAAGATACATTGGTGGCTAAAGCATAATTATTGTGGAGATATGGACTAAGATATATTTTAATTATTATGCTAAACAAACTTATAAGTCAAAAACCTAGACAAAGGTGGAGAGTGAAGGGTAGTGATAATTGCAAGATGGGCAATAATGGTGGTTGGATGATGATGAAAGGATGGGGCTATCGCAGGGTGGGATTGTAGGGATAGTAACTATGTGGGGGGAAGAGTAGACGGGATAAGCTAGGTTAGAGCAGGTTGGAGATATAAAAGAGTAGATGTTAGCAAGGTTACATATGAATAGAGGAGGATAGGCATAGATAATGGAAGGTGGGAAAATGGCTAGCGGGTTACATCTTATAGAACATATAAGATACCACATGAGTTTAAAAGAAAGGATATTTTATTTAGTAAAATTCACAAGATTATATTCATAGAAAGGGGTTTTTATTACAATTTAAAAAAAAACTCAGTAGGTAAAAGGGGTCATTGTATGGCCTTATACCAAGTAAAGAAAGCGTTTTTCTTAATACCATTTGAACACACGTTATATAGATGATTTCTTATAGGTGCAATCCTTGAAGAAAATGGTACAAGGGGATAGGAAAATGTTAAGGCCAAAGGGGGTAGGTGATAGATAGAGGGAATAAAGGGAGTGGGGGGTAGAGGGGGATGGATGAGGGAAGTGGGATATAGGTAGGATGGGTGGGGTAGGCAAGGGTGGAGGGGCTAAAAGGGTATAAATGGGTAAAGAAAGGTGGGCAACATAAGGAGGGAATAGATGAGGGTAATGGGGAGTATGCATGGGTGGGCTATGATAGAGAGGAATAGATGCGTATACTGGAAAGCTTGTGATAACAATGGGTGGGGGTTGGCATGAGTAAGCAAGGTTAGGATGGGATGAAGGTTGATAAAGAAGGGTAGATAGAGGTATGCAAGGATAGAGTGCAATGGTACAAAAGGATCTACTTTAGGGTACCAAGGGGGCACATAACAATGATAATAGAAGTTGGAAGAGGGTATTGATGAGATAGGGAAGGATAAAGTTGCATATATAGTGGTGGATGGGAGATCAAGTGGGGGAGCACACGGGTTATGCAGGGGATAAGGGGGGGGGGGGGGGGGATAGATGGGGTTTGTGGTGGTGGAAGGAGGGGGGAGTGATAGTAGTAGGCAAGTTAAGATAAGTGAGCATAAGGCAAAGGGGAAGGGAGAGAGGTAGATGGTGGTGAGTAAGTGGTCAAGAAATATAGTAGAGGGGGTGGGTGGGGAATAGATAAGAATAGTGGATAAAAATGAGGGTAGAGGGGATAGTAGTAGGCGAGGGTACCAATAAGATAGGTGAGCGTAAGGCAAAGGGAAATGGAAAGGGGAAAGGGGAAGGGAGAGGGATAGATAGTGGTGAGTAATTGGTTGAGAAATAGAGTAGAGCAGGTGGGTGGGGGATATATAATAATAGTGGATGAACATGGGGGTAGGTAGGATAGATGGGCTAGGTGAGGACAAGTAGTTTAGAGGGGGCTAGAGATTTGTAGAGGAGGATCGGTGATGGCATGTGAAGGTATTGGGAGATAGTTGAGAATAGTGAGGTGTAGATGTGGGTGGGGAATAGATAAGAGGAGAGTTATGCATACATCATAGGGGTAGATGGGATATAGTGAATCTTTTCTTCTTTTTTTTTCAAATACCTCCCTTTAAAATCTTATTGTAATTTGGTGATGCAATTCTCATTAGAGGAAAATTATTGCATGCTTTAACATAAATCTATATCATTTTCTATACATATGCATTCTTTTCTTCTATAAAAGAGCAATTTTTGGCTATGAAAACCCAAAATATTTACTAAAATTTGAAGCTTTAGGTGATCATTATGATCTTGGGAGCCTTAAAAATGACACTATTTATAGCTAAATTTATCCAAGGACCCTAGGTACATTGGGAGTAGAGGCTAGTAAAGGGTGGGAGGTTGTTAGAGTTTAGTAAATAATAACTATTGAACATAACACATGGCATAAGTATTAAAAAGCAACACCACTACCAAGAAACATTTTATTAATGGTACCGTGAAATCTCTCTCTCCCTCTATGTTTCTGTGTGTGTGTGTGTGTGTGTGTGTGTGTGTGTGTGTGTGTGTGTGTGTGTGTGTGTGTGTGTGTGTGTGTGTGTGTGTGTGTCTCAGTCTCTCTTTCTCTCTCTCTCTCCCTCCCTCTCTCTCTCTCCCCCTCCAAACATTTGTGACCTAGAACTCTATAAGATTAAAAAAATTTAATAAAACTTTTGGATTGTGGAATTTGACCTTTTTGATCTCACTAATAATGAGCTTAAAAAGTTAGATATCCCCAGGGTTGATTATGTTATAACCTTTTTTTTGCTAGCTATTTTTTGGGGGGATGTTTTTTCTTTGGAGGTGATGATGTGGCCCCTAAGGGCCAAGGGTCGCATCATCACTTATCTTTGGGAGTTGTGAATATATTGTTTGTTTGTGTGCATGATGTATATATATAATCCCAAAGTGTATAATCAATCCTAGGGTGTATGTACATGGAAATCTATGGTGATGACAGGGTGGCTCAACAAAATGCCATTCAAATACAATGGCTTTATCTAGCGAAGGTCAATTGTTGCTCTTCCTCTTGCCTCTGCATTCTCCAAACATTGTATTTCAAATGATATCTCTTTCTTTTGTGTGACATGTATGGAAACTTCTCATCATTAGTTTCTTTCTTGTCTAGTGGTGAGGAAATTTTGGTCTCACTGAGGTCTACCATTTGGTCTCAAGTGGTAGGTGTTGAGAATCTGCCAATCACACCCTATGTATGCCCCTTTGTATGGAACAACTAGGCTAGGAAGATGCAGTTCATTCTAGGAAGAGAGACAGATCCCATAGGCACAGTGATGAAATGTGCTACCAAGCAATCCTATATAATGATGTACTTGACTATCACTTTCATATGATGATAATGCAATAGTACTTGTCTCTTTCTGTCAAGTCTCTGTGTCATTGTCAGTCCTACACAAGATTGTGTTTATGAGTTCAAGTCTCAATCTTGAAACCTAATTCACTTGTGTAATAGTTGTCTTCTTTGTCAATGTCAACATGAGTAGTATCTTCATCTTTCATCCTCCATAGCTTCCGCCTTTGCCATGCTCTAGATCCCGCATTTCTCACAGTAAGGCTATTGATGCTTCCAAAGGACTAGATCCTTGGACATCCCAAGTTCTTGGATCCTATGCATCCTAACATGAAAGTGCTATTTCACTTTTTATGCTTTTGGGGTTATTGGCACATATGGACTATGTGAAATGCATTCATTTTTAATTCTTCTTTAGGAGTGCATAGTTATATAGTCCGCTTGCAAGGCCTTCTTCATTGGCAATTCAACATTATTAAGCTAGCACATATTCTCCCTCAATAAGATTTACTTTCTTGGCATACTACAAAATTTTTGGTTATCAACCATATAGATCCTTTCTAATTTTGGTAAACCTCTCTAGGAAAGCAAGGACAAAGGAAAGTCATGTAAGGAGAATTGAAAAATGTTTGGAAAGAGATGTGGAAAAGAGAAGGTTCACCAATAGCTTATAGTTTTAGCAAGAAAATGATTTTGCATACAATCTGGTGACTTGAGCTCACTCATGTGTAGATTGTAACAATATTTAGAGTGATGCATGAGTTTAACACTCTCAAGTTAATAAACTAGAAAGGATGTATAATTAATGGAGGATGTACAAGTAAGTAATGATTAGATTAAGTCAAGAAAGTCCGTACCTTTAAAGCTTAGCACCAGCCTTGTGGCCTAATTAGAAGGCTTGGTGGCTCACATCCAAAAGGTCATAAGGCCAATTGCAAATTCCAAGGTCCTAAGGCCTTAGTTGAAAAACCCTTACAACCAATGTGAAGGCCTTATGGATGAATTCTTAAGTCCAAGCCCAAAAGACCTTGAGTAGAGCCTTTGTGGCCATCTTAGTGCACCTAAGGCCTAGAAGAAACCCTTGCGATCCAATTCAAAAGGCTCTTTGGTTGCCTTAGAATATCTAAAGTCAATGACCTTAGTTTAAGCCTAAGAACATGTAATTTAGGACACATTACCAATTTTGAAATTCTAAGGCCTTAAATGTCTTATCTTTTAGCCAACATCCTTACAGAAAAAAATGAAGACTTATGGACCCTTGTAATAGGCCAAATCAACCAAAAACAAGAATGATAAGGCCTTTGCTCAAAGAAATAGCCTCATGCCTAATAACAAGGCCCAAGTGGTCATTGTATTAGGCCAATGGCCTTGTAGCCACAAATAAAGCCTTTATTTCCATTTGCTTCTTTTGTGCTTAGGCCTAAGAGGCCCTCCTCTCTCTTGCAAAGCTCAACATTGCCAAGGCTAGGGAGACGAGTCTAAAGATGAAGGGCAAGAGGAATTATCTAAAATTCAACTAGCATAGAACACGACTATGAAATGCCATGAAAGGCATACCTACAAGTCCTTGCTTTGGATGAGGAAAAGAATGCCCCCCTCTCTTTTCTTACACAGTTCTTATATCTCCACCATCCCAGAACTTTCGATCCACTTGATTTTGTACAAAGCACAAATACAAAATCCCAATGCAAAAAATTCAAGAGCAAACATTGGTGCTCTGCCACTCATAAAGCTATGGATTCATCCCAAGCCCCTTGCTTTCCAGACCCTTTGCTTATGATTTTCTCCTTTTGGGCTTTTAAAAACAAAAGATTCTATATTTTATTGATATTAAGCCTTTGAACCTTAATGGATAGTAAATTTGATGAGCTAATTGTTGTTATTAAGAAGAAAGAAAAATGCAGGAAACATAGCCTACATTTGTTGGTAGTATTCCAAAAGACCCATATTCCACTCCACTTCTTGATCCCATAATCTTTGAGAAGAGAGAGCCTTCTAAATTCAAAGATGCATATTAGCTTAACACTTATTAACCCAATAATAAATCAAGACCTCAATACAACTAAAAGAATGACTCAAGGCATGAAGAGGATGCATGAGTGGATGATGATGATGAGCATGGACGTGATCCCTTTTATAAATCTTTCTATACTCAGTGTGCTACCATGCCAAGAAGAGTGGAGGTCAATCTTGATGATAGATATGAGGGTGAATGAAGATCTATGTACGATCAAACTTATTGATTGGTACTTAGAGATTCATGCTAGGAGTCTATCCTTTAAATGCACTACTTGCTAACATGCAAAGAGGTACTAAGGGTAGAACTTCATTCAAGATTTCTCTTTACAACTACTACATTTTCTTGTTTACTACTCAAACATTTTCTTGTAATCTCTCATTATTTGAGAATGGAAAGTCAATGATTGCAAGGATGTGCATCTAGTTTTGCTTGTCTTCTCTAGACAAGGCATATATTTGGTGAAAGATCCATAATTCAACGTGCTTTATGAGTCTCCCTTGAGCATCACTGAGATGGCACTTAGGTCCATTGTTGGTGATGTCTTCCATGTGTCCAATTCTATGGAACTACTTCCATTCTATTTCCAAAGAATATCCATCCATCATGCTAGTCTTTAATTGCTTGACAATTCCTCATCGAAGGTCTAACTAGTAGGATATCTTAGCCCACTCCCTTTATAAGAATGAATTGGAAACCTACAATCTACATTGGCCAATCCTTTAAGACTTTAAAGGAATTCACTTTTGTCCCATTGTCTAAGATCCGGGTAATCTCCATGGGACGGCCCTAGAGGGGCGCTTGATGCTTACAAGACTCAAGATTGTGTGCCTTAGAATACCCAATACATTCTCAAGTGTCAGCAATCCCACATTGGGTTATGTCCTCTAAGGCCACTACTAGTAGGATTGCATGCCTTTAAGTTTCTTTCTTGAAGGAATAGACCTATAAAGTTGTGGGTATTAGGCTAGATGTTAATTTGGATATGTGTTCTTCAAGGTCGAGCTCTCGTATATTTGCATTTGTCACAAGCTCTAAAGACTCGTCTCTATCCAAGATTTCAAAAGTCACAAAGCTAGATTTTTATTCATTAGTATATTGAGAAACATTGATATTTGTGTGGAGGCTAGGGTATCTATTGGACCTAAATCTACTTTGAGGATCTATCTATGGAAGGAATGATAAGTTCTGCTTCCTATTCTTGGGTAGGTAAGTTGGATTCTACATTCCATTAGTTCTCATCTATGTTGGAGATAATTATGGTTCCTTGATTGAAAAATTCTAAGCATCGTGATCTAGATTTGTGTTTGCATTTCTAAGGTGTAGTTAGGCCCCTTCTACCTAGCCTCTGACCTTTTCTATGATATGCATTTGATGTTAAGGGTTAGGGTTTTCACCTATTTTAGCACTTCCTTTCTTCTCAAATTCAGATGCTAAGCTTTCTACTTCTCTGTCGCACTGACTTGCATTATTCTTGTGAGCATAGTAGCATGATCACTTTTAAGGTTAAGATTTCTCTTAGCTCTCTTCATCTTTTTCTTCTTCTTCTTTCTTTTAATCGAAGGAGTATCCAAATGGCTAGGTCCAAGTATTGACACTCTTTCTTAGTTTGCTTGTGCCCTAGTCATTATGCTAAGTGGGATTGGTGTTGCTTATTTGTGTAAGGTTTCAAATACAAAGAGTTCTTGAGGTATAAATGAAATGATTGCCTTACTAGTGGAAACCTTTTCCATTGGGCAATCAATGTATAGATGCATGATGCCACATTCAGGGCATCTTTGTTTTATCTTATCTCTCTTTGCTTGCTCTTTTTGGACATCAAGATGAGATATGCCCCGGGTGGCCACACTTCCAATAGGTCATTAGGTCTTGAGGTTGCATGCCTTTAAGGCCCCTTCCTTTGCCTAGCATTATCATAGGAACCAATTTGTAATATATGAGAATCACATTATCTTCCTTGCCATATAAGACATAAGGGTTCACACATTATTATTCATCCAATGGCTCCTTCACATAGTGAATGAGAATATCACTTTGTGACAGAGTTACTATCAATGCAAGGGGACTTGGTATTTCTATCTATCTGCTCTAGCCACTAAATATCCATGATCATTAGGTTCTGAAAAAGATAGGGAAGCTCCTCTACCACAGGAAAACTATTGGCACATATTGGTGAGAGTGGATTTTTGGAGCCAATTTTAAAGCACAAAAAGAACCTGAGAGAATCAAATATAAAATTTTCATGGGAAATGAAACTGTTGTAGATCAAGGAGCTAGAGTTTCCTAGATGCATTTCAATTCCAGGAACCCAACACAAGTCTCTGTTCGTCGATTGGAGTCTGTTTGACCCTCCATTTAATCCTTGCAAGGTTTGGCATTATTAAGCAGCTATCAGATTTGGAAGCTAAAAAATGCGTGACATAAGCCAACTTGATAGATTTCGATGCCACGAAGCTAGCAGTCTAGTCCATTCACGATTCCGAGCTCATTTGGGTCCTTCGCCTAGCTGAAACCACTTGCCCGAAGTTTAAACACAAAGTTTGGAACTTGTGTTTTTAATGATTATGAGAACTAATGAAGCTTAAGAGGGTTTAAAGCCCAAAATATGAAATGTGAGGGGGGGGGGGGGGGGGGGAGAGTTGTTTTTTTGTGCCCCCTCAATTCTTGGCAAAATGGGATTTTCTATCCGGGAGAATCATGAGGAACCCTCTTGGAGGGCGAGATAGACAATTTCTTCGCCATCAATTGCTTCAGGAATCAAGAAAAATGATGCACTGAATCAAAATCTCAGAAATCAATCTTTTACTCTCCTCTTTCTCTCTCCTCTTTGCACCTTGTTCCCTTGGCTCAATCTATGTGAGAGAGGGGTGGACTTAAGCGATAGCTATTGGATGTGTGATAATGCTAGAGTGTTATGGAGCATAAATCGAAGGTTGAGGATGTGTCAATGGCCATGGAAGAGTGAGTGTCAGTGTCCCGACTTTGAAATACGTGTGGATTCGTATTATATTAAACGCATAAGTGCTTGATTTTGTCAGTTTACGATGATTCTTTTGCCCATAGAATGTTTGAATATGATTTTTAGTACATGAAAAATAAGAATTCTCAGTTGATTCTTGTTGTTTGTATAATAAAAACGAAAATCAAGAAAATCCACAATGGAAAAATTCTGAGATTTTGGAGAAATTAAGGGTTTTATGCGTTTTCATGGTCTTTTTGGTGTTGACATGGGGTCATATGAAGTATAATATTGTATCTTGGTTAATGAAAGCTCTACATGTCTAAAAACTAGAAAAACCAATAATAAATAATAATATAAGTTAAGAACAAATCAAGAAAAATAAAAAAATATTTTATGCATGGAAAAATTACAAAATTTTATAAACACGTCCGTGAATGTATGGTGGGCTAAGGCATGAGGTTTAGACTCAATTTATCCCCATGCTTTATGTTAAAGTATATATTTACATTGCTTTTATATATGAAAACACATGAAAAATACTCTTTACATCTGGATTCGTTCATTTTGAGGTTTTTAAAGAAGGGTAGTAGCAAGAATTACTTTGCCTTAGCAAAAAAGATGCATTGTGTTAGGGTGAAATCATGAAAATAATTTTTTGCGCACAATCCACTATGTTTGATCTATAAGGTTATTCATATGTGCACTTATAGGCATTCACCTTTACATTGCATTACATATACATATGGTATCAAAAAAACAAATCTTAGATGCATAGGACTTGTTTTTGAGCGATTGATCTATGTTGAGTGTAAGGAGTCCTATGCTATAGGATAGTATGTTCGTTTCCTTGTGGGCTTTATTTGGTAAGGATTGAATTATCTCCTGGAACAAATATAAAGAGAGTACTATGTTTTGCATGTGATTTATGTTGAAACGACACATCCTGGGGCTAATCCCTGGGATGTAGGAGAGTCGTAGTGGGCCACAGCAATTAGTTGGGGGGTGCTCCCTATGTGTATGTGATATAAGGTGCTAGTCATCGATTTTTTGGGGAACTCCATTGCTTGGAGTGGAGAAGGGATTTGTTGAATTATGAATAGCACAAACACATGTCTAAGTTAGATTAGTGTGTGTAGCCTCCAGATGCTCCTGGCCATGGAGCGATGGGGTGTTCTAGTTGAGCATAGAGGCTCGGTTACAGCCTTAGAGCTAGTGTTGCAAGCCCATTTTTTGGTCCCGTTAGGTGATGTGTTTGTCGGGAGTGACTAATAAGTTGTGGTCTTCGTATCTTGGTTTTAATAGGGACCAATTGTTCAATGTATGCCAAAGACATTGAAACAGATATGTTATTTCCTATGATAGACACCGTCAAGCCAAGATCTAAAAGCAAGAAAGAGCCAAAAGGGCTAGACGGTGAGTTGAAATCCTTAGGAGGTATTTCCCTCAATGGAGCAACCCGGTATGCCTACAAGGGAGGGGTCTTAGTGACCCTAGTGCTATAAGCAGTTCTTTAGGAGGAGGAGGAAGTGCTAGTACTTCTCCTCTCCCAGTAGGTCAGCCCACTTCAAGTGGAGTTGTAGTCCCATTGTCACAAACTCCTGCAACAAATCGAGCTGTCATCATGGTGCAACCTATTGCAATTCCTATAGGGACACCAGATTTGCTAGCCTTAGGATTCCCTCTACCCATTTTTATTGGGCTAGTAGAGGAAGATGCGAAGCTCCACATTAGCGAGTTCCAAAAGTTAATGTTCAATTGCTGAATTCAAGATGAGGGACATTTATTGATGTTCTTTAATATGACTCTAAAAGGAAGAGCTCCAATATGGTATCATAGCCTAGAAGCCGGAACCGTAACTATAATTGATCTATTTTTCATGGCCTTCCAAAGAGAGTTTGCCCCCTGAAAGAGGTGCCCAGTATTGGCTATGTGTTCTCAATGTAACATGTCAAGAGTCTCATGAGAATGTTCGAGTGTATGCCAAGAAAATGAAAGAAGTGTTTCGCAAAATTGCAAACCTATATTCACATTCTAGCTGGTACTCAACTACAATACTTTTTACATGGGTTGGACTTTAATATCCAAGTGCAGTTGAGTAATGTTGCTCTTACTAACATTGATACTGCTATTACATGAGTAGAGGAGGTAGAGTCGTGATTACAAGTGGCCTACGCATCTAGGGAAAACTTGAATTCAAGCCTAGGGCTTGGAAATAATTTGGGATTGACCAGTGGAAGTCAAGGGGCACTCATGATCAATTCGAATGGGAGAGGAAGCATAATGTAGAGTGTGCCCATGCTGTAGTAGTAATAGTAGTTCACAACAGTAGTAGGCATAATAGCGCGAGCTAAGACTAGGAGATTCTATTTCTAAAGGTACAAGAGGCACTCGTAAAGACCATTTGCATTTGGTAATTAGTCATGCAAATCTATGATGAGATGCAAAAGACATTTCAATCTCAAGAGAGGGAAGTGTATCTTGAAAGCAAAAGGGCCACATTTGGGAATACAAGAAATATGATGTGCTAATATCAACAATATCAAGGTAGACTCACTTGCGGCCAAAACTATCAAATGCCGATGAGATGGACCATGAATTTTAATAGCCAAATTGTTAGAAGCTAAGAAGGATGATGCTGGGGAGGACCTACTATGTGTATGCCAACTAGATTCACACAACAACACAAGAGTGCACTTGAGGGGAAGCACATATATGAAATGATTATAAAAAATAGTAGGGCTAGAGGGAAGCAACAAAAATGAAGCCAATGCATTAGCACATTTGTAATTGATGTGGTTAATATTTTGGTAGAAAAAGCTGAAAGTCAACAATTGCCACCTTAGGAAAAAGTTTATGATTTGGAATGAGATAAAGATGAACCTGGGTGTGATACAACTGCTCAACATAATACCCAAGACGTGTGAAATCTATTCATTTAACAAATGGGGCTAGAGTTATTTAGTTAAATGGAGAAGCTAAGGAAGATAGTACCATCAAAAGTACCATTTTGGAGCTATCTAAAAGCTATAAGTATGAAGGTTCTAATGCTTTGCCATCCTTTAAACTTTGAATTGTCACACATTGTTTCACATATATGATTCTTGGAAGCTTTCTCATGTTTTACATAGACATTTATACAAGAATTTTCCAAATTGGGCACCTAAATGGTGTGAAATGTGTCATCTTACTATTCAAAATATGGATGTAGCTAGAAGAGACTACAACGTAAATAGTATTAAAAGGGTTGTTCAATCATTTCATACAAATATTTGCAACCAAAAGAAACCATTGTTTAAGGGATGATAAGACCCAAAAGTATCCATAGAAATAAAAAGGGCATTAGAGGGCCTCAAAGCGTATATAGATGAGATCACTTTGAACAGTTATAAAATATTGTCTCAATAGTAATTTCTTTATGGTACTTTGTTGTTAGATAGAGACATGGCACAAAGCAATTGGAATTAGACAAGAGAGAAGATCAAATGGATTTAGTATGTGTCTCCTATAGTACGCCTATAAAGATAGTGTAATAAGCTTATAAATGTTCCAGGATCCTCTCCTTTCAACATAAAATAAAATAATCATCCTTTCAACATAGCATCATCATAAAATAATCATCTTCATATTACAAATATGTGTTGTTTCTAGTTTCTTGTCTACATATGAGAAAAGTCAAAATATTGAGATTGGTGGAATAACATGTTTTTTAAAGTTGTGAGAAAGAAGATATATTATAGACAAAAAGAGTATTTACAAGGTCTCTTAGTTAAATTAGGTAGTTGGCAAGCAGTTAGCTTAAGTCTTGGAAAAATCCTTCCAAAAAACCTTTAAAAGACTTTCTAGACCTCTTAAGACCCCTCAACACTAACAAGATTTAAGCTTTCAACATGGGTCACCTATCTCTAGGTAGCAAAGGACAATTCATCCTCCCAAACAACTTGTCATTCCTCAATTTCCAATTTTCATGCATGGTAATCGTTGTGAGCATGTATAGATGCTTTGGCATGTTTATCAGTTTAACACTTCTTTTTTGAGAAAGGAAAAAGCATGAAGATGGGGTATAATTGCAATCTTAGAATATTTTTCAAATGGAGCTATGTTCAATAAGGGAATATTTATTGCATGTCCATGAAAGATATTTGTGGTATTATTTACTATTTTGATATGGGGATATTTTTTGAATGTCCATAAAATATATTTGTCGTATTATTTACTATTCAAGCTTTGAGATCTTTGTGTTCTCTATTCTGAGATGATTTAAGAAACAAGGCGATGTTCTCATAAGGGCATGCAAACATGAGAGTAGATCAAGGTCCAAAGACTTAGTTAAGGTGAGTAAATAATTTGGTGATGCATAAAAGTGAATCATCAGATCAATAACATAACATTCTTAGAACTTACTAGAAATCCTAAGTGACATATGAACACCTTAGTTAATTTTGTGCATAACCTATACTCTAACCAACAACTAATACCTTGGGGTAGGGTTTGATAAAATATCTAACTAAATTAAACACAAAGACTAGTTGATTAAAATGATGTTCAATCATATATGTTAGCAAGTAGTAGGACCTCTTGAAATTTATTTCATAAGTTTAAATTAAGTAATATATAGTTTGTATGAGCTTGTAAGCATTTACTCTATGAGTTAGGTTGGTATGGATTTTCATATGTTGAGGGTGAATATATGCTTTGAATGTCACTTCTATTTTTAGTATTTACATAACATGATGCTTTGATTTTACTCTAATCTAGACATAATATTACTAAAAACCATAATAAAAGCAATGGAGGATCAATATCTCTCATATGCTTTTAGCATTTATATATGCACAATTGTTTTGTGTATGGATATAAAGTAGGAAATCAACTTAGCAAGTGATTGTGTGTATAGATATGTCTTGTGAGATGTGTATATGTTTATACCAATGTACACATGAAACCTTCTTTATATACGAATCATGATATTCAAAATATACTTGTATCTTTGTGCTAGGGTAGACATAATTGTAAGAAAGATGCTACCAATGATGTTAATGTAAGTATGTCTAAACCTATGCATTTAAGTCTTATTGAAAGGAAAAATCTAAAGCTTCAATCAATTCATTATTTATCTTTTTGATGTCATTTTATATGTAGAGGAATTATATTTTTATTTTCCAAAGGATCGTCAAATATTGCTAATCTAAATATCAAATGTTAGAGTCAAAATATTTGCCTCGAAATACTGCATCTTACAATTTGTGGAGATGTTTGGGAATTCCACATGTGCATAATGCATAAAAAATAAGATTAGTTTTGTAAGCTTGTGAATTTGAAGGCAAAAGAACACACACCCACACACATTGAATGTCAATGGAGAAACATTTTTGTTTACTAGGTTCTATGGATAAAAAATAAGATTAGTGTTGTGAGCTTGTGAATTTGAAGGCAAAAGAATGCACACCCACACACATTGAATGCCAATAGAGAAACATTTTTTCTTACTGGGTTCTATATATATATATATATATATATATATATATATATATATATATATATATATATATATATATATATATATATATATAGAGAGAGAGAGAGAGAGAGAGAGAGAGATAGAGAGTGTGTGTGTGTGTGTGTGCATGCACATGCACAAGTATGTATGTATGTATGTATGCATGCATGCACATGCGCGCGCGCACACACACACACACACACACATATTCTACTAATATCGAAGAGGAAAGAGTGGTTATAATTTTTGTAATGAAAGAGACAAATATGGTTCCACATTAAAATGAGGGATTATTTCCACATACTATAAAAAGAGTTATAATTGTTAACCCTTTTCAAGGTCAGATACAACAAAGAGTAAAATGATAAAGCATTGAGCAACAAAAGTAAAAAGAGGTTGCCTACAATAGAAAGTCAATTGAAAAATAATGAACAACACAACTTACAAGAGATGGGCATGGAAATGCCAAAATCAAAATGTGATTGCCCTATAGTATATTGATTGTATCTAAGCGATAGAAATTGAAGCCAAGAGTAAAAGCTCATCTTAAAGTGCCAAAAATCCAAAAACACATGGACATTAGGTGCTCAAAGATTAATCATGGAATTAAATTTAATATCTAGAAACCCCTAACATTTATTGCAAAATCATTCTTAAGTGTCAAGCTCACTCCATAGAAAAATGTAGTTTAAGATTTTACATATATAAATGACTATATATATGTGAGTTAGTAGAATCAAATGAGACATGCCAATAGCCCAAAATACTGGAACATTATGAGTATCTAGAATGTTCGAGCATGGTGCCAAGAACGAGAGGCCAACGAAATTTAAAAAACCCAATTATAATAGCTTTTTGAATACATTCTGCCAGACCATTCCTTCTTTGTACACTATTAGCAACAAAAGCTAGCTTTTTACATGAAGTTGTCCACTATGGATTTGCCTCCTCTAGAGAATGGATGGGGTGGTGCTTGGTCTTCAAATCTTTTAGTAAAAGTTGCAAGAATGGTTTTGGTGGATTCAATCATACCAGGCACCATGCTGATATCTTATATGTACGTTAGAGGTGATCTCCTAATTCCTGATGATGAGGATATGTCTTGGCATGTGGGGGATGTGACCTTGCAAGCTATTCTTTATGTTAGATAGTTGGAATTGCAGATGGATGAAAATTTTCAAGCCTATCCTTCTAAAGTGGATGCATGTCGTCTCAAGGTGACTTGGCATTCCATAATTGAATATGCGAGTATGCACGATTACAAACAGCTAACCAATTGAGGGAGGACCTTTTAGCCCATATTTCTAATCAACTCCCTTTTGATACCTCTTTCTTCGAAGCTTATAATCGCCGCTTTGTTCTAGGTCCATCAATGCCTTACTTACTTATTATCAAATTGGATTCTTATCTATCCATACTTAAAATGACTCCTCGTGTCATTTCCCCTCTTGTTTTTCAACCATAAGGTGCCCCTCAAATTCCTATCTTTACTCATTTTCCATTTATTGTCGATCGTGTTTTCTCTCCTACCCCTCCTTGTCCTACACTGTCTATCACACTCCTTTCCACTTTTTCAACCTATTTCCTAATCCCTTTCTTATCTGTTTTAGTGAAATTAGCTGAGTCTCCATCTTTAGCCCTTTCTTCTTTTTATGATTTTGCTTATCCATCCCTTCATCCTTTGGTACTTATTCGACTTCTTCCCCCTTTATTCCTAGCCTCCCTTAGTTGGTTAGTAACCACTCTAGTTTTAATCTATAGATACAAGACGAAGAGGGTGGAGCCAGACTAATTGATCATAGGACCTCAGATTAACTGGCCTATAATTCCAAGGGATTGGCATACTCCTATCCAAGCTTATTAGAATTATTTACAGTTTTCTCAGATCCATCATCAATCTAATTATCCTTTACTTTGATTGACTGCTCACTTTGCTTGGTATCTAGCATACATGCATTGACACTCTCATAATAATGATCAGAAGCAGGCTCCAAAGTTATGCTGGAATGCAAAAGTGGATATTGACCCTCGTCAATTAGATGGCTTGTACTTTCATGCCTCGATATCAGGAAATGAGCTACTGTTATCGTTAGGACTAGGAGGATGTATGGGATAAAGTGAAGCATTAATCATGAAGGTTTATGTTTCCATAATCAAGAGTGATATTCTTGTATTGGTTATTATGTAAAATGGACCTTGGAATGTAGGATTCAACACATCTACTACTTAAGGACTTATAAGCATTCAAAAGGTGCATCATTGAAGACTTTAGAGCAGCCTCACACCAAAGAGTCAAAAACCTTGAAACATGCACCCATAAGAATCCCTTGTAATGCCCATATTATAAATACTTTCTTCACAGTATGTTAGGAGAGGGGGATAATTAAATTAGTGAATGCTACCAAATCTCATGAACATTTAGCAAGGGGTGTTAAGAAATAAGAAGCTACATGACTCATGTGAATAGGAACCAACCAAGAGATATGTGTACATAAAATGACTTGGGATTAGGGAAGCAATGAAACCCTAGTCTATGGCATAGATTAAGAGCCAAGGCATACCTCTTGCAATTTGAGTAAGGACACCTAGTTGTATTCATAAGCAACCACCAAGCAAGAAGATTTTCTTGTATACTCCCTCTTCCTCCCTCTATCACCCCCATCTCAGAATGGACACCAAAAGATTTTTTTGTATCTTCCTCTCTCTATCACCCCCATCTCAAAGTGGACACTAGAAGAACATCATTAGGAGAGATAGAGGGGAAAGGGGGGAGGGAGGAGGGAAGGGGAAGAGGAGAGAAGGGGAGGGAAGAGGGGGGAGAGAGGAAGGAGGAGGGGGATGCCCCTAGACCACGCAATGGAAGCATAGGAGACCTTGAGATTTTCAAGTCACCCCTCCTCATGTTGTGCAAGTCCAAAAGTTGCAAAATCCATGCCCCCATTTCATCACCCCTACTGTCAATTGGAGTAACTAGACTGAATTGTAGTCAACCATACCAAAAGCTTTAAATAGCTCACTAGTGTGGTCTTTTTATGAAACAAGAATCTAGTCTAGCTCTTTCCAAACTTCAACCCTAAAAAAAATTGCATAAGTTCAAGATTTCTCATTTGGAACTCAATATGTAAAGCCACCTTTGTTTGAGAAACCTTCTATTCATGATCCTTAGAGAAAGTGACATTATCCGCATATATTGGAATGAGCATGCACTTTCCATTCTCGTCAAACACATACAAAATTGCATCAATGACTTGTTTTAATACCAATACTTGCATAAGAAAGACTTCTTTTAAGACTAGTAGTTGAATAAAAAGGACTTCTTTGAAGACCGATACTTATCAATTCATATCAATTTGCTCATTCATTGCATGTGGGGTAGGTTTCATGCTATGTACCACCTTTTAAAGTCCACAAACTTTGTCTTCAACACTTGGAAGTTAAAAAACATATGGTCTTTCCTCATACACTTCTGCCTTAAGACATCCATTTTAGAAGGTTGATTTGATGTCCATTTGCATCATTGACCATCATAGTGTGTAGAAAGGCAATAGTATGGATAATAGTCAATTTGATTATAGGAGCAAAAGTATCTTTATCATCAAAACCTTCAATTTGTGAAAATCTATTTGCTACAAGTTGTGACTTGTACTTATTGGTAGAGTTGCAGAGGAGGTATGGTTTGGTAAACCTTCCTCATATACATAGTTGTCTATCTTTGGATGTGAGGCTTTCTACCATCTTTCTAAAGACAAATACAATAAGCTATATTTAAAGTTAATTAATTGCACCTTTCTTGGATATTGTGATGTAAGTGAGATGGACTATCATCTGTGGAATTCATGGGCTCGGAAGATTATCCATAGCCATGATATTGTATTTCATGAGAAAAATATGTATATGAGATGAGAGTAGGTAGTTGAGATATGGAGGACGATCTTTCAAGACAAGCCTCTTATTATGATATAGCTAGCCCCAATTAGATTGCTTATTATAGCTGTTGATGATATAGTGGTTCAGGATCTATGTTTTGTGTAGGATCATGATGTTAGATAGAGAAGATATGGCATTCAGGCCCCACAACCAGTTTTGAGACACTTCACTGGGCCTCATGTTCTCGTGATTGTTTTGAGCCTTCTATGTATTCTGTATTATGTCATGGTGATATATTTTGGTGAGTTCCTTGCTTAAATGATCCATTGGCCTTGTATTTAGCTTTGTAGAACCACTTAACACCAATCATCTTGACATCGTTTTAATGATCTATAAGATCCAAAGTGTGATTAAGTATAATGGGATCACATTTTGTATTACGAGAGATTTAGACTCACATTTAGGCCTTTTAATTTTAGAGAGAAAAAGCCTCTCAACTAGTAAAGGAGAGAGCTAATGTTATGGTAAAATGAGATTTTTAATTTTTTGAATATCTTATCTTATTCTTAATTTCCAACATAAAATATTTCTAGGTATTTTTGTGGACAAAGTCATTTAGGTACAAATTAAAAGAGGCTCATGAGCAATTTAACAGGCTAGATAAAAACATGTTTTGTTAGTCTCATACACCCTTGCATTCTTATTGTTTTCTTGAAATTCTCAATTATTACACCAAAATGCTCTCCCTCCATTCAGTACAAGATATAGACCCTATACCGATGTTTAAAGCGACGAAAATACAAACAACAAAATTTGCACCCATCGTCGCAAAAAGCGTCGTTATTGACGACGCCATAGAATCGTCGCTATATGCGTCGCTATCTGCGTCGCATTTGCGACGCATATAGCGACGGTTACAGAGAATTTGCGACGCTCATAGCGACGCCAATAGCGACGCGAGCAGTAAATTTGCGACGCAAATAGCGATGGTAATAGAGAAAAAAAAAATTGTGGCAGGCAGCTTGCTGCCCTGCCACATATAGCACTGTGTGTTGTATGAGAGCCATACAAAATAGTTTCTGCACTTCTGCATACAAAGCGCTTGCAAACAAAAAGAGTGTATACTGAAATCATAAAACTGATACATGAAATAAATACATGATCGCATAAAATGCGATTGGTACAATCATGAAACGATATCACTAATACATAGAAAATGTCTACATAGATCAGGCGACTAAAAACTAAAGGTGTGTGAGCTCTAAGGATCCAAGGGCGAGCTACAAATCCTCGTCCCCCGAAAGCTCGTCCCGCCGCAAAGGAGCATCAAATGGATTCTGCAGAAAAAGAAACAACATATCAATCCACTATACAATAATGCATTCAAATATGTCATGGTAACTACGGACAAGAAAGATGAGTGACTTACAGGGCCGCCGCGTCTATACAATCGGTCGATCAATGCCCTGAGACCGTGCCTCTCTGCATATCGAGTCTCAAGGCCTTGCGGATCGCGATTTGTAATGGAGTGCTGCAAAGAAAACAAAATGCTAACTGTTAGAAACATGATTGTCAGTACAAAGAATATCTAAAAAAAAACAAATAAGAAAAACAAAAGAGAAACTTACAAAGTCCTCCAAATATGTCCTGTGGCTGCCACTCCCAAGATGATGCACCGATCCAGCCTCGATTCGTGCCCTCGTCGCCTCCCGCTTGCTGACTCCAACGTCCTGGCGAATCTGTAGCCTTCTCCCTTAGTCGGTGCCAGTCGTCTGCATCTAACCACTCGGGCTTTGGAGCCCCACTCTTGATTGCCTTGCGTGCATCAGATCGTCTATGTGACATGTATGTACGCATGCAATCCATCATCCAGCCCATAGAGAATCTATCTACTGCGGCTGGCACCGGGAACTCCTCGTGCAAGGATGCTACTATGTAGTCCTTGCTCCCCTCCGGTATGTTCCTCCAATGATCCAGGACGTTGTGCCGAAAAACTTGTTGGCACGACTCCCTCATGCGTGCCATCACCCTCCTCCCCTCATCATTCATGATGATGGCTCTTGACCTACTATCCACTAGGTATCCATAACCCCTAGGAGTCTGCCTAAGATGGGCCCTCTCCCATCTTCGTCCACGCTCCTGGGCATATCCAGGAGACCCTTGTACATCCGGTGTACCGACGGGGGTACCCTCTCCCGGAGTGCCACTCAAAGGGGTGCCACTAAAGGGGGTGCCACCAAAAGGAGTGCCACCAAAAGGCATGCCATCTGCCGATGGCTGCGCAAAAGCCGGAGTAACTGGAGTAGACGTCCCCACAGGTGTGACAAATCCTGGAGGTGATGCAGCTCCAACTGAACGACGAGACGGAGACACCATGTCCGTGTCTCCACAGCAGCACCCCCTTGATCCTCCTGTAGTCCCTCCCTCTGGCCCAAGTCATGAGCGTCGGGATCGTTTGCTCGAAGCTGAAGCATCTGATCGCGTTGAAGCAGATCTAGCAGAGCGCCCTGACAAAGAATGAGACAGCTCCTGGTCTGCCATCTCTCTAAATCTTGCGAGCTGATCTGGAGACATGCGTGTCATCATGTCCTGAAACTCCTCATCGCTCATCCCTCGACTCATCCTGAAAATGTCACCTGCACAGATAAAAAATGATGTTAGAATAATCAATTTAAACTATACAAAGCACAGTAATATAAATCATTTTTGAAAAATTCCTCTTAAAATGCATATCTTATCTACCTTTATGGAAGATCTAAACAACGAATTGAGTAATACAATTCTCCAAGAATGAAGTATTCTATGGTCCCATGTTAATCTCCTGACACAACTCTGCATACACTGGAAGGTCGATAGACATGTCACCACAAAAGAACGAGTCTACCTCGTTCTCAAAAAATTCTACGACTTCTGTATTTCCATCATTGTTAGCCGATGCGGGCTCCAAGCTTGCAGTGGCCTCCACCCTTGTAATATCGACCCCTCTATTTGCATATTTTCTTCATCTATGCCTGGAACATCGCTTTGATCATATACTCTCGCACCTCGAGGAGTTGAAGGTATAACATACCACCATCGAGGTTGTCGGGGGTTTGGATAGAAGATTACCTATTCACAAACACTTACAAAGCGAGTTCAAACCATTGTGACATAAACCATGTCGTATTACAATTAACAAGCAAATGACTATTTGCACCTGTTCACAATGGGCCGGCAACACAAAGGTGTCGCACAAATCCGTCCATTTTTTTTCGGAATCTATTTCGAGAAATCCAGATGGACCTCGTCGAACTGTTGCTCCAGCTCCTCCAAGTACCACTTTGAACCACTGCACATCGAATAGTATCATGGAGAAGCTACGGTAATCCACCGTAATAATACTTTGCAAGTTCCCAAAATACTCCATCTCATCCACAATCGTGTTCGGATCCGTTGCTCGTCGCCGGCTCTCTTGCTCAAACCTTGCCATGACACCACAGTCCATTGTGGAGCGCATTTTGTCAATACGCTCCACCCGAAAATGCCGTCCGTGCAACCACGCTGCACTATATATTTTGTACTATACATTGAAACACTCAAATTAGATGTAGCAAGCAAATTTAGATACGACACATTCTAAACCCCTCATTACCTTTGGACTACATCCCCTCGAGAACTCCCACTCCTCCATTGAGACCTATGTCCCTTCGCTGGATGCTGCGGTCAAGGCTCCATGCAACCATCGTGTTGACATAAACCGCGGCATCTCCTCCATGCCTTCGGGATATCGAATCGGTCGGTGACGTGTACTGCGTCGGAATTCAGCTCGCGCTTCCTCACGATCTTGCCTTGCAATCTGGTACTTGGCGAGCCACATCTCCATGGAGGCATGGTGCAACATACAAAAGCGATTCACCTTCTCTTCCATTGAGGCATCCATTCTTTTTTCTACCCCATTTCCAACCACCACATCTCCAGTCAGCCTATCATCGTCCTTCAGCATCCATAGCATTTCATTGTCTGGTTCCACCGTTGATAGCCATTGTGAGATATGCACTAACGCCTCTGACACCAACCAACCTTCCGCCATGCTACCTTCTGGACGAGCTCGTTGTTGCACAAAGTCTTTCAGGGTTTTCATGAAGCGCTCCAGGAAGAACATCCATCACGTATGGACAGGTCCAGCAATCTCCACTTCGTCCACAAGATGCACAAGAAGGTGAACTTGTATCGTGAGCATGCTAGTGGGCAGGTATTTCTCAAAGAGACAGACCGTCTCAACTGCTCCCCGCCTTGCGGATTCAATAGAGGACGTCTTAATCTCTTTCTGTGAGATCCATTGCACCAAAGTCGACAACTTGTAAATGGCCCCGTGAATTTCTGGAGTAAGGCATCCCGCGATCGCGATCGGTAGGACAAACTGCCACAAATGAGAAAGCATTATGAATAATGGCCACTTTTCAAATTTCAAAATGTCCACGCTAATTAAAATCCATTCTGTTCACAAACCTGACATATCTTATGCCAATCATGGGATTTTAGCCCAGATATTTGGTCATCTTTAGAAAATGCGGACCTGAGAGAACGCATCATACCCGTCGGAGTGCGGATAGACTTGATTACTTGCTTCACAATGCGCTCTTCTTTGGTAGACAAAACCCAGGGAGTGCGAGGAAGCTGCACTCCCCCTTCAGCACTCGACTGCGGCCAAAGCGCCTCCATCTTACCTACCTCCTTTAAATCCATTCGTGACCCTATAGTGTCTCTCTTTCCTGTGATGTGGTTCCATAGCAAGCTGCCCACATTCTTGAAAATATGCATGGGATCCAACAAAGTGGTTGACCTGTAAGTGGGTCCAATATGGCAACTCGTAGAAAACTGAGAACCGTCGCATTCCATTTGGATGTGATTCCGAGTTTACCATTTTCAGCTCATACCAGCTTGCAGCATTCATACGTGCTGGAGATCATCCAAGAAAACCTTCCCTGAGTTCATGATCCTCCGGCAAGAAAGCAGTGTGTCCTTGATATACCATCTTCTTCATGGTTCGTGACCTTCGGGAGTCTAACTGTGGCCCACACAATGGACATGCATGATAACCTGAGGTAAGCAGACCTGTAAGGTGAGCCACGACCTAGTGAATACTTGATTGAATGAAATAAAATATAGATATTACCAGCGAGAACAAAGGTCTACTCACCTGAGCACTCTCCCAATCCCGGAAAGTCATGTATCGTCCACATGAGAATGGCTCGAATGTTGGTTGACCGCCGACCATCGCGCCTGCCCATATCTTGCACAGTGACCCCCTCCTCCCACAAAATCTTAAGCTCATCGACTAATGGTCGAAGATACACATCCATGTTTTTTACTTTGTAGCGGCCCGGGACGAGCAAGCTAAGGATGAGATGTCCTTTCTTTGTAGAAAGCCATGGAGGGATGTTGTAGTTGACAAGCACTATAGGCCACACACTGTAAGAAGTCGAGTGCAGACCGAATGGGTTCACACCATCCATGGCGAGACCGAGCCGAAGATTCCTTGGCTCTCGCGCAAAGCCTGGGAAGGTAGAGTCAATGTGGCTCCATGCGCGCGAATCTGCTGATATTCGTTGAACTCCATTCGTGGACCTATTCTGCACATGCCACGTTGTCAAGCTTGCCATGGTAGATGTGCGAAACATGTGGTTTATGCGGGGGATGAGCGGAAAGTGTTTGAGAACTTTTTGAGGGATGGCTTGCCCTTGCAAGTCCTGTCGATACCTGTGAGCACCACACTTTGGACATGTCTCCATAGTCTCGTATTCATCTCGAAACAATATGCAGTCGTTGATACATACATGGATGTTATTGTAGTCCATGCCAAGCTTCCATAAAACATGTCGTGTATCATCACGAGACTCAGGCATGGTATTTGCAGGTGGTAATATATGATATTTCAATAACCTGAAAAAAATCATAAAACACCTTGAAAAAACACAAATGTTTGCAATAATACTGTTTAAAAAAAAATCAATGAAGCTTGTGTGCAAGGTACCTGAATAACTCAGTCACACTCGTATCGCTCCAACCGTATTTTGCTTGCACATTTAAGAGTGCAAGCAATGTCTTCAACCGAGATACTCAGCACCCATCATATAATGGTATGGATGCTTCCTCTCTAAGCGGGTCAGATGTCTCAACATCCATGGGAATCAATGCATCGATCATTGCCTCCATCTCAGGCTCCAAGATTGTAGGTAGGTCGGGAAGGTTGTCTGTCTCCTCTGGCATTGACGGTATAGATGGGCCTTGTGAGTGGTCGATTGGCTCCTGCAATCCATCCATCGCACGTCCACGAACTCTTCTAATTGGCTGCAAAGGGTACACTCCCCCTTGGGTCGAGACATCACCCCCCTGGATAGAAAATTTGCCAACAAGACCCAATCTTATTGTGTATGGTTTTCAATTAGCTTGAGAGTACAATGCATGATTAATATTAACTTCAAATTACCATTTGCTGAAAATCCGCAATCGCCTGATCAATGATCTCAGATTGAAACTCGCCAAATTGTCATATGTGTTCTATAGACAATCGACGTTTTCGTCTAATTGCCAACTTGCATTGAAAGCAAGGACATGGGACACGCTGATTAAGATATGTCTCGCGGTCTTGAACAATAAGACCTTCTTCGTTTTCCATCTTATCTACATTACAACAAACGAGGCTTAAATGGATAGCTTTATGGAGATGTACGTCAAGTTGCAAGTTGACCATAAATCTTGCATTGTATATAGTAGTTGAGAGATTTTCTGATGTTATATCTCGGCCTTGTATCATGCTCAAGGATTTGTTTGTCCCAGTAGATAATTATTTGTTATATCTCGGCTTTGAGTATAAGTAATCCATTTTAAAATTAATATGCGCCATCTATGAAATTTAATAACTATAGTAATAAAATTTATTTCAATCAATTCTACTCATAGTCATAAAACCTGAGAGAAAATATCCTATACTCAATTTAAGGGTTTCTTCTTCTATAACAATACTTTTGGGTTCATTTTGATGAAGTACCGTAATGACCATTAGCTAGGGTATCATTTTCTTTTAGTCCTTCCGTTGACTAGTTGGCATGATTTCTAATTTGGTATGCCTATAAAGTTAATACAAAAACAATGAATTATGCATATCACAATTAGATCCCCTACTTGGACATTATGAAGGAATTGACCATTTTTAAGCCATCTTAAAGAGTCACCAATGTACGTGGCCCATGGCAAAGCACATTGCATATCATTATCGATAAGTCTATTATCTTAAATTTCCTTCCCCTCCCTCTCCCTCTCCCTCTCTTTCTCTCTTACTCTCTCGTTTCCTCTCCTAAACAAGCAAAAAAGAAAGTGATTTAAACATTAAACAAGCAAAAGGGAGAGGGAGAGGGAGAATGCACTCTCCCTCTCTTTCTCTTTCTCTTTCTCTTTCTCTCCCTCTCTCATTTCCTTCCCCTCCCTCTCTTTCTCTTTCTCTCCCTGTCTATCTCTCTTTCTCTCTCATTTCCTAAACAAGCAAAAAATAAAGTGATTTAAACATTAAACAAACAAAAGGGAGAGGGAGAGAGACAATGCACTCTCCCTCTTTTTCTTTCTCTCCCTCTCTCATTTCCTTCCCCTCCCTCTCCCTCTCCCTCTCTTTCTCTCCCTCTCTTTCTCTCTCATTTCCTCTCCTAAACAAGCAAAAAAGAAAGTGATTTAAACATTAAACAAGCAAAAGGGAGAGGGAGAGAGAGAATGCACTCTCCCTCCCTCCCCCTCTCTTTCTCTTTCTCTCCCTCTCTCATTTCCTCCTCCTCCCTCTCCCTCTCCCTCTCCCTCTCCCTCTCCCTCTCCCTCTCCCTCTCTTTCTCTCTTACTCTCTCATTTCCTCTCCTAAACAAGCAAAAAACAAAGTGATTTAAACATTAAACAAGCAAAAGGGAGAGGGAGAGAGAGAATGCACTCTCCCTCTCTTTCTCTTTCTCTTTCTCTCCCTTTCTCTCTCCCTCTCCCTCTCCCTCTCCCTCTCCCTCTCTTTCTCTCCCTCTCTCTCCCTCTCCCTCTCCTTCTCTTTCATTTCCTCTCCTAAACAAGCAAAAGAGAGTGCTTTAAACCTTGAACAAGCAAAAGAAAGAGAGAGGGAGACTCACCAATGAGATATGGCGAGCGTGGGGCGGCTTCTCTTTGCAATGAAGGCTCCTCCTCTCCTTCGCGAACAATGGCGGCGGCGGCAGCAAGTCTCTTTCCTCTTCTTCTCTCACAAAACCTTCGCTCTCTCCCTCGCTCTCGCTCTCAAAACTCGAAGCAAAAGAAATGAAAACCGCGCTCGGGTTTCAGCCGCATTTTTTCCGTGCGGCGTTGCTATTTGCGTAGTGACGCATATAGCGACGCTATTAGCGACGCCGCTATCCGCCGTCGCTAATGGCCCAAATCCTTGTAGTGATTCTAGTATCCCTATCATTTTCTTGAAACTGTTGAGTATTTAATGAAGTGTCTCTTGTCCCAAAATTTAGCATGTGATTCACTATTCTCACTCATTTTCATTCAATGTCTTCTTTTGCTTTGTTTTCTATTTCAATGGAAACTAAACATTTTGGCATCTCTTCTCTTCTATCAATAATTTAGATATAAATAACCAAAGGTGGATTCCACTAAGGCGAGGCTAGGCCGGGGGAGGGGAGGGGGGCTGGCACAACACATATGCTAGAAAAGGGCCAACACAATGCAAGGCAGAGTCCATTGTTGTGTTTGAAAAGGCCTTATCACATTATGCTAGTCTCATTAGCACTCCATGTCTTTATAAATTGGTCTCTAAATATTTGTTCTGATTTTTTTTCAGCATCCATGGAGCTTTTGAGCCATTTCAAACATAAAGGTCAATTGATAGTACCAATTTTGACATTTTGGGTGGAGAATTGGAAAAATTTGATGGTGCTTTTGCATCCATAATGGCCCAAAACCCTTGCACACAATCAAAAAATGCTTGAAATGGACACTAGGAAGCCAATATATGAAGAACTAAAGAAGGCACCTAGGAGAACTTGCACATGCAAGGGGCATGTTATGTGGGTCTAGTTGGGCCGCCGAGGGGGGGGGGGCTTGCATTATGTGGCTCCTCTCAAGTTCCCTTTTAATTTCTTCATATATTGGCTTTTGGATGTCTATTTTGGGTATGTTTAATGCTAAATGGGGGTTTTGTGCCATTCTGAATGCAATGGCACCATCGATTTTACCCGATACTTCAGCCAAAATGTCAACCTAAGAGGGCTAGCACAATAGGAGAGGGGACCCCACCAATTTAAATGGGTCCCCCACCCCCTCTACACCTCCCCCCAAGAAGTTTGATAAAAGAAGCCATGTTATGAGACAAGCCCTCCAAATGAGAGCTTATATAGTATTGACATTAGATATGCATGCAATTAGGTCTATAATTTGTGGAACCCGAGACCTACTAGGTAAATGTCTTCTCCTGATATGGGGGGGCTCACAAAAATAGAGTCAGATATACATGCATAGTTACTTGACGGTGTTGAGATATTTGAAAGTGGAATGAGAAGGTGAGAAAGAACTCAAGTAAAACTAAAGAAAAATGGAAGTACATTGAAAAATACTTATTTATTCGTGAAAGATGGGTGCGCTTTTATAGGCATACAAAAAGATGGATTAGGGTTTCCTAAAGAGATAAGGTTTGGTGGCTAAAATGCATTCACATAGTGTAGTGGGTATAGGGAGACTCTCTCTTTATTGATGCATACAACCACAGGATAAATCAAATTAAACTAGGTAGTGTGACCCTTGTGTAAGTATTTCAAATACCTATCTTGTGTTTGTGATTTTAGTACTCCCCCTTCAAACTCATAATGTACACAACTTTGTGCATGGCCATCTTTTGCAATAGCTTGGCCACCACATGACTTACTAGGGACATGCCCATCTTTAAGCAACTTAGAGGCACATTGGCTTGTCTATACTGAAGATGATCAAAGGCATTCTTTGCTTGATCACTTGTGGCTCAGAGGTTTAAATGGTTTAGGGGACTTGGGCTTTAGACAGTATAACTTTAGCAAAGGCTTATATAAGTAGAATTTACAAGGGTTTCATGACATGACTTGAGAGAATCACAAAAGAGAATGCACACTTTCTAAAGCAATCCTTCATAATTTAAAACATCAAAAGGATCCTTTTTAGGTCTCTTCTTCTTCTTCTTCTTCTTGTTCTTCTTAAACGTCATGCATGCATAATGCTCCATGCTTTTCTTCTTCAACTTCTGCTTCTTCCTTGTCTTCTTTAACTTTATGTTCACTTTCTTGGGCAATCTTCATGAGAAATACTTTTTGAGCTCGCTTCATGTGAAAAAAATGTTTTTCTTTATGACCAGGCTTGTGACGAAAGTCACATACATGGGGTTCATTCTTATGAATGATTTTATTATTTCCTTTGTATTTTCATCTAGTGTACAACGGCCTCATGTTTTGGAGTAGTGTTGTTGATCTCTTATCTAAATTTCAATCTCTTCTCCTCTTCAAGCAGAGATGCCTCTATTTCCACTAGTTTTGGAGAAGGCATATTGATAAGAGTGGTGACCACATGGTCATACTCTCTAGGCAAAGATTTGAGTAAGACATTGATAGAAATGTCTTCTTCCACTTTAAGTTCAATCTCTGCAAGTTGACTTTAAGCCTTGCATGTGATTCAAATGAGATGTAAGAGAAGACTATGATGCCATTTCTAAATGAAAGAATGCAATCAGCAACCCAAAGTTAGAACTCTTGGATTGAGATCCAAACAACTTGTTGAGTTGGTCCCAAGTGTCTTGGTAGAGTCATGTCCATCCACATGATGAATGTAAGTATCGTCCATATCCAATTTAATGATGGCTTGGGCCTTGTCATCTCCCACTTCCCATGTAGCTACTTGGGCTACCTCCCAAGGTCTCTTCTCCTTTCCTTTTTCAATACTTCATAGGCCTTTCTTCGTAAGAATCAATTTGATTCTTGTTTGCGGGTTTCTACCAAGTATGAAATGCATAACCTTTGAACTCGATAGATCCATTTTGACCATTGGAGGCCATGTTTGTAGGTTTGAGCAGAGAAAATAGAATGTTTACAATGCATTTATCTTGATACTAGTAATAATGTCACTATGTTTAGAAACACTGAGTGGCAACAATGTCATTATGTTTAGAAACATTGAGTGACCATATGATAAGACATATAATGTTATTGATCTACAAGCGATTCACAGTAGCAATAGGGCGGCTGTTGACACCAATAGATATAGGTAATAACATGTTGGAATCTTGATAGAGAGTATACTTTGATAGACAACCACGATGACATGATCACCATAAATAAGCTTGAAGGTCACCATAGTTGGTCAGCATATTGTGAGTAACATTGGATGATCAGTAGACATAGTTTTGCCTCTTTTAATGCTCTGAGCAATCAACACAGTAGGTGTAGGCTTCAGCTGGATTCCATGTACAAATTCAAGAGCTGAGTTGTGGTACAACAACAAGGACTGTCCACTTGACTCAGGGAGGCAGAAAGAAGCTTCAGATCGGATCTGTCTTGCAGACAAATGAGCAGGCCAAGATAAAGCAACTCATTGAAGATAGAAGTAAGCAATAATGGCACCTTAATCCAGCATGCTGCAGCAACTGAATGGCATGACATTTAGAACTTAGATGGCGCTTGTTCAGCAGTAGCTGTAACAGCAGATCACGACAGTAGCAGACGTAACAGCGCCGGACTGATAGCGGGAGCACCAGGTGTGATCTGATAGTGACAATAGTAAGAGCGTGACTGATGGCAGGAGCTACATCAGACGTGATCTGACAGTAGTTCACGATAATACGAGGTGCCTGGATGGTTCACGGCAGCATATCACAGCTGATGGGAATGAAATTCAGTAGTAACTTTGAGAGGGAGCAGCAGCTTCATTGTATTAAATGGCGCCTACTTCAACGTGATTTTAGCAGCCACAATCTGTCAAGAATAGTATGGACAGTAAGAGGTGTCCACAGTAGATGACTCTAGCTAAGCTAGCTTCAGCAACCCAAGAGGAGAGAAGCTGCCATTGTTGGAGCTTCAGTTTGGGCTCCAAAGGCCTTCATAGATCCTTTGCTCCATTGCTCTAAGATACCATGTTGAGATATTTGAATGTGGAATGAGAGGAGGGTGAGAGAAAGAACTCAAGTACAACTGCAGCAGAATAGAAGTACAATGGAAACGACTTGTTTGTTCATGCAAGATGGATGGCAGCCCTTTTATAGGCATACACCAAGATGGATTATTGCATTCACATAGTGCACTGGATGTAGGGAGACTCTCCCTTTATTGATGGATACAACCGCAGGAGAAATGAAACTAAAGTAGGCAATGTGACCCTTGTGTAAGTCTATCAAATACATATCATGTGTTTGTGATCATAACATACGGATGGCAGCATTAATCTCCAACAGATGGGTTGTACACATGATAGCATCGATTAAATGTTTAGGACATTACAAGGGATCCATGTCAATATGATACTAAAATGATACCTATGGTTTGACATGCTTACACAAAAAATTGTTGTGCAATTATAAGAAATAACCAATCTCCAGCCCTTTGCATATGGATCAAAGGAGACAACTTTAACTGTATTAATGAGCTCAATATAAGCTTTCAAGTTATGTTTCTAAAGTCTACAATTAACAAGCTAATGATAAGCTTCCAACATATGTTTCTAAAGTCTACCATTACACCACAAGTAGCTCTCTTATAGTAAGCAATGATCACCTCTAAGAGGGTTGAAGATTTTGAGATGCATTCTTAATACCATCATGTCAATAGCCAAACAAGATTCGCTAAATTATTTGAAAGACACCAAGCATGCATCCAACAAGGGATTTGAGATGCATTCTTAATACCATCATGTCAATAGCCAAACAAGATTCACTTAATTATTTGAAAGACACCAAGCATAAGTCCAACAAGGGATTTGACATCAACGATGCCTCAAGTGCATGGAGACACAAATGTCAAAGCAAAGAAAGTGCAAAATATAGAATATGTGATAGTGTCACATAAGTTTTTCCAAGACTAGGAGATTCTATTTCTAAAGGTACAAGAGGCACTAGGCACTCGTAAAGACCATTTGCATATGGTAATTAGTCATGCAAATCAATGATGAGATGCAAAAGATATTTCACCCTCAAGAGAGGGAAGTGTATCTCGAAAACAGAAATTCAAGCCTGGCCACATTTGAGAAACTATAAGATATATGATGTGCTAATATCAACAATATCAAGGTAGACTCACTTATGGCCAAACTAGTAAATGTTGATAAGATGGACCATGAATTTTAATAGCCAAATTGTTAGAAGCTAAGAAGGATGATGTTGGGGAGGACTTACTATGTGTACTTCAATTAGATTCACACAACACACAAGAGTGCACTTGAGGGGAAGTACATATATGAAATGAGTATAAAAAATAGTAGGGCTAGAGGGAAGCAACAAAAATTAAGCCAATGCATTAGCACTTCAACAATTGATGAGGTTAATATTTTGGTAGAAAAAGCTGAAAGTCAACAATTGCTTATACCTTAGGAGAAAGTTTATGCTTTGGGATGAGATAAAGATGAATGAAGATGAACTTGGGTGCAGCACAAGTGTTCAACATAATACCCAAGACTTGTGAAATTTATTCGTTTGATAAATGGGGCTAGAGTTATTTAATTAAACCGAGAACCCCAGGAAGATAGTACCATCGAAAGTACCATTTTGGAGCTATGAAGGTTCTAATGCTTTGTCATCCTTCAAACTTTGAATTGTCACACATGGTTTCACACATATGATTCTTGGAAGCTTTCTCATGTTTTACAAATACATTTATACAATAATTTTCCAAATTGGGCACCTAAATGGTGTGAAATGTGTCATCTTACTATTCAAAATATGGATGTAGCTAGAAGAGACTAAAAGGTAAATAGTATTAAAAGGATTGTCCATGTCATTTCATACAAATATTTGCAACCAAATGAAACCATTGTTTAAGGGATGATAAGACGTAAAAGTATCCATAGAAATAAAAAGGGGCATTAGAGGGTCTCAAAGCATATGTAGATGAGATCACTTTGAACATAAGTTCTAAAATATTGTCTCGATAGTGATTTCTTTATGGTACTTTTTTGTTAGATAGAGACATGGCACAATACAATTGGAACTTGACAAGAGAGAAGATCAAATGGATTTAGTATGTGTCTCCTATACTACACCTATAAAGATAGTGCAATAAGCTTATAAATGTTCAAGGATCCTCTCCTTTCAACATAAAGTAAAATAATCATCCTTTCAACATGGCATCATCATAAAATAATCATCTTCATATTACAAATATTTATTGTTTCTAGTTTCTTGTCTATGTATGAGACAAGTCAAAATATTGAGATTGGTGGAATAACATGTTTTTAAAGTTGCGAGAAAGAATACATATTATAGACAAAAAGAGTATTTACAAGTTATTTGATGTTTGATCATCCATTGTTGGTCTTGACAATTGGACCAAAAATGTCAACCAAAATCACACTGTATCGAATTAAGTGGATCTACACATGTTGTTTTATGTGCTCTCCAATCTTGGATGGCTTGTAGCCACTCACCTTGCAAAGAATCCTCACTATGGCATCTCTATAAAGATGTGACTCTAAGATCAAGCTCATCTATCGAAACAACAAAAAAGAAGGTAGATGGGGCAATGAAAATTCACCATATAAAAGAAGTTGATGTGGATGATCAATTTTGATGGTCACTCCTCTTTGTGGCTTCATACTTCTTAATTCCACATCCCTCACCTACAAGAAATCAGTCTCTCCATAGCTTTTTTGTCCAAGATGAAGTGATGCCATTCTCTCTCTCTCTCTCTCTCTCTCTCTCTCTCTCTCTCTCTCTCTCTCTCTCTCTCTCTCTTCACTCTCTTTGCTAATATATATCTCTCTCTTCCCGTCTATCACTCTCAATATTCACAAAAAGCAATGGGATTGAAGCAAGCAAGGTGAATGAGCTCACAAATGAACAGAGCAACAACGACCATTTTCTCTCTATCATGAGCTCACAAGGAATGCATAGAGAAGGTAAGAGTAAGAGATGGATAAGCAACATTCAAGTTTTCATCAATCACTACAATGATTTCAGTTATTTTTTTCCATCTTAAATATACTTGGATTTTTTAAAATTGTCACCCTCTTGTTCTTAGCACCATGCTTGGACATTTTGGACACTCATAACCTTCAAGTTTTTTGGCATGTTGGCATGTCTCATTTGATTCTACTAGCTCACATACATATAGTCCCTTTATATATGTAAAATGTTAAACTATATTTTTCTTTAGAGTGAGCTTGACACTTAAGAATGATTTTGGAATAAATGTTAGGGGTTTCTAGGCATTAACTTTAATTCCACAATTAATCTTCAAGTACTTGATGTCCATGTGTTTTTGGACTTTTTGCATTTTGAGATGGGCTTTCACTCTGGCTTCAATTTCTATTGCCTAGATACAATCAATATACTATAGGGTAGTCACATTTTGATTTTGTCCTTTCCATGCCCATCTCTTTTAAGTTTTTTCTCTCATTATTTCTCAATTGACTTTCTATTGTAGGCAACCTCTTTTTACTTTTTTTGCTCATCGCTTTATCATTTTACTCTTTGTTGTAGTAGCTTACCTTGAAAAGGGTTAACAACTATAATTCTTTTTACAGTAAGTGGAAATAATATCTCATTTTAATGTGGAACCATATGTGTCTCTTTGATTACACAAATGCACACACCCTTCAATCCCGCCCCGCCCCGCCCCACCCCGCCCCGCCCCGCCCCGCCCCGCACCCCCCCCCCCCCCCCCCCCCCCCCCGCGCCCCAACATGGAGTAAGCAAACATATTTTTCCATTCACATTGTGTGTGTGTGTGTGTGTGTGTGTGTGTGTGTGTGTGTGTGTGTGTGTGTGTGTGTGTGTGTGTGTGTGTGTGTGTGTGTGTGTGTGTGTGTGTGTGTGTGTGTGTGTGTGTGTGTGTGTGTGTGTGTGTGTGTGTGTGTGTGTGTGTGTGTGTGTGTGTGTGTGTGTGTGTGTGTGTGTGTGTGTGTGTGTGTGTGTGCGTGCGGTGCGCACGCGTGTGCGTGTTCATTTGCCTTTAAATTCACAAGCTTACAAAACTAATCTTATTTTTAATGCATTATGCACGTGTGAAATTTCCAAACATCTCCACAAATTGTAAGATGCAGTTTTTTGAGGCAAATCTTTTGAGCCTAACATTTGATATTTATCTTAGCAATATTTGCCGATCTTTTGGAAAATAGAACTATAATTCCTCTACATGTAAAAAGACATCAAAAAGATAAATAATGAATTGATTGAAGTTTTGGATTTCTCCTTTCAATAAGACTTAAATGCATGAGTATAGACATACTTACATTAACATTGTTGGTAGCATCTTTCTTACAATTATGTCTACCCTAGCACAAAGATACAAGTATATTTTGAATATCATGATTCGTATATAAAGAAGGTTTCATGTGTACATTCGTATAAACATATACACATCTCACAAGACATATTTATACACACAATCACTTGCTAAGTTGATTTCCTACTTTATATCCATACACAAAACAATTGTGCATATATAAATGCTAAAAGCATATGAGAGATATTGATCCTCCATCACTTTTCTTATGGTTCTTATTAATATTATGTCTAGATTAGAGTTTTAAAAAAGCATTAGGTTATGTATATACTAAAAATAGAAGTGATATTCAAAGCATATATTCACCCTCAACATATGAAAATCCATACCAACCTAACTCATAGAGTAAATGCTTAAAAGCTCATACAAACTATATATTACTTAATTTAAACTTATGAAATAAATTTCAAAAGGTCCTACTACTTGTTAACATATGTGATTGAACATCATTTTAATCGACAAGTCTTTGTGTTTAATTTAGTTAGATATTTTCTCAAACCCTACCCCAAGGTATTAGTTGTTGGTCAGAGTATAGGTTCTGCACAAAATTAACTAAGGTGTTCATATGTCACTTAGGATTTCTAGTAAGTTCTAAGAATGTTATGTTATTGATATGGTGATTCACTTTTATCCATTACGAAATTATTTCCTCACCTTAACTAAGTCTTTGGACCTTGATCTACTCTCATGTTTGCATGCCGTTATGAGAACATCGCCTTATTTCTTAAATCATCTCACAATAGTGAACACAAAGATCCTAAATCTTGAATAGTAAATAATACGACAAATATATTTTATGGACATTCAAAAAATATCCCCATATCAAAATAGTACATAATACCACAAATATCTTTCATGGACATGCAATAAATATCCCTTATCAAACATAGCTCCATTTGAAAAATATTCTAAGATTGCAATTATACTCCATCTCCATGTTTTTTCCTTTCTCAAAAAAGAAGTATCAAACTGATAAACATGCCAAAGCATCTATCCATGCTCACAATGATTACCATGCATGAAAATTGGAAATTAAGGAATGACAAGTTGTTTGGGAGGATGAATTGTCCTTTGCTACCTAGAGATAGGTGATGCAGGTTGAATGCTAAAATCTTGTTAGCGTTGAGGGGTCTTAAGAGGTCTAGAAAGTCTTTTGAAGGTTTTTTGGAAAGATTTGTCCAAGACTTAAGCTAACTGCTTGCCAACTGCCTAATTTTACTGAGAGGCCTTGGTTGTGCATTGACCCAATCTAATAAAAACATCAATGCCCTTAAGAACCTACCAGAGCAACTAAGTGCTACAAGGGATTAGACACAAACTCACCTATGCATAAAGGCCAATTAGATCAAGAGTCAAGAGGGACAATTTAGATAGATCCCAACTACAGAGTTACCTTAGGTACTCTAGCTAAAAAGAGGAAAAATAGAAAAGGAACACTAAGAGACAAGACCACAAGCAAATTCCATTACATATCTAGAAGAGAAAAAGCCTCACCCCAAGCTAATAGACAAGAAAATCTAGAGTTACACTACCTAACCAATGCATATAGGGAGACAATGAATGAAATATTTGCAAATATGGCAACAAAAAGAAGTCTAGGTAGGAATCTATTGCAACAATTGGCTAACTCCACATGAGCACATGTGGTTTGATGCCCTTAGAAAGGAAACATTGATAGAAAAAATCCAATGAATCCTAGACTTGCTATGGGGAGGACTATGAAGAAGTGGAGGGTATTGGACCATCACACATAGACCTTACTCCTTATCAAGTAGATGCTTGGCATAATGGCAACGAAGCTACTACTCTTGCTATTTTAATCTCAACCAAATTAGAAAGGAAACATGTTCAAGGGCCAATCTAACATTCCCATTGTCAATCGACAAGTATAGAGTAAGTAATGACCCATACAATTTTGTCAGACAAGTATAGAGCAAAAAATATAGGTGATGCACAAGTATAGACCAGGAGATGACCCATAAAAGTTTATCAAACAGTTTGAGTAAGTCTACAAGGCTAATAATCTCCAAGACAATGATAAAAGAGCACAATCCTTCGAGCTATGCTTGGGAGAGAAAGACACAACTTGGTTCACTAGTCTTGATGATGTTAAGAAGAACAATTTCAGTGTGCTTAAAGAAATATTCATAAAAATTTTATATGGATCCAAGAATGTAGATAATCTCATAGAAAATCTCATGAAGGTGAGCTAACACTACAAGGATATGAACCTATAGCGACGGGCATTAGCGACGATAAATAGCGACACAAATAGCGATGGTACCCAGAAAAAATGCGGGCTGAAACTCGAGCACGTCATTTTTTGCGCATTCACGAAACAGAGAGTGAGAGGGAGAGCCAACATCTTGCTGAGAGGGAGAGAAAGAAATCTTCTCACGGCCGCCGCCACCGTTTGCGAAGAAGAGGAGAGGAGTAGGTGTACGGAGGGCGAAGAGGAGCCGCCGTCGCGAAGAGGAGCCGCCAAACCCTTCTTCAAGTCTTTATGGTGAGTGCATTGTCCATTCTTGCTTTGCTTTTGTGTTTTCTCTCTCTCTCTCTTACTTGTTTTTTGTATAATTTGTGTATGTTGAGAGAGAGAGAGGAAATGAGAGAGAAAGAGAGGGAGAGGGAGGGAGAGGAAATGAGAGAGGGAGAGGGAGAGGGAGGAAATGGGAGAGGGAGGGAGAGAGAAAGAGAGGGAGAGGGGGAGGGAGAGGGGGAGGGAGAGAAAATGAGAGAGGGAGAGAGAGTTTTCTATCTCTCTTTTGCTTGTTTTTGTTATATAAATTTGTGTGTATTGAGAGAGGGAGAGGAAATGAGAGAGAAAGAGAGGGAGAGGGAGAGGGAGAGGGAGGGAGAGAGAAAGAGAGAGGGAGGGAGAGGAAATGAGAGAGGGAGAGGGAGAAAGAAAAAGAAATGAGAGAGGGAGAGGAGAGAGAAAAAATGAGAGAAGGAGAGGAGAGAGAAAAAGAGAGAAAAATCATTAAACCTAATAGGGAAAGAGAGAAAGAGAGGGTGAGGGTGAGGGAGGGAGAGGAAATGAGAGAGGGAGGGGAAAGAGAGAAAGAGAGGGTGAGGGTGAGTGAGGGAGAGGAGAGAGAAAAAAATGAGAGAGGGGGAGGAGAGAGAAAAATCATTGAACCTAATAGGGAAAGAGAGAAAGAGAGGGTGAGGGTGAGGGAGGGTGAGGAAATGAGAGAGGGAGAGAAAGAGAGAAAAGGAAATGAGAGAGGGAGAGGAGGGAGAAAAAGAGAGAAAAATCATTGAACCTAATAGGGAAAGAGAGAAAGAGAAGGTGAGGGCGAGGGAGGGAGAGGAAATGAGAGAGGGAGAGAAAGAGAGAAAAGGAAATAAGACCTTACAATAAGCTCATCCTAGGCTTATAGGGGTTAGGCCGATCCTCAACAAACCTAAGGGATATATGGCTAGAGAACCCTAGCACACTTGCGCCTCCTAGCATAATGTTCTTCCTACAAAGAGACCTCTCATATATGGGGCTTGTCCTAGCCTCCACCATGCTCGAACTATCCCCTTGCGGAAGGGATCTAGCCACTAACCTTGGGGAGGCTTAGTGTGTAACCAAATATCCACCTATAAGGGCACAAGAACTTTTGTAGAAGTATACAACGAAGGCAATCAGCCTATCAGTTAGAAAAACATTCATTTTTCATAATGTAAATCCAAAAATAACTTTGGATATTCCATAAAAATCAATCTCTTCTTAAAAAGACAAATACAAAAAACTAAAACAGCATCATTCTAATGCTTCGCAAAAACTAAAACAGCATCACCACAAGATCTCTTAGGAAACTCATATTCAACTATCAAATTTAATTAAAAAATATAATATAAAATCACTTGCAAGGAATGATAATCTTTTATCAGTAACCCTCTTTCATCCTTAGAATAGTCTTAGGAACAAATTTCTACTCTAACAAGCATATATTTGAGCATAATAACTATTTTAAGGTTTCTTCTATGAGTAGTAGTAGTATATATGCAACCATCAAGCTACATATCATGCTTTGGTATCTGTGGAGATCCCAATCTCATGCCCTCATAGAGATTGTAGTGTGCAATAGTGTGGAGAGAAGGTGGGTGAGTTGTAAATGGTAAAGGGGAATTTGTAGTCGTGGTTGTGGTCGTGGTCGTGGTCGTGGTCATAGTCATAGTCGTAGTCAATTTGCGCTTGTGTTCTCCACGGTGTGTTGGCTATGGGTGTCAAATGCTCTAGTCAGATCTCTCTCTCTTTCTCCTCTCTCTTCCTCAATCTTCCCTCTTTCTCTCTTCCTATACTCTCCCTAAATCCTTCTCTCTCCCCCTATCTCTTTTCTCTCTCTATCTCTCTTTCTATTTCTACCTCTCTCACTTCTCTCCTCTTCTTCTCTAACTTTACTCTCTCCCTAAATCTTGTCTCTCTTTTCATCTCTATATAAGTAGTCGTGGTCGTGGTCGTGGTCATGGTCATAGTTGTAGTCGTAATCGTGGTTGTGGTCATGGTCGTCGTAGTCGTGGTCGTGGTCTGGTCGTGGTCGTCGTGGTCGTAGTCATAGTCATAGTCATAGTCGTGGTTGTGGTTGTGGTTGTGGTAGTCGCAGTCGTGGTCATGGTTGTGGTCATGGTCGTGGTCGTGGTCGTAGTCGTGGTCGTGGCCGTGGTCGTGGTTATAGTCGTAGTCGTAGTCGTGGTCATGGTCTTCATTGTAGTCATAGCCGTGATCGTTAAAGAAAATGAGAGAGGGGGAGGAAGAGAAAAAAGAAGAAGGAACGAGAGAGAGGGAGAGGAAATACATACAACATAATAAAGAAAGAGAAAAAGAGAGAGAGATTGAAGGAGAGGATAATAATTTAAGAAAGAAAAAAAGAATGATAATAAAAATAAATTGTTTGTCATAACGTAGACAAAATGAAAAACAATGAAGGTCTTTTGTTTTGCTTGCTTTTCTTTTTTGCAATATCCTTTGTACTGACAATCATGTTTCTAACAGTTAGTATTTTGTTTTCTTTGCAGCACTCCAATACAAATCGCGATCCGACCGGCCTTGAGACTCGATATGCAGAGAGGCACGGTCTCACTGCATTGATCGACCGATTGTATAGACGTGGCGGCCCTGTAAGTCACTCATCTTTCTTGTTCGTAGTTACCATGTTTAATTAGAATGCATTATTGTATGGTGGACTGATGAGTTGTTGTTTCTTTTTTTGCAGAGTTCGTTCGATGCTCCTTTGCAGTCGGACGAGCTTTCGGACAGCGAGGATATGTAGCTCGCCCTTAGATCCCTGGAGCTCACACACCCTTCTTTTTTGGTCACCTTATCTATGTAGACATTTTCTATGTAGTAGTGATATCTTGTCATGATTGTACTAGTCACTTTCATTATGCGATTATGTATTTATTTCGTATATCAATGCTATGATTTCAATATATATATATATTTTTGTTTACACGAGTATTGTACATAGTGCAGAAACTATTTTGTATGGCCCAAATAAAGCACACAGTACTATATGTGGCAAGGCAGCTTGTTGCCCTACCACAAATTTTTTTTTGCCTGTTACTGTCACTATTAGCGTCACAAATTTACATGCATGCATTGTTATTTGCATCACAAAGCGTCGTTATCAGCGTCGGTATCAGTTGATAATGACACTAATACTGACTGTTCTATGGCGTCGCCAATAACGAAGCTATTTGCGATGATGGGGGCAAATTTTGTTATTTACATTTTCATTGCTTTTAACGTCGGTATAAGGCCTATATCTTGTAGTGAAGGAAATCTAATACTATATCACTTGTGTTTGTATTCTTTACATGAGAATCCCCCAAACTTGAACAACCCAATGAGAAGAAGGTTATAGCCATTGTCTTCATAAATGGGATTGAAAAGAGGAACTATGAAAATCCCTAGCTAACAACTCTAACTTGAAACCATGACAAACTAATGAATGTTTACAAAGAGGCCATAAAAGTTGACAACCATAATAGTTGACAAACGTTTACAAAGAGGCTATAAGAGTTGATGACCTACTAAAGGAGAGGAACAACAAACTTACCAAAACTTGGGCGTGACACTGGCTCTAAGGCTCTAGCCACAGGCTTCTATGCTCAACCAAAACACTCCACGGCCTCACAACCAGGAGCGTTTGGAGGCTACACACACTAATCTAACTTAGACACAGATTTAATTATTTATAGTCTAACAAAACCCGTCCCAACTCCAAGCAATGGAGTTCCCAAACAAATCGGTTACTAGCACCTTGTATCACATATACAAGGAGCACCCCCCAACTAATTGCTATGACCTACTATAGCTCTCCCACACCCCCAAGATTAGCCCCAGCATGCACCGTCTCAATGTAAAGCACATGCAAAACATAGTCCTCTCTTTATATTTGTTCCAGGAAAGATAGTTCAATCCTTACCAAATCAGGCCCAAAAGGAAATGAGCATCCTATCCTATAGAATATGACTCCTTACACTCAATGTAGGTCAATCGCTCAAAAACAAGTGCACCTTATAGATCAAATAGTGTGGATTGTGCATAAACAATTCTTTTCATGATCTCACCCTAACACAATGTGTCGTTGCTAAGGTAGCATTGAAGTAATTCGTGCTACTGCCCTTCTTTAAAAACCTTAAAATGAATGAATCCCATATGTCAAGATATGCAAAAATTATATTTCAATGGATTCTTAACTCCCCACAACCCTTTTCCCCTATCGTTTATAGTTTTATATTCATTAGTAGGTGTAAATAGTATTTTTCATGTGTTCTTCATATATAAAAAGCAATAAATACACACTTTAACATAAAGATTCTAAATAAATTGAGGCTAAATCTCATGCCCTAGGCCCACCATACATTCACACACACATTCATAAATTTCAATATTTTTTCCATGCATAAATCTATTTTTTCTATTTTCTTGATTTATCTTATTATTTATTATTGGGTTTTCTCATTTTCAGATATATAGAGCTTTCATGAATCAAGATATAACATTATTTTTCATATGACCCCATGTGAACACCAAAGGACTATGAAAACGCATAAGACTCTCAAAATTTTCAAAATTTCGTAATTTTTGCATTGCTGATTTTCTTGGTTTTCATTTTAATTATACAAATAGTAGAAACTAACTAAGAATTCTGGTTTTTCAAGCACTGCAAATCATAATTAAACATTCTAGATCGTTTTCCATAAAATGCGCAAAAGAATTGTCATAAAACAACAAAATCGAGCACTCATGCATTTAATTTAATACGAATTCGCATGTATTTCAAAGTCAAGAAGCCGTTGACACTCTTCCATTGCTGGTTGACACATCCTCAACCTTCGATTTATGCTCCATAACACTCTAGTATTATCACATATCCAATAGCTATCACTTCAATCCACCCCTCTCTCACATAGATTGAGCCATGGCAATAAGGTGTAGAGAGGAGAGAGAGAGTGGAGAGAGAAAGATTGATTTCTAAGATTTTGATTTAGTGCATCATTTTCCTTGTTTCATGAAGTGATTGATGGGGCGAAGAAATTTTCTATCTCAGTCCCCAAGAGGGTCCCTCATGATTCTCCCAGATAGAAAATCCCATTTTGCTAAGAATTGGGGGAGCACAAAAAAACAACGCTCCCTCCCCCCCTCATATTTCATATTTTGGGCTTTAAGCCATCTTAACATCATTAGTTCTCATAATCATTAGAAAAACCGGTTCCAAACTTTGTGTTCACACTTTGGGCAAGTGGTTTCACTTTAGACAGAGAACCAAATGAGCTCGAAATCGTAAATGGGCTGGACGGTTGGCTTCGTGGCATTGAAATCAATCAATTTGGCCTTTGTCATGCACTTTCTAGCTCCTAGATCCGATAGTTGTTTCATAATGCCAAATCTTGTGGGGATTAAATGGGGATCAAATGGACTCTGGAGACTTCTGTTGGGTTCTTGGTGTTGAAATGCATCTAGGAAAACTCCAGCTCCTTGATTTGCAACCATTTCATTTTCCATGAAAAATTGCTCTTTTACACCTCTTAGGGTCTTTTTACGCTTTAAAATTGGCTCCAAAAATCTGCTCTCATTGGGGACCACGGGGTAGGGTGACTCAACTTATCAAATCCACAAACCGACTTGCATGTCATTAAACCATAAAGAGCATCAAGTTGCTTCAAAGAAGAATACACAACAAAACATAAATATAGCTCTCATCCTACCCCTTGACCAAATCAAGGCATGAAACCTATGGGGGATAGGCTTAGCATGATCTGACAGAAATCCAAAGCTAGTTGCTAACCAACTACTCCAACACACCCTCGCAGAAAAGAAATATCAAAAGACTCATCCTAAGTGGTAGTTTGAACTACCTACCTACCCTAGGGCAACCGAACTAGGAACTCCTACTAGGCAAGGATTTCTATAGCATGGTCTTGCATTTTTAGATCTTTTTAATTTATCACTTTTTGATACTTATGGACTTGATACTTAAGTGTGTAAAAAGGAGGGAGCTGAGCATATTGTGACCCAAGGAGAACAAAGCATCGGCCTCAGGTCCTATCTCGCCACCCAAGAACCTACCAAGCTCTCGCAAGGCCACACTAAATCCGTTTCTTCTTTCACTTACTTTTATTTTTGTTCCAACCATCCTTATTTATTTTGTTCAGCTCGACATCACCCCCAAGAAGACAAGGCATTGACTTGGTATCCCAACAATCTATTAGGCCTTTAAAAGGCGATGATTATCTGCTCTTTGATTTTTTCTTCTTTTTCTTTTGTAGTTTAAGGGTTAGAACCTCTTTTTACACACCTCTATGTGTGTGTGTGTATTAATATTTAAGATATATTCATACTTTTCGGTAGGCTTCTCTAATTTCCTCACACTAATAGGGACTCCTAGAAATAGTTGCCAAACAGGTTAGTAGAAAATAGGGTCACTAGGACTTCCTCCTAAAACAGTTCTTGGAGTGTCGACAATGTCTTTACAAGAGGCAGAAAATTGCTTTGTCCTCCCCAAACATACCTAAACTCACCCTAGGACTTCATGCCTTGAATGCCAAACCCCAATAAAATAAAAATCCCCACATACACATAACCATTCAGCATAAAGGGAAAGAACTAATAAAGGAAGAGTATTGCCTAGACTTGGCCATAAGAAGCTTCTATGCAACAAGAGGCTCCATTGAGACTCCATCAAATCTATTTAGTGTAACACTAAAACAAAACCCATTAACTGCACCTGTCCCAGATAACCAAATGGCCCTCTTGGCCTAATGAGATAAAACATTTCTCTACAAGAATAAAAGGCTCTCTTGGCCAAACGAGAATCAACCATTAAATTTAATAGAAATGCCCCCCCTGACCTAGTGAGATAAAACATTTCTCTACACGAACAAAGGGCCCTCTTGGCTGAATGAGATAAACCAAAAACTACACCATTCAACAACTTACTACTGAAAAAAAACCCTTGGTCTCCACATAGCTCTATTAAAGCACAAAATTAGACCAAGGATATGGGATGCTCAGGCCCTACCCTAAGTGCATTAAATTATTGGCCAAATCCCCTCCCTAAAGAGCAAGGGGTGTCTGATGAATATAACATTGAATGATCATATGCATCCATGACAAAATGGAAAGGTGATCAAACTCATAACCCAACTAGCCAAAATAGGACGTGCTAGCAAGAAGTCCCCTTAGTAGTCTTAGGCTAATATCTAAAGGCAATTGTAAGAGCCCATTATGACCACATTTGAAAAAAACACATTCAACAAAAGCATAATTGGTGAAGGAATATGCAAAGCGATTCCAATATTGAGGAATCATATGTGGCAAGTCACTATCTAAAAAATATGCAACATATCCAAGGTTGCACGATGGTACATCTAGAAAATGGGATCCCTCACACTATAGGTCCCATTCAATTTTTTGATCACTAATTGCAAGTCGCCTTTCACTAATAAATGGTGGATACCACCACGTCGGGATACTTTCAACCCCATAATTAAGGCCTTGTATTTTACCATATTATTAGTCAAAACGTTTTCTAAATATGCTCCCATTTTCACGATAATTCTATGTCGGGGATCTTTAATGACCACCCTGACACTCGCATGCTTAGCGGGCCCTTGAGAAGTTCCATCAACATAAAAAATATAGACCCCTTCTTCATTGATAGGCCACACCATATCGATTAGCCTACTTGTACTTATGATAGTCAAGGTTGAGTAGAGAGAGAGGATGTATAACAAGTACAATCCCTCCTTCCTCACCAAACTTAATAGAGACATTAACAAGAACCCTATGACAATGGTGGCAATAGACCTTAATATCCCATGTAAAAGATCCGTCTTGCCACTTAATGATATGATAACCTTTACTCTACCAGATCACAACCTTAGTAGTAATGCTGCTCTAAATATAGATGTTCAAGATAAATAGTGATCCGAATGTCTTGGTACCCACTACAGGTTTATGCTAGATCTTGAAGGACCTATGAAGGCACCAAGTCTGATGTCATTCCTTACACATATTAAGGCTTCAATTGATTAAAGTTTAATTTATTTTTAAACTCTACCCCTTTCAAATATGCTAAAAAGGGCTATAGAGCCATTCTTTCTTATACAAACGATCTTATATGGGCCATCCCATTTGGATTCTAGCTTGCTAAGGGAATAAGTCGCGACGAGCATCATAATATAAATCTAACTAATTTTTTAAATATATTTTAGCTCAAAGGTCATGGAGTGCTTTCATCCTTTTCTTCCCTACCTCTTGATGTAATAGAGCTTGCAATCGTATTTTATCAAGATGTGCAAGGGAAGTGAACCTTTCTTACAATGCTTCTACCTCACCCAATGAATGATTTAGAGCAAACCTCATAGTAGATAACTCAATTTTCAAGGATAAGACACACTCCTCCCCATATACTAACTTGAATGGGGTGTGGCATGTTGCTCTCTTGAATGCCACGTTATAAGCCTAGACAGCCACATGAAGTTTCTTATCCCAATCGCTCTTACCCTCGGATACTGTCTTGGATAAAGCTGTTTGTTGGTACTCTCTATTTGTCCATTTTCTTGGGATTATACGGGGTAGTTTTATTGTGTTTAATTTTTAGAGCTTCTGTTGAGGCTTCTATGACCTTGTTAAAAAAAAGTGTGTCCCATAATCAGACACCAACACTTTCGATGTAGCAAAATGGTAGACAATTTGTTCCATGATAAAACTAGCTATCTCCTTGGCATTGTCCTTCATTGTAGCTCGAGCTTTAGACCACTTTGTAAAGTAGTCTATCACCACAATGATATAATGCTTCCACATAGTCGATGAAGGATGTATAGGTCCAATGAAATCGATGCCCCATGTCTCTGACATGTATCATATCTCATGACATACACAAAAGCATCCTAGAAAATGGATAGTCACCAATATTGGCTCTCAAAGCTTTATATGCAGTTTACTATCTAGCAAAGTCCCCTCCACAAGTAGAGTCATGGCACTTATCCAAGATAAATGAGACCTCATTAGGCACGACACATCAGCAATAAATATCATCAATCCCTTGCCAGTATAGTGTTCTTGCAATCAAGGTAAATTTCAAGGCTTTTTACCTAGTTTTTCTCTTTTCAATTTTGATAAAGTAGCTCTAGCTCTCCTGTAGATAGATAGTGTGTTATGGCAGCATACCAGAATGAGATGGAGGCCATATCAATTTTGAATAGACCCTCAAGGTCACTACCTTCAGCCAATACTTCCTTTAGCTCCTCGAAATCCACAAGACATTCAACGACTCCCTGCAACTTTGGCGGCTTACTCCTTATTTCATAGTTAAACTCTTGCAAGGTGATCAGCCATTTTGCTAGATGGTCAAGCAATTGCAACTTATTCATCAATAGCCTCAACCCCTCCGCCTTGATATAAAATACCGTCTTTTCATAGAGGATGTAATGCCTAAATTTCTTTGTCGGAAATACCATCACAAGGCATGCTTCTCCATGTAGATATAATTAATCTCAAAATTTCCCAATTTTCAGCTAGCAAATGCAATTTGATGATACCACTTTTGCTCCCAAATTTGCATGAGGTGAAGAGAGAGAGAAAGAGGGGAGAAGAGGCACCTAAATTGCCCATGCCTTCTCCTTCCAACCAACTCCTCCAATCATTTTTTCTTTGTTTTCATTTAATTGGATGAAAATTGTAATACATATTAGAAGGCCTAATGTTGAAAAACCTTTTGTAATATGGAAATAGAAAATAATCCTTGCACCTCCAAAGTTTAGGGTCATACACATAAATTAGGTCATGGCAAAGATAATATCCAGACACACTAATAAGCCATGCCTTTTACAATGCATTTGAAAAGGATTTTCCAAAGAAATTACATCAATTGAATGACTAAAAGTTTAGAAATTTTCCATTGAATATATTGAAATGTGCCTATTTGTTGCACAAATTCATTCCTCATGTTCCAATCTTGTGAGCATCCTCATGAACACTTCAAACAAAGCTTTGCCTTTAACCACTTGATGTCAAGGAAGAACTCCACCATGATCACACTTAACTTCAAAAAATCTTGCCTCATTTGGGCATCCCAAAAACACATTCTTTTCTTTCTTTTATCTTCTTCTCAACCTTCCATCAAACATCTATAAGAAAAGATGAGGCAAAAGCAAAATTTGAAAATGCCATTCAAGATCACCCGAAAGCTTTGGGAAAAGAGAATAGCCAACACTGTCCTTGAAGAACCAAATAATATTCATGGTCCAACCATGAAAAAATCCCCAACACATAATTTAACTTGAAAGCACACAATCTCAAAGAGTATGTCAATGAAGACCTCCACCTCTAGTAAAATTAGTGTGTGACCATCTTTAAGGGCAAGAAATTTGATGTAAATGGAATAAATGAAAAAAAATTGAAACCTCTTGATGAATGAGGTTCTTGGGTGCATGACTTGTTGAGAATCTAGGGGTATTTGAGAGTGGAAGATAGGAGATGAGAACTTGGCATGTGAACAAGAGGTTTGAATAGTATTCAAATCAAACCTTAGGGTTTCCTTTTCAAAGGTTATCTTTTGACTAAGGTCATTTTTTCCTATGTCTCATTTCATTACCTTGTCGTTCTTTCCTCCTCCAAGCTCACAGATTTGCTATAGACAAAGGTATTGTTGCCATAGTGAAAGGAGGGAAGACTTGGTGTTGAATCATCATGTCAAAAAGCTTCGATGATAACCACAACCTTCTTGTCTTCTTTGCATTGTCATTTGGCCATCCTCCTTGAGGATGAGCTCTCACTTCTCATCATCTTCCTCTCGAAGCCTTCAAGCACAACCTTCTTTCCCTTTTTTTCATTGCCTAAATGATCTTGATGTCTTAAACATCAATATGCTCTTCTAGTTCATCTAATAGTCTTGTATGTCATGATGCCTTTGACAAAAAATGATAGCATGCTATGATTTAAAGAGGATAATTCATGGCGCTCCATAATGTTGAATGTATCCATTAACTCCATCTATAAGAAGACTTTAGTTTGATGCCTTTCATTATAGAAAACATGTGGCATGTATGCATATCCCTTCTTTGATAAACAGATTCATGACTAGCCTTTCCCTGGTTGTGCACCAAAAATGATGCCCCTCTCGATGGACACCAAAAGAAGCATAGAACTAGGGATTGCAAGAAGCAAAGTATATGCCTGCTGGGCTGAGCCCATCACCATGAACCTACCAAAATAGCCTCTCTTGCCACAAGAAACCTCATTAGTCAAGTACACCTAAGACACCCATCATCTTCACCCTCTTTATCACTCTCAACCTCCATGAGAGAAGAAAAGACAGGAAAGCACAAGAGAGGAAGAGATTTTGGCAAGAAGGTGTGAGAAGAAGAGAGAGAGAAAGAGAGGAGAAAAGGCACCTAAATTGTCCATGCCTTCTCCTTCCAACCAACTCCTCCAACCACTTTTTCTTTATTTTCATTTAATTGGATAAAAATTGTAATACATATTTGAAGGCCTAAGATTAACAAACCTTATATAATATGGAGATATAAAATAATCATTGCACCTCCAAAGTTTAGGGTCACACACATAAATTAGCTCATGGCAAATATAATATGCAGATCCACTAATAAGCCATGCCTTTTACAATGCATTTGACAAGGATTTTCCAAAGAAATTACATAAATTGAATGACTAAAAGTTTAGAAATTTTCCATTGAATATTTTGAAATGTGCTTATTTGTTGTACAAATTGTGGGTTAATAATATGCTATGCATTGTGGCTATTGAAAATATATAGAAGACCTCACCCCTTTTGGACTCTTTTAGGGCTAGTGCTTTTGGTAGTTCCTGCTTTACATCCTCAAAGGATACTTGACATGGGTCACTCCAAACAAAAATAGATTTAAAGGACAATATATTTATCAATGGCAATGTCCTCTCCGCTAGTGCATTGATAAATCTTCGATAGTATCCCACTGATGATAGAAAGCTATGCACTTATGTAGGAGTGCGTGGCGGACTCATAGCAACAATAACCTTTACTTTTTTAGGATCAATCGCAATACTAGCCAAGCTAACCACATGGCCCAATAGCAATCCACATCACATTCCCAAGACACACTTTCTTGGATTAAGAGCAATTCAAAACTGCTTGCAACGCTCAAGAAATTTTCTTAAAATAATCAATTATCTCTCCCTTATGGTAGCTGCCCCCACATCATCAATAAAGATTTTCAACTGCTTTGGGGAAATATCACCAAAATTATTATCAACTATATGTTGCAAATAACTTGGCACATTGCATAATCCAAATGCCATAACATGATATGTAAAGGTACCAAATATAGTGATAAATGACGATTTAAACTTATCTTCCTCTGCAATAGCCATTTGGTTATATCTAGCAAAGCAATCCATAACTACTAGCAAACACCACTCCGTGTATTGTAAATGAAAATGAAAATCAAGCCAACCTTACACAATTTTTGCAACTCCTCAAATAGTCCGTCCCTTAGCTCAAATGGTAGTATGCGCCTCACTTTTTGTTGTACATGGTAGCTACCTTCCTTCAAGGGAATGGTATGCATAGCCAAACCAAGAGGAATACCTCTCAGCTCATCATAACTCTAGGTGAAAATGTCATAGAATTCTTGGATAAAGGACACATAGTCCTTCCTTTCTTCTAGATTGAGCATAGACCTTAGTTGAATTGATTGTGGATCATCCAATGTATCGAGGTCTAGCTCAATCACATCCATGGCTCCTATTCTATCTTGAGATCCTATAAGATAATTTAGAGTCACCTAGTAGACATCCTCTGTATAGTGGACTCCTCTTTTGATTTGTCACTTGACGAAGCCACACTACTAGGTAGATCCTCTAATGCATCTAAATTTGACAAAGATAAAGGTATTCTCTCACTTTGAGGAGATTCAATGAGCATATCTAACACCCGCCCTCAATGTCCACCCGTAGGTGAACTATATCCTCGGCCCAATGCCAAGTCTCTGAAGATGAACTTGAAGCAGATCCTTCGTAAGTGCTTTGGTGAAGATATCTGCTCCATTATCCTTTGTTGGACAGTAGACCAATTCCACAATCCCATCCTCAATCAAATCACACACATAGTGATACTAGTCTCTATATGTTTGGGGCACGCATGAAACACAGGATTTTTGGCAATGGTGATGCAACTTTGATTGTCACATCTCAGCACAGTTGGTTCTTCATCCTGCACTCCCATATGCCATAGGATTCTTCTCAATCATACTACTTTACATGCAGCAAAACAAGCTGCCTTGTACTTTGCTTCGGTAGAATACAATGCCACTATTGGCTGCTTCTTACTAATCCAAGAGAAAATTCCTGAACCTAAAGAGAAACTCCCAATGTCTACTAGTGCTGATGTATCCTCAATGGATAACTTTGCATTCACCTCCATAGGTGTAGCTATCTCCTTTCACTCGGTCATGCCAAACGCCTTCAAGATCTCCCATGCATACTTCTTCTGAGAGATGAAGATCCTTCCTGACTCTTGCCAGACTTCAATCCCCAAACAATAGTGTAGCAAGCCTAAGTCTGTCATTTCAAACTCAAAACTCAAAGCCTTTCGAGTTTGGTTGATCATATCTTCATAGTCACCTATAATAAGAAGGTCGTCCACATATAGGACAATCACTACAGACTTTTTACCATCCTTGTAAACATACAAGTTAGCATCTGAGGCACATCTTTTGAAGTTTACGCTTAAAAAGAACTTATCTATCCGCTGGTACCATGCTCTAGGGGCTTGTTTTAGCCAAGAGCTAACTAGGGTTAGCACGTTGAGGACATTACCTAGTCGCTCGTATTACCAAAGCTGAAACTCCTATACCCCAAAGACTTGCCCACATTCATGGAATGTAGGGACATTGGAACATACTTGCGAGAAGTGATCTAGGGTTTTTCCTAAGAATCTCTCGTTAAAAAGATGAGGAATGCACGAGTCATCGAGGACTCGGGCAATGGTCTAAACTTCTTGGGGAATCGAAAGGAAGCACTAAGGGTGGAGATGGATACCTAGAAGACAACACTTGTTGATCTAGATACCATCTCAGCCACATTGAGGGGTGACACGCAGCCAACCACATCGTATGGGCCACTGACCAAGTATATCCCCTGCCCTGAGGATGAGCGAGATTGGATGCATGTCCTTGCAACCATCGATCTCCCATTCTCAGACGATGAGGAGGAGTATAAGCAAGCCGAACAAGCCATGTGCATGCCAGATAAGGAACACTCAGTACCACTCTACATGATGGCAAGGAGTGTGTGTGGTCGGCCCAAACCTGTCACTTTCCATGTCCCAAATAATAAGCTAGAACTCCAGGAAACCCTAGAGTATTTGACAGGCAGATTGGAGGGTAATCCTTCCGCTAATCTCTTGCCCCTCAGAGACCTCCTAGGTGAGCACAAGTGGAAGTGGACCAAAGTTCACGACCTGAACTTGCTATACAATTGGGCTTTAGTCACACCGACTAGAAAGAGGCTAGAAAGAATGACCCAGGAGACGACGGGCAGTCAAGGAGTGATGGTTCCGACAATGAATATGAGGATTATTCCTCCATCAGTGAGAAGACCGAGGAGGAAATGGATAACGTGGAGTACGATACTGATGGAAGGGTGATAGAGCAAATAAGAGCAAACTCTGGGCCCTGAGAAAGGAATGCATATGAGATCAAGAGACGAGTTATGAGATTGGATTGCAATTGCTCTTGGTTGGAACACATAGGGGCAATGGATTATGAGCAGGCTAGAATTTCCCAACCACCAGTGGTACCTATGTTTAGGACATATGCACCTACTGAACTACAACCACCCGAGGAGACTCCTTCCTCCAGTGAGGGCTATGAGTTCAACTAAGAGTCTGAAGTCAGTACGGAGAGCGACCCTAAAATACCCATGCCATCTAAAACCAAACGCACCAAGGGGGACTTGTCGGTCCACCTAAGGCACAATCGGCTAAAGGAGGAAAGAAAGAAATAAACAAAAGATTCAAAAGCAGAATGATAGAAGAAATCGCAAGACCTACCCAAGCACTTCACTAAGTTCAAGAAGGGTGACAGAGTGGTGGTCCTACTAGGAGCAAAGAGGTAGGGCCAGACTAGCGAGCCTGTTGAAGGACCCGCCAAGGTTAAGGAAGTTAACCTAGAAAGGGAAGGTGAGAAGCCTCGACTTGTATTCATAGCAGATGATCTAACCAAGGATGAGGAGGCTAGCCTTGTTGCTCTCCTATGAGAGTACCTAGACGTGTTTGCCTGGTCTCTGGATGACCTTAAAGGAGTCAATCCCAGGGTTGTGACCCACAACATCCCTATGGTCCATGACACTGTCCTTGTAAAACAATGCCCTTACCCCATGAATCCAAAACATGCCCATGCAATAAAAGAGGAGATTGATAAACTCATGAGAGCAGGATTCATCTACGAAATAGAGCACATAGACTGGGTATCACCAATAGTGATCATTATGAAGAAAAATGGAAAGATCCGAGTGTGCGTCAACTACAAGAAAGTCGATGCCGCTACGAAGAGACATAACTACCCATTGCCATACACTGAGCACATGCTTGAGAGGGTGCCAAGTAAAGAAGCCTACAGTTTCCTAGACGGCTTCTCATGCTACAATCAAGTGTAAGTACACCCCGACGACAAGCACAAGGCTGCCTTCGCTATAGAGTGGGGGGTATTCGCCTACATTGTTATGCCCTTTGGGCTAATGAATGTGCCCGCAACCTTCCAATGCATGATGTGCACAATCTTCAAAGACATGCTCAGACATGAGCTAGAGGTGTTTGTGGACGATCTATGCATACACTCTAGTTGGGTGGAATACTTAGAGAAACTACGGGCAGTCTTTGAGTGATGTCGACTTTATAATCTCTCGTTGAACCCCCTAAAGTGCCAATTTTGGGTGAAACACAGATGCATCCAAGGCCACGTGGTTTCCAAGAATGACATCACCATTGATTTCTCGAAGTTCAGGGCTATTGTCGACTTGCCACCACCCAACAATTATAAAGGTGTTCAGTGCTTCTTTGGTCACATAGGGTACTATCGGCGCTTTGTACAGAATTATGCACTAATCGCAAGACCATTGTACAAGCTGCTAATTGTATTCGAGTGGACCGAAGAATGCCAACATGCTTACAAAGAATTGAAAAATGATCTTACCACTGCACCCATCTTACGAGCCCCAGATTGGACCAAAACGTTCCATGTGCATATAGATGCATCTAAGTTTGCCATTGGAGCTATTTTATGCCAACCTGGAAAACACAACCTTGATTACCCAGTGAGCTTTGCTAGCAGGTAGCTCACTGACACGAAAATGAACTATTCTACTACAGAAAGGGAGGGGCTAGCCATGGTGATTGCCATTAAGAAATTCAGACATTATCTTTTGGCCACACCCTTTACTTTTCTTGTTGACCATCAAGCATTGCTCTAGCTAGTGAATAAGCCTTGCACTATAAGAAGCATTGCATTATGGTTATGGCAAGGATGTGTGGGAGGGTAGTACTTCTTCATGCGACTGCCATTGAAAAAGCCTATGCCCTCGCCTTCCAGTGTTTCAAGTTCGACATTGCCCGTCCTACTGATGGCACACACTCTAAAAGGTCCTAACCCCTCGGAACTTCATTTTCTGCTTATGGCCCTTCACAGAGCACAACACAAGGTCACCCTGGTCAAAATTACATTGTTTGACATGCTTGTCAAACCACAACTTTCTTCACGCCTTTTCACAAATTAGAGCGTGGGTGGTGATGAGTCTAGTTTCAATGAGGTGTTCCAACTCGATAAGATGGTTAGTCCAAGCCTCTATCCCTCCCTACTAGATTCTGCAAAGCCCATAGGCTGCTCCATATAAATCTCATCATGCAAGTCCCCATGTAAGAAAGCCGTCTTGACATCCATCTGGTATAAATCCAAGTCAAGCTAAGCAACCAAAGCCAAGACTAAGCGCAGGGTGATCATCTTAACCACAGGAGAAAAGACCTCATCAAAGTCCACACCATGCTCTTGCTTAAAACCCTTTGCGGCCAATCTAGCCTTGTATGCCAGCTTGGGGTCTCCAGGGGTACTTTTCAGCTTGTACACCCACTTGAATGGCAAAGCCTTCTTGCTCGTAGGCAAGGAAACCAAATCCCAAGTGTCATTCTTATGCAATGAGTCTATCTCAGACTGCATAGCCCTCTCCCAAGAGTGACTATCACCCCTGCACATAGCCTCATCATAAGTGTGTATCTGTAACCAAGACATAATGCATCGAGGGCTGACATCTATCACGTGGACGTCTGTCTCTAGTAGACCGTCTCACTGCAGGCTCTGTTGCCTGCCCAGCTGCCTGTCCAACACCCTGACCATGAGCATTTGCTGCAGCTGTAGGCTGTCCAACTGGCTGTGCGGGAGCTCTTGGCTCCTCCGAAAATATGATCCTGCAGATGTAAACAACTCTCTCAGGCTGCTGATGCATCTTGTCTTCATGGAAGACTACATCATGACTGCGGATGACTTTCCGCGCCTGCGGATCCTAGAGACGGTAACCCATCTTGCCTGCATCCCCATAACCAAGGAAAATACATTTGACACTTTTAGGATCCAACTTACTTCTCTTGTCCGTGGGCACATAGCAAAATGCCTCACATCCAAAGACACGGAGATGCGCATAAGAGGGAGGTTTTCCAGTCCATACCTCCTTTGCAACCTGAAAATCCAAACCACTAGAAGGTGATCTGTTTAGGACATGCATAGCTGTATGAACTGCCTCAGTCCAAAAGCTCTGTGGTAGGCCTGCATGGCTAAGCATACTGCGTACATGCTCCTGGATGGTTCTATTCATCCGCTTAGCCAAACCATTCTGGGGGGGGTGTAGGCGGCAATCAACTGACGCTTAATACCCCTCTCATCACATAACTGCTTAAAAGCACGTGAGACATACTCACCCCCATTATCTGTCCTTAGGCATTTTAGCCTATACCCAGACTCGTTCTCAACCAATGCAAGCCATCTCTAAAACACAGCCAAGACATCGGATTCCAGCTTAATGGGATAAGCCCAAAATTTCCGTGAAAAATCATCTATGAAAGTAACAAAATACTTGGCACCACCCATAGACTGGCAAGGCATGGGCCCACAGACATTCGAATGTACCAATGCCAAGGGCTCACTCATGTGTGGCCTACTAGACTTCTCATGCGTAGACCTAGTCTGCCTGCCATAAAGACAATGCTCACATGAATTAAAACATGCATAATCAAGGGGGGTAAGTATTGCAAATCAAAAAGCATTTTCATTCCCTTCAAAGACATATGGCCCAAACGGGCATGCCAAAGAGATACATGTGGTATAGAACCCACAGAAAAAACATGATCAACGGAAGAAGTGGATACAATCAAGGGATAGAGGCTGCCAGCCTCTCGCAATCACAAGTCTGCCACGAGTGATCTTCCATGCATAATCTCCAAAAGATACATGATAACCTGCGTCATCAAGCTGTCCAGCTAACATGAGACTGCGTGTCAAAGCAGGTACATGACGTACATCTTGCATAACAAAACTGTTGCCAGAAGGAAACCAATGCCCACAATATCAAGAGAGCTGTCATCACCCAAGCGCACAGAACCTGAAAAAGTACGATATGAATGAAACCACTCTCGGCAAAGTGTCACATGAAAGGATGCACCTGAGTCCAAGAGCCAACACTGTGCATACATAGAGTGTATCTCTGTCATCTGCGAAGCACTAGAAGAAGTTGCAAGGATATAATCATCATTATCAACATCCTTAGGCTGCATAACATTGATCTCTTCAATTTTAACACTGGACTTTGCAGGCACTATGCTGCGATCAGAAGACTTATCATGCACTTTGTCTTTCCCCTTATCTTTGCGCCTTTCATTGCGCAATTCATGGCATTGTGGCCTAATATGGTCCTTTTTCCCACAATAGTGACAAGAAACATCTGCATTCCTGCCATGGGATATGCTACATGACTTCCCACGAGACTTGGATCGAGATTTCTGAGAATCCCGTCCACGGCCACTGCCACTACCATGCTTTCCATATCCATCATTCCTGACTCTAACTATCATAGCATGTGACACACTAGATGCATCCAAATTTTTACGGTTAACCTCTTTCTGCAGAAGAGCACTCTCAACATCAGATAATTTCAATGTAGTAGTAGAGGCACATAATGCAGTGCGGAATACATCTCATGACTCATTAAGAGTACCAAGCAAGAAAAGAGGAGTGACATCCTCTGCATATAGCATGGAATTGGCTCAAGTAAGTAGATATAGTCACATTCTCCTTCATGCGCAGATCCATAAGCTGCTTCAGCCAATACATCTGACTCGCTGGACTTTTCTTGTCATAGAGATTCTTGATTTTATCCCACAACTGCCATGCACTCTGTTCTTCCTCAAATACATTGTAATGAACATGTTCTGCGAGAGATAATACAATAATGGACTTGCATAACTCATCAAGCTCAAGCCATTCCTCATCTGGCATAGTTGCAGGTGGATGCCCGCTCAACCTCAATGGTTTGATCTGCGATTTCTGCACCACACCTGCAAAATCTGGCTCTTCCAATAAGAGTAATTCGTATCATCAAGCTTAGTGATATTGAAAATAGCATGATCAGTGGACGAACTCGCCATAATGTAGACTAGAAGACCGCAGACAGTTTAAAATTGCTTGCCTTTAATTGCAGAAAATGACAAAAAAATCACCAAAATCAAGAGAAAAATGGCGAGAAATGTATAACCAAAGCTGCTGCCCACCAAGTACTAGTGAAAGTACATCATTTCAAAATATTTTAGCATGAAAAATCCATGTTAATCTGGAGTTATATGCTTGCTGTAATAAATGATAGCAGGGTACTGTGAGAGTCAATTTCTGACTAAATCACAGCACCAAGTCAATAAATGACAGCCAAGACATGACCAGCCATAAATGGGTATAAATCAGCACCAAACAGTCATCAAGACCCTGAGCAGACACCCAAACATGTCACCAAAGCATCCGTGAGTGTGTAGGCATACCCCCTAGAAAATAGGGCAAAGTATGCATAACACTGGTGGCAAGACCTGACACCATTAGGTGTATGCTCACAAGAGTGCAAAGCCCAAGCTCAGGTCAAAAGCAACTCAAGATATTAGTGTATGAACCATGCAACATGTAAGTGTAAGAGATCCCAAAGTCTCAAGTATCTGCAAAATGCTCAAATAGCATAAACCTCCTTCTCAATGTCAGTCAAGCATACAAGATGCTTCCACTGGCTCAAAAGGTAGATAAACAAGCTCAACAGCTCAAGCAAACCAAGTCAAAGTACCAAAGACAGGTAACCAAGGCAATACCTCAATAGCATCCAAGGTTGTAATGGAAAAAGCCAAGTCATAATGGAAAAATCCAAGTCAATGTCCAACTGCTCAAGGGAATACTAAAATGGATGTCGAGACGAGCTCAAACAACTGCCATCTACAGCCAAAGCATAAAGCATTCACCAAGACATCATAACCCATACTGGATAGCCTGGGCATAAACCATGTCATAGATGGAGTGTTAGTTACAAAGAAGTGATAGTCAAACCCAAATCGAGCTCTAATTTCAGCTCAAAAGCATTCCAAAGCATAAACAAGACATGTGACATAGTCCAAATACATCATGACATTATACCGAGTAGTCGGGAGCACCCCGGACCAATAGGCATAACCCAATTGTAGCATAAATAGCTTCAGCCCTGAAGTTTCCAACAGCATATAACCTCTGTAAACTAAGCAAATCAGTACTCAATCCAAGCTCAAATCCATAGGAAAACCATAGGCATACATTCCCGTATGTATAGGCACTAACCGGGCATAATCGAGCATCAAATGCCAAGACTTGTAAGCATAAAATTGAAGTAATAGGTGGCTTCCCTGTTTTGGATAGATCTGGGATTGTTCAAAATAGTCAATGGCTGAGCCAAAACAGCTCCAAATGCGTCTCACATAGGAGGCATAACATCCACAAGTGATCCGGTATCAATAGACATCAGTAGAAGCATCACATAAGCCATAGACATATAAATACATGTTGTCTCAGACCTGAAATCTGTTGCAGAATATTTTGTCATCAGAATTTGGAAAATCTGACATCACCATCACGTCTGGAGCATGCCAAAACCCCAACTTAGACTCTTACCTTGCCTAAATCGGGTTTCGAATGCCCGAGATATGACAAAAAGAGTGATTTTTGGGCCAGATTTTGAAACAGGCACAAAAAAAAACGTGAGCCAGCTGGGGGGTCTGTCGTCCCACATGTCAACAATGGGACCCAAAGGGTGCACAAATGGGGACCAAAGAAGGCCTACACCAAGCCTCAGCAAGCCTTGATAGGCTGGAAGCAAGATCCAGGTGAAGGAAGCTTTAAGAGGTGTGAGCTATGGCTGCCCACAACCTATGAAAAACCCTGTTTACCTAGACATGTGGACTGAAGTAAAACTCTAAAATGATGAATCAATACCTCAATGTCAATGCCCTAATGGTGCCTCAATAGGCCGGGAAGAAGCTCGAGAAGCCGGGGAGTGACGGGAGCTCAAGAGAATGAGCTATGGCTGCCGGAAAGGAGACCCAATGTGAGTAGGGAGTCAATGGGAAGCTAAGAATGCCACGAGTCAAGCTCAAGAGTCAGAAGTCATGCTTTGATACCAGTTGAAAGGTGAGAAGGATCGAAGCTTGCACTTGAGAGCTATGGTGGGAGAGCAAGAGCAAGAAAGAGAGAGACAAGAAATGGGAACTCCAATAGTCATGATGTGTGACCGGGCCTTCCTTTATTCAAATTGTCACTAAAAGAATAAAGAATAAAGTGACGGTGACAGACGCCCACCACCTGCAATGTGCAGTGGTGGTGACTGTCAGTGTAGTAATACACGGGCGGCTAGACGGAGGCGCCTTTACCCCCAACACTAGAGCTATGCTTAATGAAAAGTGTTTGCCTAATGTTTACTGGGCTGAAGTACTGGTGACTACTTTATATGTGCTAAATAGAACCCCTACAGTAGGGATTCATAATGTGACACCTTATGAGAGGTTGTATGGTCATAAGCCTAACATTAGGCACTTAAAGGTGTTTGTTTGCATTACATACCTGCATATTTTGGATGAAAAGAGGATCCTAAGGCTATCAAGATCATGTTTTTGGGTTATGCACAAGATAGGAAGGCCTATAAATGCTATGTGTCGTCTACTCATGAGATGTTAATAAGCAGAGATGTTGTCTTTGACCAGCTGGCTTCTTGGTATGGGAATCCAATTGCAATGCCTACTAATGGATCAGCCAGCACAAATAATGCTGAAAATACCCCTACAGTTAGTACATCTATGATTGGTTTGCCGACAGGTGATGTGTCATCTACAACGAGTCCTTCGTCAGGACGGTTGCAAAATCGCACTCCTACGTCCATTGACATGGACATATTAGTGAGGGGAAGATTGGATAAGGGAAAAGAAAAGATGTTTGAGGATGTAACAGGTCCACTTACTGTAGGTTATGAGTCATCCAGCAATGATGGCTTAGACAGTGAGTTGGGGATTCCTTTTGTTATGATGCTTGGTGGTGCAAGGCAGAGTCGGTATGTACCGCCTCATGAGAGCCAAGCTTAGAGTGAACCATAGTTGAGCCAAAGTTGAAGAGGTTAGAAAGGGTCAGAAGACCAGTTGATAGGTACACATACACTAGATATTCAGCCCATCATTACACCTATATGAATAAGGTGACATGTTTCAAAGAACCCACTAAGTTTGATGAGGCAGTTGCAAATGAGAACAATTTTGCTGCCATGGACGAAGAGTATTCAACTTTGGCTGAAAATGGAACATGGGATTGGTTTAGTTTCCTAAAGGTAAAGTCCCCATTGGCTGCAAATGGGTGTACAAGGTTGAATGCAAGTCCGGATGGGTCATTGGAATGCTATAAGGCCAGGCTGGTCGCAAAAGGGTATGCATAGCAGTATGGTCTTGACTATGAAGAGACTTTCAGCCCTGTAGCTAAAATGGCAACCGTCAAAATAGTCATTGCATTGACAGTAGCTAAAGGCTAGAAGTTATGGCAAATGGATGTAAAGAATGCCTTTCTGAATGGTGACTTATAGGAAGAATTTTATATGGAGCAACTTGAGGGCTATGTGCATCCGAATTTTTCGACAGCTCAAGTAAAACTGAAGCAAAATGGAAGTACAATGAAAAATAAGTGTTTCTTCATGAAAGATGGGTGCCCTTTTACAAGCATACAAGAAAATGTATTAGGGTTTCCTAAAGAGATAAGGTTTGGGTGCTAAAGTGCATTCACATAGTGCAGTGGGTGTAGGGCGACTCTCTCTTTATTGATGCATGCAACCATAGGATAAATCAAATTAAACTAGGTAGTGTGACCCTTGTGCAAGTATTTCAAATACCTATCATGTGTTTGTGATTTTAATACTCCCCCTTCAAACTCATAATGTACACAGCTTTGTGCATGGTCATCTTTTGCAATAGCTTGGCCACCACAGGACTTACCAGTAGGGACATGTCCACCTTTAAGCAGCTCAAAGGCACATTGGGTTGTATACTCAAGATGATCAAAGGCATCCTTTGCTTGATCACTTGTGGTGCTCAAATGTTTGAATGGTTTAGGGGACTGGGGCTTACATTATGAATTTAGCAAAGCTTGATAGAAGTAGAATTTACAATAGTTTCATGGCATGACTTGAGAAAATCACAAAAGAGAATGCACACTTTCTAAAGCAATCTTTCATAATTTAAAACATCAAAAGGATCCTTTTTAGGTCCCTTCTTCTTCTTCTTCTTAAAAGTCATGCATAATGCTACATGCTTTTCTTTTTCAATTCCTGCTTCTTCCTTGTCTTCTTTAGCTTTCTCTTCATTTTCTTCAGTAATCTTCATGAGAAATACTTTTTTAGCTCACTTCCTGTGAAAAAAAATATTTTTCTTTATGACCAGGCTTGTGACAAAAGCCACATACAAGGGGTTCACTCTTATGAATGATTTTATTATTTCCTTTGTATTTTGATTTGGTGTACAATGGCCTCATGTTTTGCAGTAGTGTTGTTGATCTCTTATCTAAATTTCAATCTCTTCTCCTCTTCAAGCAGATATGCCTCTATTTTCGCCACAGATGATTTTAAGATCCAATGTATACTTTCATGTTATAGAATATGTGGTGAAACTTGTATTTTAGACTTTGGAAAGTGTGGCGATTTATTCTCTAAACCAAAGATATCCTATACTTGATTGGCAAATATTTTTTATGAAAATAATAAAGTAATAAATTATTTAAAGTGTCATTTTTGAACTCAAGATGGTAAAGTTTTCTTAATTAATAATGTAGAAAAAACATTGATTGAAAGATAATTCAACCAATGACTGTGTTATTGCAAAGAAAATGATACAACTAAAGCAAGGTAAATCAAGTCAATACACATTGATTAAAGCTCAACTTTCTTCTAAGCAAATACCTATAAATAATCTATTGATGAGCCACAGTGCAACATTCACTTGGACTATCTATACAAAAGCTTCACCATTCAGGTTGATTACACAAAGAGCAACTTGATTATCTTAAGCTTGCCATCCATCAGTACTAGGAACTTCATCATTTTCATGTAGTTTTGTTGATGATGATGATGGTACTAATATCGACCATGTGTTGATATCCAATTGATTTCACCAAGCATTGATTAATATCCAATATGCCAAAGCTCGGTCATAGTGACAGTTCTCTGAAATTTCCTATCAATTCCCTAGTTAAAATTACACATAAGTAGGGAAAGTAAATAATAGGAAAAGTGAAACGTTTTCTAGTTAGAGAAACTAGGGAATCGCATAGGAAATTCCCTAGTTTCTATGCAATTTCCTAGTTTCTCTAACTAGGAAATGTTTCACTTTCCTAGGAATTTCCTATGTGATTCCTTAGTTTCTCTAACTAGGAAATATTCCACTTTCCCTGTTATTTACTTTTCCTACTTATGTGTAATTTTAACTAGGGAATTTCCTTTTTTTTTCTTTCATATATAAGAAATTTTTCCACTATGTCTCCCTACATATGGTAATTTTCATATATAGAAAATTTCTTATGTTATTCTAAATTTTCTCTAACTTAAAAATATTATATGTTTATTAGTTTACACATTTCTTCTTATGTGAATTTCTAAGTAGAAAATTATCTAGCAAATTTTCAATTAGAAAATTATATAGAGATTTTTTAGTTAATTTCAAATAAGGCATAATACACATCTAGTAGATTATGTTAAAAAATTTCAATATATAGGATTTTTTTTCCTATGTCAAGAAAAATTTCCTGAATATATAATATTTTTATATAGGCTTTTTTTTCCTATGTCAGGAAAAATTTTCTAAATAGATAATATTTTTATATAGGCTTTTTTTCCTATGTTAGGAAAAAGCTTCTATATAGATAATTTTATTTAAAAGGATTGTTCTAATAAACTATATGATGCTATAATATGGTGATACTATATTCTTACTCAAGTTGATCTCTAATGGTTAGTGAAATGGTAAATAGAGACGTCGAATTGTATATTACCCCAACGTAGAATTGAAATATTTCTATCACTTGCGTTGATACCAACGTTGGTAACAAGTTTCTTGGCAATTTCTTGAAGGAGGGCTTGCTCATCATTGTTAGGAACTTCCACTTAGTTATCAATGGTTATGGCATGCATGTCCCTCTCTACAATACACAAAGATGTATAAACATGAGAATGTGATAATGATATTATAAAACCATGATTAAGATTGATTAACAAGGCCTAGCCTAGCCTAGCCTAGCTTAGCTATTGCATGTTGGAGTTCTTAAGCATAACAAACAACTGAGGGTATCACATTCTCGCTTGTGTCCCCCATGATTGCAATAGATAGAGAAGCTAATGATGATGATGATGTCATGGTGTAAGTGTTCCTCTTGTATTTGAGTAGGCAATTAAAACTACTCTTTGTAATGGCTACCCACTAAGTATAATAGCTATCAGGAGCTGCCAAAATCTATGGAGTCTTCTCAAGACTTGCAACACTCTCCTCCCGTGCAAAATAACATGTCTCGTGTTGTATACAAATCAATGGCCATGACATGCTCAAAATTAATCGTTACAAAGAATGGTGCCCTCCTGGTGTCCCCTTCTATTATACACAATTAAGACACTTGAATTGGAAAAACACAGGGATTCACTTGGAAGCACAATTAAAAAGTCTTCTTAGAGATAAGGAATGCATACCTTTATTCCAAGAAACACAAGAAAGATTCTTGCAAAGTCACATAGCAATTCCCCAAGATTTGTTGAATGAGTGATACAGTGAACAGTGACAGTGGATGAGCCAAGTTGGCTTGGCCAACTAGAAATGCCCAGTCTGTTGAATGAGTAGGAGGCCAACCAGACCTGCAACCTAACCAGTCTACCTAGGCCCTAGAAAGGGGGATGATGCAGTCAGATTTCAGGTGGTATATCCATAGTAGATTAGTTGTGCTAGCAGCAATGTACAAAAAGCATGTGGCACCTCTAGTGGGCGTTGCATTTTCTAGTTCTTGAGGCCACTCTGGTGTCATGTAGTGCTTGTGGGCTGCTGATCAGATCCAAACGGCTCCTCCCCTACATTGTTTTGTAGTTTTGAAGGTTGTAGTTGCTGTGTTTCCATTCCTAGATGGTGCTTCTTGTTGCCCTCAGTTATAGTTTAAATTGAAGGCCCATCTTGTGGCTGCTATAGCTACGTAATTACCTGAAGGCATGACTAGGGATGCTCTGACTAATGTGCTTCCTCCAAACTCCCTATCAACCAGTCTATGTCTTTTAGGCTTATCAATAATCCTAAGTGCAACTTGAAGATTCTATTTCTCCAATGCTTGCTAGTGTGACTATACAATTTGTACATATACAAGGGGTGCCCACCTTGAACTTTAGCCATTGGCCTTTACCCCAATAGTGTTAACTCGAGCCATAGTTAATGGTATGGATCCAGTCCATATGTTAATTGTCTGTTGTGTCACAAATATGGACCTCTGTATAGCCTTCTCTCTCACAGATTTGGCTTGCTGGTGAGTTGCATCCTACTGGTCAGGGTCAAACATATAAGGATGCTCATTGGGTTTTTGTGGCGATCTCTCTCTCTCTCTCTCTCTCTCTCTCTCTCTCTCTCTCTCTCTCTCTCTCTCTCTCTCTCTCTCTCTCTCACTCACTCACTCTCAGGACGACAGAGACTACTAGGCAACCAAATCTGTACAGGTCACACAAGTGGACTACAAACCACTCAGCCCATCAAATCTGTAGAATTTTCCTAATTGTACCTGTTTACAGTCAAGGCTCTTGGAAAGTGCCTTCTCACATGTTCAATGATGCATAGAGAGATGGATACATCAACAACCTCATGCATTACAGTTGCAAGATATTGCATATGAAATGTTGAAATTCATGTTCTTACACATGGATATCCATCAAGCTCAAAAGCTGAACTAAAGAAGCTCAAAGACACAAAATCTATCAGTAAAGTGTTTGAAATAGTTAGTTTCAATTGAAGTGAAATCTTAAAGAAAAGCAACAACCATAAATTACACATTTGAAGAAGAGGACTCACTTCTTGCATTCTTCTCCTTTTCTCCTCTCTTGAGAAATTTCATTCTGATGTTGTCACGAATCCTTAATCTCCCTCCTTTGGGATCTTATTTGGAGATGGCAACCAAAATTCACAAACACAATCTCATCTTGGGCAACTTTTCTCAGACCTATCATTCCTATTATCTTTCAAGTCCTCCTAATTGTTGTAAGCAAGTAGAATATCTAAGGAGAAAAAATATCAAACATGCATAAACCCTCTACATTTCTCATGAGAGTACCCAACTACAACAACAAAAACCAATTCATATAGAGACATGGAGATATCACCTATTAATCCAACAACAACATAGCAAGTCCATTCTAACTCTCATAAATGCTCTCTCACTCACTCTTGGTCTTCTTAACAACTCCATAGGACAAAAATATCCATGATAATTTTTATAATAGAGATAAAAGATGAGTGCATTTCATAGCTTGATATTACTTTTCTGAGGAGCTCCACACTGATCCTTGAAACCACAATCTAACACATTTTGCAGAAATGAAAAACAAAAATGCAAAACCGTACATTGCCTACCCATGCAAGTTGCCTTGCCTATTTAGGAGGTGATTGCCAATAGATTTTTATTATATGCATGCATCTTAGAACTACACTACAACTTCACGGACCATCATCATACAAAGATATATGATATATCCATAATTTACATTAGCTCTTATAAGCTTCCTTCTTACCTATTCAATGATGCATTGATAGAGGGATGGCGCAACTGTAACGTGTCCACCTGTTATCTTCAGGACACGTCTTTGCAGTCCATCGGAAAGGATGTCTAGAAAGCTCTACCCGGCACTCCCATGGAATGTTACGGGGTTTGCGATTTAGGACTTTCCGCGTCTGCCATGTAGCGGAAGTATTCTGGCCATTCCCACTTAGGACCGACCTGAATTAGGATTTTTCCTATTGGTCATTTCCTAACGGCAACTAGTGTCGAACCCGAGCGAACTACTTTACGCAAAAATGCCAGGTCCGAAGCAGATTCACGCTGCACTTGGTTCAAGGAGAATGGGAAACGAGAGGGATGCAAAGCTCAACCTCTCTGCCATAAGGTATAGTCCCATTGCGTTCCCCTAAAACAGCATAAATCGGGATCATTTATAACCTAGACTCTAGGTCAGCGCCTTTTCTTTGTTTGTATCCTTTGAAACGATCTTCTCGCTGTCCATGATTGAGAAAAGTTCCTGGCCAATTGGGACCACCCATCCGTAGGACGGACCTATGGCCACATCCACCGCACTTTCCTTAGGTTGTTTTAGTTATTTAATTACCTATTACATTTAGTTGGACATGCATCAAATAGCTTCCTTAATTAGTCCGTTAGGCACCGGTTCCTTCATGTAATCATAGCACTTGACATAGAAAAGCAATGTCAAACAAGTTCCTTTTCAACAGGTTATCATATTTATCTTTGAAATACATAAAGTCCAGCCCGTAGGCTTATCCATAATCCGCCCGAAGGCTATCCAGCAATCCACAGGGATTTCTAATCCAAGATTCCACCCGTAGACTAGTATGCGGGCCTCGAGATCCAATCCCGAGTCACGTTGGGCTCTTGTGCAGGACCCGGAGGGCGAGGGATTTACGGCCAAAGCCCCCCCTGGCACCCAAGCGTCCTCCTGCTCCAAGTAGCGCTCAACGGAGAGACCTCTCGTGGGGGTTCGGTCCACCTTCCCAGCGCAGTTAACAAACCCCTCGGTTAGGGTCAGGCAGGCAGTCTGGGGTAACTGAAGCTGCCTCTCCCTTCAGGCCTTCAACCTGAAGCATTAGATATCAATTTATCCTTTAATTCTTTGAGTAAACAAAGCAAAACAGTGCTCTTAAAATTGTTACAAGCACAATCATTACCATTGGTTGTTATTTTTTTTGGCCAACTGCTAAGGAGCGAATACTTCTTTCCGAATGCATCCAGCACTCGATCCGGGATCAATTGCGACTTGGCAAGATCCCCAAGGGTTTATTTGTTAACCCTATATCCTGGGTTAGGGCCGTACCCTATTAACCAGACTTAGTCAATACCTTAAGTTCATATAATGATTCCAATTTATTGATTGGTCTTTTGCTTCTAAGCAAATATCTAATCCCCGTATCTTGGTCACTTTACCCAAAAAAGGTACTATATCAGGACAATTATTCATCCTCTTGCAAGATAAACTTGCATAAGAATCTGCCAATCTCATTCCGAGGAATTGGCCATTCCCTTGTGATCAAATCACAAGATCATGCGACTCTGCAACTTGTTGCACAAGCGTCGCATCAAACTATGGGACTATTCTACCCATCAACGGTGTCTTCTAATCATGGTATCATGATTAGATATAACAATCCGTTCCTGATTGCATTAGGCCGACATTGTCGGTCCTAGGGTTCCGAATTTCATCTTTTTAGCGAGAGATTCTTAGGAAAAACCCTAGATCACTTCTCGCAAGTATGTTCCAATGTCCCTACATTCCATGAATGTGGGCAAGTCTTTGGGGTATAGGAGTTTCAGCTTTGGTAATACGAGCGACTAGGTAATGTCCTCAACGTGCTAACCCTAGTTAGCTCTTTGGGATATGTTGCATTGAATTAACCCTTTCTAAATGAGTACCTCTCGATTTTAGGTCTTTAGGTTTAAACCAATTTAACTTGTCTATTCTTGAAGATAATTACTCTATCATTTCCGTAACCACATGATTCATTACCTATGTATAAGTTGATTTACAAACCCTAACTTTTCAGGTTAAGATCAAAGCATAGATTAAGTTATAGCATAATTCCAATTTATCATCCTATAACATGCAACAAGATTCATGCTACTAAGCTTTAGGATTTTATGTTTAAACAAGCAGCCTTTTTCTACTTTCATTTCCATATGAATTTGTCGTATGTTGAACTTACATAACCTTTCGTTGATTTGAGTTTTTAGGGCACTTGCCTAGAGTTAAATCTTCTTCATGCAACCCTAATAATTTCCAACAGTTGCTAGTAACTTTCTTTAAGAATCATTTCGAAAAAGATGTTCAATAATGCAATATGCGGTTTATTCCTTACTATCATAATTCCGTTTTGTAAAAATGGACATTAATTAATCTAATTTCATTACTTTGCAATGCATAAAAACTACTTGCTAGAAATGCATAGAAATCTTATGTTCACTTTATTTTGTTCATTTTATTGAAAAATACTAATGACCACATCCCTCAATTATGATCTATTAGCCAAAGTATTTTCAATTAAAAAAAACATGCATTCTTATTCCTCAAATGACCCATGCATAATTGAAATATTATGACGTTAATCAAATTTAGGAAGAGGAACCTGGACTTGTGGTGAAATATCCACATGGATGTTAGGAGACGATCCTCCTGCGGTTGCGCCTTGTGCTTTCTTAGGAGCCATCGCAAATGCGGCCTTTTCATCTTGGAATAAATGGGCTTTTAAACCTACTAGAGAGGCAATAACAAAGCCCCATGGAAAGGATTTTCGAACTTGGGCTAGCGAATGCTTGTGGAGAACCCAACAGGGGGGGGAAAAGCCTTAACTCCTGGGTTAAGTGAGCTTTTCACAGGGCCTTGGGTAAAATGGAAAAGGGGGGAAAGAGGGTGTCTTGTGAAGGCCAATAAAAAGGGGGTTCTAAGGTACCCCGAGGTTTGAAATGATCCTTTGAGTAAGAATGCGAGGGGGGGAAAAGAAAGGCTTAACGAGTTTTTTTGTTAAAACTTGGAGGGGGTCCACGAAAAAGAGGGGTTTTTGGATCGCGGGGGAAGGGGGGGTTTATCAAGCCCACATGAAGGGGGGCTTCCTAGGAGGCTTTAGAAGCTTCTAAAGCTTCTGAAAACATGGAAGCCCACATGGATTGGAGATGGTGGCATACTGGTGGCAGCTCTGCGAGCAGTCTCCCCTCTCCTTCTTTTTGGCTAGGTGGTGTTATGCAGCACCTCCCTCCTCCCTCACACACACGGCTCTCACCTCCCTTACGTCTGGTGGCAATATGGCCCTCTCCCAGCTCACGGCAACGCAGTGTTGCAGTGTGTCAACTCCTCCCTACGGCAGCGATTAGGCAGTCTGACGGCTTCCTACCTCCTCCTACTCTCCTCCCTCATGCTTATATAGCTGAGGGGAGGGGATTCTTCCCGCCCCCACGCGGCCATAATGCATGGCCTTCTCCCTTCAGCAAGCTCCAGCAAGGAGCTTGCTCACCCTTGCTATTCCCCTCTCCTCCAGCACGACTATCGGCTGGGGGAAAGGGGAAATTTTTTAATTTTAAAAAATACCATAGTTCTAACAATTTTCATTTGGATTTATTTGTAAGAGGAGGTTCTCGTGAGAAATGCAGTTATGAGATCGGAATTGTTACAGCAACAACCTCAAATTTGTCACATAGAAAACAAAGCAATTATATATATATCAAGTCCTATCTTTATTAACAATTCTCATGAACAAAATGTACTAGACAAATGTTCAAACCTATCGATAAGGTTGTTTTGTTTACCATTCCATGGAATTCTGTGGAAGGAAGACACAATGTTCACAGTCTACACCTCATCATTTTCTCAGTCCACCAAAAAATAAACAACAATGCAACATAATAATTTGTACCAAATTGATTTGATTGTTTTTTTCAGGTCTAATCACACATGGACTACTCTGAAAAATTGCATTTGCTATTGTCCTAATTTGAGCAAGCCTAAGCACTAGTTGTGAGAGCTAGGCAACAGTTTTTAGCCACCATGCAGCCTATTCAAATTTGCATTTTAACTGCATGACCCTGTGTTTTCTGCTGTACAACTTGCATTTTGCCTAGAGCTATTGCTTTGGCATCTGTGTTGCTAACATTTTGCTTGTTTTGTAGTCAATTTCAACTATTTCTCTGGGGAAACTTGATCTTTCTTAATTTGTGTTTTCAGCAAGTTTACATTTTCCAGCCTAATCAGTGCACACTCTAGCAAAGAATCACACATGTTAGTTGTCATGCTCTATCCAAAGTGCTACACCCAATGGCCATTTTCATCTACATTATCACATTTTATGGCCTCTAGGGTTCCAAGTTTCTTGTGTACCATTTTGTATCCTTGTGTAAAAACTTGTTCCTTTGAGCCTTAAACCATTGTGTGGTATTTCATTGTTGATACATTTGAAAAGTTCTTTCCCTTCATAGACATTAACATGCTCTTTTTAGCTTGTAGTTGAGATTTAATGGTGGTGTAACATTCCACTCACATGCAATGCTTTATAGGCCCTTGTTGAAACTCACCTCAACTCAAGGTCCTTTTATACTTCAAATCCGACCCATGGAGCTTATTGCACATAAATGGCTAGTTTCTCTTTAATCTGAGTAGCTTTAGTGTCTATTGCTCTTCACAGTTGTGATAGTATTTCACCATGAAGCTCTACCCATATCATCTAAATCAGCTTGATTGAAGAAAATCGACGCATACCTTTTCTGCCAAATTGACCACTCCTTCCAATTCTGTGCAGGTACAGTTCATAGTCTGGCTAATGGGGATATTCATTTTTTACTAGTAGATCATAGTTGACCATGAGAGTGACCTGAGCTCCCCACCACAAAAAGGCCCCACAATCCAAAAACCAAACAATACAAAAAAAGCCAAATAAAGATACACCAAAAAAACCTGTTGGTTCATTTTTAGGAATCTTGTACCTAACAGTTTACACACAACAAACAAATATGTACGTAAAATCTTCTAGATAATCCATCAATATGAACATAAGGATACAGAATGAATAGACCCAAGTTTCTGACATGCTCTAGGATATCAAGCATCCTATTTTACACCAATCCTATATCTGATCTATAAGATATTAAGCAAGCTTACACTAGGTGCTTCTTTTTTGTTTTAATGACAAATCGTTTGGCAGCATACCTAGATTGTTTTGAAAACATAGAGAAAGGAATTGTGCTTCATAAGTAGGGCTTCCCTCCAAAAGCAAGCTTTAAGAAGCTCCCAATTATTGGGTATGTACTTCTGAGAGGTAAGAGATGCAAGTGGCTTCTTAATTTGTCAAATGGCACAGATAACTCTTGTTGAACATGGCGACCCACATGATAAGAGTTGAAAGCATCTGAGAACTCTTTTGCAGTGATGAACCTATAATGCTTCGCTTTGTCAGCCCAATATTGTTCCTGATCCTTCTTAGATGTAACCTATAAGGCACAGAATCCATGGTGAGTTCTTTGGGTTTGTCATCCCACACTAACGAGTACACATAAAGAGAAAAAATACAAAGAAAATATAATCTATAAGTGAGTTATGAAGGAAAGTGACAAAGACGTTACCTCTTGTAGAAAATTAGGAGTGCTTTTTCTTTCAGGACACTTGAAACCCATACCCTCAAAGAAGTCCAAAACTGAGTGTGGCGGTCCTTGGTAGACCAAATTTTCTCTTAGCTTGCCTTCTAATACCCATCAACCTATTTTTCAACAACCTACAAATATTAGAAAACATTACCTAATGGGATAACTAGTTCTCCTTCGGGTTTCAACAATTCTCAGTCAGTTCAAAGGCTTTCATAGCTCGGCCTCACCCAACACCTATGTAAGTAGAGATCTTGATGACAAAGGATAAGCATGTGTAGATGAAGATGGGGCTATATCTACCATAGATGGATTTTTTGGTTCTATTTATGAAAATTTAAATTGGCTATTGAAGCCTTGGCCAAATACATTGACCACCTGTCACAAGGAAATTTAACCAAAGAACAAGACCTTCAGGCATATTCAATTCCTACTTTTGTGGAACAAGTAAATGATCAAGTCAAAGAAACATATGCATGCACAAATGAACACGAAGCCCTCAAATGCAACAAAATTCTCCAGGCACAAGAAAATGTAAAATGAAGGCCTGATACATCAAGGTGAGGCCCCTACAAGTCTCTGTGCAAGAATTTGATGGTCAAGAAGCAACTACATCCATGTTTTCTCACCTCATATAGGACCTTTTAGTGATCCAACGGGCCTAGTCTTTACAGATGGCAAACAAGAAGGTGAAATCCATATGCTTCATCAAGGAGCTTTTCTTGCAAGCCTTGACCCTGCTGCAGTAGACACACAAGATCCTATTATTCCCTACGATTTTGCTACCTATGTAGCCATTGGTATTCACATCATACCAATTCATGCAGACTATGCCCCTACTGCCCGAGCCTATCTATTGCATGCTGCTACTATTATTGCAATCCTTCATGGCCCACACACGAGTGACCCTATTGCTATGCTCGCAGGTCAATAGTCAGCCTATGTAGCCGATATTTATGATCTTGATCACAAAGAAGCCATGGGCAAGGAGATCAAATTGCAAGCAAATGGATTATTACCCAGCTCCCATGTCATCTCTACTGCAACCACAAATTTATATCCCTAGCAAGCCCTTGACAAAATCTATGCTTCCTTCAATAAGAATTTCAAAGGACAACAATTACTGGTGCTTGCAGCAGCCAATAGGGCATAACAATTGCTATCCAATGACTATTTTTCTCCATCAAAAGAATCTCTGTGTGCTCAAGATGGAACTCTTGGAAATGATACAAAATGCCCTATTGCGGGCATAAGTATTATTTCTTTTATTGCTGCAAATGGTGAAGTAAAAAAGCTTTCAGATGTGTTGTATGTTCCTGAAATTAGGAGAAATCTCTTATCAGTGCTGCCATAACTGAACTTGGTCATGAAGTGAGGTTCCAGAAGATAGGTGCAGAAATTCTTGATAGTGCTAGAAAATTGTTGGCAGAGGAGAAAGAAAGAACAACCTGTATGAGCTAAGTGCTCTTACAGCCACCACTGGAGTGGGCACAAGTAATCTTTGGCATGAAAGGTTTGGACATATCAGATTTGCAGTGTTGAAGGAGATGCAAAAGCAAGGTATGGTTGCTCACCTACCTACAATGACTGAATTGAAGGAACAGTGTGAAGCTTGTATGATGGGCAAGCAATAGAGAAAGGCATTTCCACAGGAAAGCAAGAATAGAGCACAGGATCCTCTAGAGTTGGTGCATGCTGACTTATGCAGTAAGAGGCCTACACAGGCCTTGAGGGGGTTCTTATTTTATGTTGATTGTCGACAACTATAGTAGGAAGATGTGGGTGTACTTCCTTCGTGATAAGGCTCAAGCTTTTGGTAAGTTTAAAGAATGGCTAAAAGTTATTGAGAATGAAATATGGAAAAGTGTGAAGAAATTTAGAATAGATGGTGGTGGTGAGTTCAACTCAAAGGAGTTTGAAGAATTTTGCAAGAGCAAAGGGATCAAGTGTCAATTGACAAAGCCTCACACACCTCAGCAGAATGGTGTTGTGGAACATAGGAATCGCACCATTGTGGAGATGGCAAGATGCATGCTAAAGGGCAAGGGATTGCCTAACCATTTTTGGGCTGAAGCTATTAATATTGCAATCTACATTCTAAATTGGAGCTACACAAAGGCTCTCAAGTAAAAAACACCTCATGAGACTTACACTGGTAAGAAACCATCTATCTCACATTTCAGAATTTTTGGATGTGAATGTTATGCACATGTTCCAGATGAGAAGAGAAACAAGTTAAAACCAAAAAACAGAAAATGTATCTTCTTGGGTTATAGTGATGAGCAAAAGGCTTACAAATTATATGACCAAGAGGCAAAGAAGATCATCGCGAGCCGTGATGTGGTGTTCAAGGAGGAGCCACATACAGTGGAGGAGGATAAGGCAAGTTCTTCCACTTTATCATCAAGCAAAGAAGTAGTCCACTATGAACCTGTCCCGAGAGCTGTTCCTATCCTTAAGGAGTAGGAAGCATCATCTTCAGATGATGAGGAAAAAGTTCACTAACCTGACATTACCCCACGGAAAAAGCCATTTCCATGTTGGGTGAAGCAGCTCTATGACCACAATAATCCTATGCCTGCATCTGTTGATGAGAAGGCAGACGGACCAAGGAGATCTCAGAGAATAGAGGAGCAAAGAAGGGCTTCTACTCACATAGTCAATATGGCCTTGATGCTGAGGTTATGAGACAAGTAAAGGAGCTAACTAACTTGGAAGAAGCACTTGTAGATCCAGCATGGAAGGTAGCTATGCAAGCCAAGTATGACAGCATAATGAAGAATGACACTTGGGAGCTAGTGGATCTGCCAGCAAAGCAGAAGGTTATTGGCACCAAGTGGATCTAGAAGGTAAAGTACAAGACTAATGGTACCTTAGAAAAGTACAAAGCCAGACTAGTTGCCCAGGGATTTTCACAGGTTGAAGGGTTTGATTTTCAAGAGTCATTTTCCCCAACTGCCAGAATGACCACTATTTGCACAGTACTTGTAGTGGCCGCCCACAAGCAGTGTCCAGTTTACCAAATGGATGTTAAATCAGCGTTCTTAAATGGTGACCTCAAGGAGGAGGTGTACATGGCTCATCCACCAGGGTTTGAGGCTCCCCATTCTGAGAACAAAGTGTGTAAGCTGAAGAAGGCATTGTATGGGCTAAAACAAGCCCCTAGAGCATGGTACCAACGGATAGATAAGTTCTTTTTAAGCGCAAACTTCAAAAGATGTGCCTCAGATGCTAACTTGTATGTTTACAAGGATGGTAAAAAGTCTATAGTGATTGTCCTATATGTGGACGACCTTCTTATTATAGGTGACTATGAAGATATGATCAACCAAACTCGAAAGGCTTTGAGTTTTGAGTTTGAAATGACAGACTTAGGCTTACTACACCATTGTTTGGGGATTGAAGTCTGGCAAGAGCTAGGAAGGATCTTCATCTCTCAGAAGAAGTATGCATGGGAGATCTTGAAGGCGTTTGGCATGACCGAGTGCAAGGAGATAGCTACACCTATGGAGGTGAATGCAAAGTTATCCATTGAGGATACATCAACACTAGTAGACATTGGGAATTTTCTCTTGGATTAGTAAGAAGCAGCCAATAGTGGCATTGTATTCTACCGAAGCAAAGTACAAGGCAGCTTGTTTTGCTGCATGTAAAGTAGTATGGTTGAGAAGAATCCTATGGCATATGGGAGTGCAGGATGAAGAACCAACTGTGCTGAGATGTGACAATCAGAGTTGCATCACCATTGCCAAAAATCCAGTGTTTCATGCGTGCACCAAACATATAGAGACTAGTATCACTATGTGTGTGATTTGATCGAGGATGGGATAGTGGAATTGATCTACTGTCCAACAAAGGATAATGGAGCAGATATCTTCACCAAAGCACTTACGAAGGATCTGCTTCAAGTTCATCTTCAGAGACTTGGCATTGGGCTGAGGATATAGTTCACCTGCGCCGGTGGACATTGAGGGCGGGTGTTAGATATGCTCAATGCCCCACCCTCATAAGGTGCCACCAATGATCCATGGTGCTCAAAGTTGTAAGGCCCCCATTATGAGGAGAAGCCATATGTGAGCCCAGATATTGGTTGAGTCTTGACTTGTATGTCAGATGAGGTCTATGTGACCGGATGGCAAAAAGCTGACCATTGGGGTCTAATCTTTGGGTTAGATAGAGTAGTTAAGCTGGTAGCAACTCGAGGCACATTGCATCGATTTGTGGGGTAAGAGAGTTATCAAGGGCCCTAGCCAATGGTAAAGGGAATATTCCCTATAATATTCCATGGCCAACTAGTGGAGGTGCACATGGAAGGTCAATAGACATAGGTGCATATGGAAGGTCATCCATCATGACCTTCACAAGCTATAAAAGCTAAACCCCTTCACATCCATCTTTCACCCAGTCAGAGTTGCTCTTCACCTATCTTCTATCTAGATCATCATCTAAGCTTCATAGTGGAAGCACACAGGTGGACAGAGCCATCTTCATATCAGTTGTTTGGAGATAAAGAAATTTTGTTATTCTCCTCTTATCTGTTGTGTACTCTCTATCTCTTTCTCAGATTCTGTTCACTGCGCCGTGTAATTTTACAGATTCTAGGGTATTTAGGCATTGCATGATGATGCAGAAGATGCTAAATCTAAATTTACTTATGCAAAAAATGTAATTCATGATCATGATAAGGAAAAAATAAGTGTGAAGATAAAAATATATTGGTTTGCATCCATACTTTAAAGGGAATGTAACATATGCATTACAATGATGAAGAGGCTACAAATGTGATACCTAGAAGCCATTAGACAAAAAATCATTGGGCTCATGCAACCTTGAAATAAGAATGAAAGTTGGGGATCTTGACATACCTTGTGTTTCTCTTATTGATTATGGCTATTAAATAAATGTATCCATCTAGCTAGTACTTACTGGAGTAAGATCAACTCTCTTCAGCCAAGGGAGTAAGTAGGCAAGTCCAATAAATCATCAATCACAAGGGAATAACCTTGAACAGGATGAGGGATCAAAACAAATACTGCAAAGAGGAAAATCTACCATAGAGAAGTTGCCCAGTGGTAGTGGTGTCAACCTTATCGAAGTTGTGCATGTCAACATCACTGAGGCTTCCACTTTGCGAGCCATTACAAGAGGAAAAAAGGTTAAAGAAGGTGACATGGATAATGTAAACCTATTTAGATAAATCCTAAACAACGTGATAAGGGGATGCAAGTCCTTAACCCTGATGTGGAAGTTGGTCCTTTAAAAGCTAGTGATGGCAAAGCTGACCCCAATAAGAATCTGCCAAGAAGAAGGTAAAAGTTAAGAAAGAGGCACCAAATCCTATTTAGCATGACCAAGATGAGAAAGAATGGTCTGGTAGGAGAAAATAACCATTGCTAATTATCATGAATTTGATTTAGTGAGTTCTTTTTGTGAGGTAAAGCCTAATGTGAATCTCCTATAGTTGATCAAGTTATCTCCTATGCATAAAGAGTTCAAGAAGATTCTTAACACTAGGTATATCATTAATCCCTTGGAAATAGCTCGGGTGGAAGAAGATTGGTTTGAATATGTTGAAAATCATTGCCCAAGGATAGCAGCATACATTGATGGTATACTAGTGGAACATGCCATTGTGGACACAGTATCCTCCTTCAATATTATGAGTTCAAAGTTGATGGAAAGGCTGTGATTGGAAATCCAAAAAGGATGTCTCCACAATTCTTCAAATGGCTGGTGACAGTTTAAGGAAACCTGAAGGTTGCATTATCAAAGTCCACGTAACTATTGCTATTGTGGAATGCATTGTGGACTTTAGGATTATCAAGTTTGTAGGGCCACCAAGCTATCAAGTATTGTTAAGAAAACCATGGATCTTGCAATCTTATTGTCAAGTTGATATACCCACTGGTCATTTGATTTTTGGTAGAGGTGCCAAATGTGTGATAATGGATGCAAATCTTGAATCTCCTCAAAGTGAGAGAATACCTTTATCTTTGTCAAATTTAGATGCATTAGAGGATCTACCTAGTAGTGTGGCTTCATCAAGTGACAAATCAAAAGAGGAGTCCACTATATAGAGGATGTCTACTAGGTGACTCTAAATTATATTATAGGAGATCAAGATAGAATAGGAGGCATGGATGTGATTGAGCTAGACCTCAATACATTGGATGATCCACAATCAATTCAACTAAGGTCTATGCTCAATCTAGAAGAAAGGAAGGACTATGTGTCCTTTATCCAAGAATTCTATGACATTTTCACCTAGAGTTATGATGAGCTGAGAGGTATTCCTCTTGGTTTGGCTATGCATACCATTCCCTTGAAGGAAGTTAGCTACCATGTGCAACAAAAAGTGAGGCGCATACTACCATTTGAGCTAAGGGACGGACTATTTGAGGAGTTGCAAAAATTGTGTAAGGTTGGCTTGATTTTCATGTACAATACACTGAGTGGTGTTTGCTAGTAGTTATGGATTGCTTTGCTAGATATAACCAAATGGCTATTGCAGAGGAAGATAAGTTTAAATCGTCATTTATCACTATATTTGGTACCTTTACGTATCATGTTATGGCATTTGGATTATGCAATGTGCCAAGTTATTTGCAACATATAGTTGATTATAATTTTGGTGATATTTCCCCAAAGCAGTTGAAAATCTTTATTGATGATGTGGGGGCAGCTACCATAAGGGAGAGATAATTGATTATTTAAAGAAAATTTGTTGAGCGTTACACAGTTTTGCATTGCTCTTAATCCAAGAAAGTGTGTCTTGGGAATGTGATGTGGATTGCTATTGGGCCATGTGGTTAGCTTGGCTAGTATTGCGATTGATCCTAAAAAGGTAAAGGTTATTGTTGCTATGAGTCCGCCACGCACTCCTACATAAGTGCATAGCTTTCTGTCATCAGTGGGATACTATCGAAGATTTATCAATGCACTAGCGGAGAGGACGTTGCCATTGATAAATATATTGTCCTTTAAATCTATGTTTGTTTGGAGTGACCCATGTCAAGTATCCTTTGAGGATGTAAAGCAGGAACTACCAAAAGCACTAGCCCTAAAAGAGTCCAAAAGGGGTGAGGTCTTCTATATATTTTCAATAGCCACAATGCATAGCATATTGTTAAACCACAATTTGTACAACAAATAAGCACATTTCAAAATATTCAATGGAAAATTTCTAAACTTTTAGTCATTCAATTGATGTAATTTCTTTGGAAGATCCTTATCAAATGCATTGTAAAAGGCATGGCTTATTAGTGGAACTGCATATTATATTTGCCATGAGCTAATTTATGTGTGTGACCCTAAACTTTGGAGGTGCAATGATTATTTTATATCTCCATATTATATAAGGTTTGTTAATCTTAGGCCTTCAAATATGTATTACAATTTTTATCCAATTAAATGAAAATAAAGAAAAAGTGGTTGGAGGAGTTGGTTGGAAGGAGAAGGCATGGACAATTTAGGTGCCTTTTCTCCTCTCTTTCTCTCTCTCTTCTCCTCACACCTTCTTGCCAAAATCTCTTCCTCTCTTGTGCTTTCCTGTCTTTTCTTCTCTCATGGAGGTTGAGAGTGATAAAGAGGGTGAAGATGATGGGTGTCTTAGGTGTACTTGACTAATGAGGTTTCTTGTGGCAAGAGAGGCTATTTTGGTAGGTTCATGGTGATGGGCTCAGCCCAGCAGGCATATACTTTGCTTCTTGCAATCCCTAGTTCTATGCTTCTTTTGGTGTCCATCGAGAGGGGCGTCATTTTTGGTGCACAACCAGGGAAAGGCTAGTCATGAATCTGTTTATCAAAGAAGGGATATGCATACATGCCACATGTTTTCTATAATGAAAGGCATCAAACTAAAGTCTTCTTATAGATGGAGTTAATGGATACATTCAACATTATGGAGCGCCATGAATTCTCCTCTTTAAATCATAGCATGAAATCATTTTTTGTCAAAGGCATCATGACATACAAGACTATTAGATGAAATAGAAGAGCATATTGATGTTTAAGACATCAAGATCATTTAGGCAATGAAAAAAAGGGAAAGAAGGTTGTGCTTGAAGGCTTCGAGAGGAAGATGAAGAGAAGTGAGAGCTCATCCTCAAGGAGGATGGCCAAATGACAATGCAAAGAAGACAAGAAGGTTGTGGTTATCATCGAAGCTTTTTGACATGATGATTCAACACCAAGTCTTCCCTCCTTTCATTATGGCAACAATATCTTTGTCTATAGCAAATCTGTGAGCTTGGAGGAGGAAAGAACGACAAGATAATGAAATGAGACATAGGAAAAAATGACCTTAGTCAAAAGATAACCTTTGAAAAGGAAACCCTAAGGTTTGATTTGAATACTATTCAAACCTCTTGTTCACATGCCAAGTTCTCATTTCCTATCTTCCACTCTCAAATACCACTAGATTCTCAACAAGTCATGCACCCAAGAACCTCATTCATCAAGAGGTTTCAAATTTTTTTCATTTATTCCATTTACATCAAATTTCTTGCCCTTAAAGATGGTCACACACTAATTTTACTAGAGGTGGAGGTCTTCATTGACATACTCTTTGAGATTGTGTGGTTTCAAGTTAAATTATGTGTTGGGTATTTTTTCATGGTTGGACCATGAATATTATTTGGTTCTTCAAGGACAGTGTTGGCTATTCTCTTTTCCCAAAGCTTTCGGGTGATCTTGAATGGCATTTTCAAATTTTGATTTTGCCTCATCTTTTCTTATAGATGTTTGATGGAAGGTTGAGAAGAAGATAAAAGAAAGAAAAGAATGTGTTTTTGGGATGCCCAAATGAGGCAAGATTTTTTGAAGTTAAGTGTGATCATGGTGGAGTTCTTCCTTGACATCAAGTGGTTAAAGGCAAAGCTTTGTTTGAAGTGTTCATGAGGATGCTCACAAGATTGGAACATGAGGAATGAATTTGTGCAACAAATAGGCACATTTCAATATATTCAATGGAAAATTTCTAAACTTTTAGTCATTCAATTGATGTAATTTCTTTGGAAAATCCTTTTCAAATGCATTGTAAAAGGCATGGCTTATTAGTGTGTCTGCATATTATCTTTGCCATGACCTAATTTATGTGTGTGACCCTAAACTTTGGAGGTGCAAGGATTATTTTCTATTTCCATATTACATAAGGTTTTTCAACATTAGGCCTTCTAATATGTATTACAATTTTCATCCAATTAAATGAAAACAAAGAAAAAATGATTGGAGGAGTTGGTTGGAAGGAGAAGGCACAGGCAATTTAGGTGCCTCTTCTCCCCTCTTTCTCTCTCTCTTCACCTCATGCAAATTTGGGAGCAAAAGTGGTATCATCAAATTGCATTTGCTAGCTGAAAATTGGGAAATTTTGAGATTAATTATATCTACATGGAGAAGCATGCCTTGTGATGGTATTTGCGACAAAGAAATTTAGGCATTACATCCTCTATGAAAAGATGGTATTTTATATAAAGGCGGAGGGGTTGAGGCTATTGATGAATAAGTTGCAATTGCTTGACCATCTAGCAAAATGGATGATCACCTTGCAAGAGTTTAACTATGAAATAAGGAGTAAGCCGCCAAAGTTGCAGGGAGTCGTTGAATGTCTTGTGGATTTCGAGGAGCTAAAGGAAGTATTGGCTGAAGGTAGTGACCTTGAGGGTCTATTCAAAATTGATATGGCCTCCATCTCATTCTGGTATGCTGCCATAACACACTATCTATCTACAGGAGAGCTAGAGCTACTTTATCAAAATTGAAAAGAGAAAAACTAGGTAAAAAGCCTTGAAATTTACATTGATTGCAAGAACACTATACCGGCAAGGGATTGATGATATTTATTGCTGATGTGTCGTGCCTAATGAGGTCTCATTTATCTTGGATAAGTGCCATGACTCTACTTGTGGAGGGGACTTTGCTAGATAGTAGACTGCACATAAAGCTTTGAGAGCCAATATTGGTGACTGTCCATTTTCTAGGATGCTTTTGTGTATGTCATGAGATATGATACATGTCAGAGACATGGGGCATCGATTTCATTGGACCTATACATCCTTCATCGACTATGTGGAAGCATTATATCATTGTGGTGATAGACTACTTTACAAAGTGGTCTAAAGCTCGAGCTACAATGAAGGACAATGCCAAGGAGATAGCTAGTTTTATCATGGAACAAATTGTCTACCATTTTGCTACATCGAAAGTGTTAGTGTCTGATTATGGGACACACTTTTTTTGAACAAGGTCATAGAAGCCTCAACAGAAGCTCTAAAAATTAAACACAATAAAACTACCCCGTATAATCCCAAGAAAATGGACAAATAGAGAGTACCAACAAACAGCTTTATCCAAGATAGTATCCGAGGGTGAGAGCGATTGGGATAAGAAACTTCATGTGGCTGTCTAGGCTTATAACGTGGCATTCAAGAGAGCAACATGCCACACCCCATTCAAGTTAGTATATGGGGAGGAGTGTGTCTTATCCTTGAAAATTGAGTTATCTACTATGAGGTTTGCTCTAAATCATTCATTGGATGAGGTAGAAGCATTGTTAGAAAGGTTCACTTCCCTTGCACATCTTGATAAAATACGATTGCAAGCTCTATTACATCAAGAGGTAGGGAAGAAAAGGATGAAAGCACTCCATGACCTTTGAGCTAAAATATATTTAAAAAATTAGTTAGATTTATATTATGATGCTCGTCGCGACTTATTCCCTTAGCAAGCTAGAATCCAAATGGGATGGCCCATATAAGATCGTTCGTATAAGAAAGAATGGCTCTATAGCCCTTTTTAGCATATTTGAAAGGGGTAGAGTTTAAAAATAAAGTAAACTTTAATCAATTGAAGCCTTAATATGTGTAAGGAATGACATCAGACTTGGTGCCTTCATAGGTCCTTCAAGATCTAGCATAAACCTGTAGTGGGTACCAAGACATTCGGATCACTATTTATCTTGAACATCTATATTTAGAGCAGCATTACTACTAAGGTTGTGATTTGGTAGAGTAAAGGTTATCATATCATTGAGTGGCAAGATGGATCTTTTACATGGGATATTAAGGTCTATTGCCACCATTGTCATAGGGTTCTTGTTAATGTCTCTATTGAGTTTGGTGAGGAAGGAGGGATTGTACTTGTTATACATCCTCTCTCTCTACTCAACCTTGACTATCATAAGTACAAGTAGGCTAATCGATATGGTGTGGCCTATCAATGAAGAAGGGGTCTATATTTTGTATGTTGATGGAACTTCTCAAGGGCCCGCTAAGCATGCGAGTGTCAGGGTGGTCATTAAAGATCTGCGACATAGAATTGTCGTGAAAATGGGAGCATATTTAGAAAACGTTTTGACTAATAATATGGTAAAATACAAGGCCTTAATTATGGGGTTGAAAGTAGCCTGACGTGGTGGTATCCACTATTTATTAGTGAAAGGCGACTTGCAATTAGTGATCAAAAAATTGAATGGGACCTATAGTGTGAGGGATCCCATTTTCTAGATGTACCATCATGCAACCTTGGATATGTTGCATATTTTTTAGATAGTGACTTGCCACATATGATTCCTCAATATTGGAATCGCTTTGCATATTCCTTCACCAATGATGCTTTTGTTGAATGTGTTTTTTTCAAATGTGGTCATAATGGGCTCTTACAATTGCCTTTAGATATTAGCCTAAGACTACTAAGGGGACTTCTTGCTAGCACGTCCTATTTTGGCTAGTTGGGTTATGAGTTTGATCACCTTTCCATTTTGTCATGGATGCATATGATCATTCAATGTTATATTCATCAGACACCCCTTGCTCTTTAGGGAGGGGATTTGGCCAATAATTTAATGCACTTAGGGTAGGGCCTGAGCATCCCATATCCTTGGTCTAGTTTTGTGCTTTAATAGAGCTATGTGGAGACCAAGGGTTTTTTTTCAGTAGTAAGTTGTTGAATGGTGTAGTTTTTGGTTTATCTCATTCAGCCAAGAGGGCCCTTTGTTCGTGTGGAGAAATGTTTTATCTCACTAGGTCAGGGGGGGCATTTCTATTAAATTTAATGGTTGATTCTCGTTTGGCCAAGAGAGCCTTTTATTCTTGTAGAGAAATGTTTTATCTCATTAGGCCAAGAGGGCCATTTGGTTATTTGGTACATGTGCAGTTAATGGGTTTTGTTTTAGTGTTATACTAAATAGATTCGATGGAGTCTCAATGGAGCCTCTTGTTGCGTAGAAGCTTCTTATGGCCAAGTCTAGGCAATACTCTTCCTTTATGAGTTATTTCCCTTTATGCTGAATGGTTATGTGTATGTGGGGATTTTTATTTTATTGGGGTTTGGCATTCAAGGCATGAAGTCCCAGGGTGAGTTTAGGTGTGTTTGGGGAGGACAAAGCAATTTTCTGCCTCTTGTAAAGACATTGTCGACACTCCAAGAACTGTTTTAGGAGGAAGTCCTAGTGACCCTATTTTCTACTAACTTGTTTGGCAACTATTTCTAGGAGTACCTATTAGTGTGAGGAAATTAGAGAAGCCTACCGAAAAGTATGAATATATCTTAAATATTAATACACACACACACACAGAGGTGTGTAAAAAGAGGTTCTAACCCTTAAACTACAAAAGAAAAAGAAGAAAAAATCAAAGAGCAGATAATCATCACCTTTTAAAGGCCTAATAGATTGTTGGGATACCAAGTCAATGCCTTGTCTTCTTGGGGGTGATGTCGAGCTAAACAAAATAAATAAGGATGGTTGGAACAAAAATAAAAGCAAGCGAAAGAAGAAACGGATTTAGTGTGGCCTTGTGAGAGCTTGGTAGGTTCTTGGGTGGCGAGATAGGACCTGAGGCCAATGCTTTGTTCTCCTTGGGTCACAATATGCTCAGCTCCCTCCTTTTTACACACTTAAGTATCAAGTCCATAAGTATCAAAAAGTGATAAATTAAAAGGATCTAAAAATGCAAGACCATGCTATAGAAATTCTTGCCTAGTAGGAGTTCCTAGTTCGGTTGCCCTAGGGTAGGTAGGTAGTTCAAACTACCACTTAGGATGAGTCTTTTGATATTTCTTTTGTGCGAGGGTGTGTTGGAGTAGTTGGTTAGCAACTAGCTTTGGATTTCTGTCAGATCATGCTAAGCCTATCCCCCATAGGTTTCATGCCTTGATTTGGTCAAGGGGTAGGATGAGAGCTATATTTATGTTTTGTTGTGTATTCTTCTTTGAAGCAACTTGATGCTCTTTATGGTTTAATGACATGCAAGTCGGTTTGTGGATTTGATAAGTTGAGTCACCCTATCCCGTGGTCCCCAATGAGAGCAGATTTTTGGAGCCGATTTTAAAGCGTAAAAAGACCCTAAGAGGTGTAAAAGAGCAAATTTTCATGGGAAATGAAATGGTTGCAAATCAAGGAGCTGGAGTTTTCCTAGATGTATTTCAACACCAAGAACCCAACACAAGTCTCCAGAGTCCATTTGATCCCCATTTAATCCCCACAAGATTTGGCATTATGAAACAACTATCGGATCTAGGAGCTAGAAAGTGCATGACAAAGGCCAAATTGATTGATTTCAATGCCATGAAGCCAACCGTCCAGCCCATTTAGGATTTCGAGCTCGTTTGGTTCTCCGTCTAAACTGAAACCACTTGCCCAAAGTGTGAACACAAAGTTTGGAACCAGTTTTTTTAATGATTATGAGAACTAATGATGTTAAGATGGCTTAAAGCCCAAAATATGAAATGTGAGGGGGGGAGGGAGCGTTGTTTTTTGTGCTCCCCCAATTCTTAGCAAAATGTGATTTTCTATCTGGGAGAATCATGAGGGACCCTCTTGGGGGCTGAGATAGAAAATTTCTTCGCCCCATCAATCACTTCATGAAACAAGGAAAATGATGCACTAAATCAAAATCTTAGAAATCAATCTTTCTCTCTCCACTCTCTCTCTCCTCTCTACACCTTATTGCCATGGCTCAATCTATGTGAGAGAGGGGTGGATTGAAGTGATAGCTATTGGATATGTGATAATACTAGAGTGTTATGGAGCATAAATCGAAGGTTGAGGATGTGTCAACCAGCCATGGAAGAGTGTCAGCGGCTTCCTGACTTTGAAATACATGCAAATTCGTATTAAATTAAATGCTTGAGTGCTCGATTTTGTTGTTTTATGACAATTCTTTTGCGCATTTTATGGAAAATGATCTAGAATGTTTAATTATGATTTGCAGTGCTTGAAAAACCAGAATTCTTAGTTAGTTTCTACTATTTGTATAATTAAAATGAAAATCAAGAAAATCAGCAATGCAAAAATTACAAAATTTTGAAAATTTTGAGAGTCTTATGCGTTTTCATAGTCCTTTGGTGTTCACATGGGTTCATATGAAAAATAATGTTATATCTTGGTTCATGAAAGCTCTATATATCTGAAAATGAGAAAACCCAATAATAAATAATAAGATAAATCAAGAAAATAGAAAAAATAGATTTATGCATGGAAAAAATATTGAAATTTATGAATGTGTGTGTGAATGTATGGTGGGCCTAGCGCATGAGATTTAGCCTCAATTTATCTAGAATCTTTATGTTAAAGTGTGTATTTATTGCTTTTTATATATGAAGAACACATGAAAAATACTATTTACACCTACTAATGAATATAAAACTATAAACGATAGGGGAAAAGGGTTGTGGGGAGTTAAGAATCCATTGAAATATAATTTTTGCATATCTTGACATATGGGATTCATTCATTTTAAGGTTTTTAAAGAAGGGCAGTAGAACGAATTACTTCAATGCTACCTTAGCAACGACACATTGTGTTAGGGTGAGATCATGAAAAGAATTGTTTATGCACAATCCACACTATTTGATCTATAAGGTGCACTTGTTTTTGAGCGATTGACCTACATTGAGTGTAAGGAGTCATATTCTATAGGATAGGATGCTCATTTCCTTTTGGGCCTGATTTGGTAAGGATTGAACTATCTTTCTTGGAACAAATATAAAGAGAGGACTATGTTTTGCATGTGCTTTACATTGAGATGGTGCATCCTGGGGCTAATCCTGGGGGTGTGGGAGAGCTATAGTAGGTCATAGCAATTAGTTGGGGGGTGCTCCTTGTATATGTGATACAAGGTGCTAGTAACCGATTTGTTTGGGAACTCCATTGCTTGGAGTTGGGAAGGGTTTTGTTAGACTATAAATAATTAAATCTGTGTCTAAGTTAGATTAGTGTGTGTAGCCTCCAAACGCTCCTGGTCGTGAGGCCGTGGGGTGTTTTGGTTAAGCATAGAAGCATGTGGCTAGAGCCTTAGAGCCAGTGTCACGCCCAAGTTTTGGTAAGTTTGTTGTTCCTCTCCTTTAGTAGGTCATCAACTCTTATAGCCTCTTTGTAAACATTTGTCAACTATTATGGTTGTCAACTTTTATGGCCTCTTTGTAAACATTCATTAGTTTGTCATGGTTTCAAGTTAGAGTTGTTAGCTAGGGATTTTCATAGTTCCTCTTTTCAATCCCATTTATGAAGACAATGGCTATAACCTTCTTCTCATTGGGTTGTTCAAGTTTGGGGGATTCTGATGTAAAGAATACAAACACGAGTGATATAGTATTAGATTTCCTACACTACAAGATATAGGCCTTATACCGACGTTAAAAGCAATGAAAATGTAAATAATAAAATTTGCCCCCATCATCGCAAACAGCTTCGTTATTGGCGACGCCATAGAACAGTCAGTATTAGCGTCGTTATCAACTGATATCGACGTTGATAACGACGCTTTGCGATGCAAATAACAATGCATGCATGTAAATTTGTGACGCTAATAGTGACAGTAACAGGAAAAAAAAAAATTATGGCAGGGCAGCAAGCTGCCTTGCCACATATAGTACTGTGTGCTTTATTTGGGCCATACAAAATAGTTTCTGCACTATGTACAATACTCGTGTAAACAAAAATATATATATACTGAAATCATAGCATTGATACACGAAATAAATACATAATTGCATAATGAAAGCGACTAGTACAATCATGACAAGATATCACTACTACATAGAAAATGTCTACACAAATAGGGTGACAAAAAAAGAAGGATGTGTGAGCTCCAGGGATCTAAGGGCGAGCTACATATCCTAAGATTGGGTCTTGTTGGCAAATTTTCTATCCAGGGGGGTGATGTCTCGACCCAAGGGGGAGTGTACCCTTTGCAGCCAATTAGAAGAGTTCGTGGACGTGCGATGGATGGATTGCAGGAGCCAATCGACCACTCACAAGGCCCATCTATACCGTCAATGCCAGAGGAGATAGACAACCTTCCCGACCTACCTACAATCTTGGAGCCTGAGATGGAGGCAATGATCGATGCATTGATTCCCATGGATGTTGAGACATCTGACCCGCTTAGAGAGGAAGCATCCATACCATTATATGATGGGTGCTGAGTATCTCGGTTGAAGACATTGCTTGCACTCTTAAATGTGCAAGCAAAATACGGTTGGAGAGATACGAGTGTGACTGAGTTATTCAGGTACCTTGCACACAGGCTTCATTGATTTTTTTTTAAACAGTATTATTGCAAACATTTGTGTTTTTTCAAGGTGTTTTATGATTTTTTTCAGGTTATTGAAATAGCATATATTACCACCTGCAAATACCATGCCTGAGTCTCGTGATGATGCACGACATGTTTTATGGAAGCTTGGCATGGACTACAATAACATCCATGCATGTATCAACGATTGCATATTGTTTCGAGATGAATACGAGACTATGGAGACATGTCCAAAGTGTGGTGCTCACAGGTATCGACAGGACTTGCAAGGGCAAACCATCCCTCAAAAAGTTCTCAAACACTTTCCGCTCATCCCCAGCATAAACCACATGTTTCGCACATCTACCATGGCAAGCTTGACAACGTGGCATGTGCAGAATAGGTCCACGAATGGAGTTCAACGAATATCAGCAGATTCGCGCGCATGGAGCCACATTGACTCTACCTTCCCAGGCTTTGTGCGAGAGCCAAGGAATCTTCGGCTCGGTCTCGCCATGGATGGTGTGAACCCATTCGGTCTGCACTCGACTTCTTACAGTGTGTGGCCTATAGTGCTTGTCAACTACAACATCCCTCCATGGCTTTCTACAAAGAAAGGACATCTCATCCTTAGCTTGCTCGTCCCGGGCCGCTACAAAGTAAAAAATATGGATGTGTATCTTCGACCATTAGTCGATGAGCTTAAGATTTTGTGGGAGGAGGGGGTCACGGTGCAAGATATGGGCAGGCGCGATGGTCGGCGGTCAACCAACATTCGAGCCATTCTCATGTGGACGATACATGACTTTCCGGGATTGGGAGAGTGCTCAGGTGAGCAGACCTTTGTTCTCGCTGGTAATATCTATATTTTATTTCATTCAATCAAGTATTCACTAGGTCGTGGCTCACCTTACAGGTCTGCTTACCTCAGGTTATCATGCATGTCCATTGTGTGGGCCATATCAAGGACACACTGCTTTCTTGCCGGAGGATCATGAACTCAGGGAAGGTTTTCTTGGACGATCTCCAGCACGTATGAACGCTGCAAGCTGGTATGAGCTGAAAATGGTAAACTCGGAATCACATCCAAATGGAATGCGACGGTTCTCAGTTTTCTACGAGTTGCCATATTGGACCCACTTACAGGTCAACCACTTTGTTGGATCCCATGCATATTTTCAAGAATGTGGGCAGCTTGCTATGGGACCACATCACAGGAAAGAGAGACACTATAGGGTCACGAATGGATTTAAAGGAGGTAGGTAAGATGGAGGCGCTTTGGCCGCAGTCGAGTGCTGAAGGGGGAGTGCAGCTTCCTCGCACTCCCTGGGTTTTGTCTACCAAAGAAGAGCGCATTGTGAAGCAAGTAATCAAGTCTATCCGCACTCCGACGGGTATGATGCGTTCTCTCAGGTCCGCATTTTCTAAAGATGACCAAATATCTGGGCTAAAATCCCATGATTGGCATAAGATATGTCAGGTTTGTGAACAAAATGGATTTTAATTAGCGTGGACATTTTGCAATTTGAAAAGTGGCCATTATTCATAATGCTTTCTCATTTGTGGCAGTTTGTCCTACCGATCGCGATCGCGGGATGCCTTACTCCAGAAATTCACGGGGCCATTTACAAGTTGTCGACTTTGGTGCAATGGATCTCACAGAAAGAGATTAAGACGTCCTCTATTGAATCCGCAAGGCGGGGAGCAGTTGAGACGGTCTGTCTCTTTGAGAAATACCTGCCCACTAGCATGCTCACGATACAAGTTCACCTTCTTGTGCATCTTGTGGACGAAGTGGAGATTGCTGGACCTGTCCATACGTGATGGATGTTCTTCCTGGAGCGCTTCATGAAAACCCTGAAAGACTTTGTGCAACAACGAGCTCGTCCAGAAGGTAGCATGGCGGAAGGTTGGTTGGTGTCAGAGGCGTTAGTGCATATCTCACAATGGCTATCAACGGTGGAACCAGACAATGAAATGCTATGGATGCTGAAGGACGATGATAGGCTGACTGGAGATGTGGTGGTTGGAAATGGGGTAGAAAAAAGAATGGATGCCTCAATGGAAGAGAAGGTGAATCGCTTTTGTGTGTTGCACCATGCCTCCATGGAGACGTGGCTCACCAAGTACCAGATTGCAAGGCAAGATCGTGAGGAAGCGCGAGCTAAATTTCGACGCAGTACGCGTCACCGACCGATTCGATATCCCGAAGGCATGGAGGAGATGCCGCGGTTTATGTCAACACGATGGTTGCATGGAGCCTTGACCGCAGCATCCAGCGAAGGGACATAGGTCTCAATGGAGGAGTGGGATTTCTCGAGGGGATGTAGTCCAAAGGTAATGAGGGGTTTAGAATGTGTCGTATCTAAATTTGCTTGCTACATCTAATTTGAGTGTTTCAATGTACAATACAAAATATATAGTGCAGCGTGGTTGCGCGGACGGCATTTTCGGGTGGAGCGCATTGACAAAATGCGCTCCACAATGGACTGTGGTGTCATGGCAAGGTTTGAGCAAGAGAGCCGACGACGAGCAACGGATCCGAACACGATTGTGGATGAGATGGAGTATTTTGGGAACTTGCAAAGTATTATTACGGTGGAATCCGTAGCTTCTCCATGATACTATTCGATGTGCAGTGGTTCAAAGTGGTACTTGGAGGAGCTGGAGCAACAGTTCGACGAGGTCCATCTGGATTTCTCGAAATAGATTCCGAAAAAAAATGGATGGATTTGCGCGACACCTTTGTGTTGCCGGCCCATTGTGAACAGGTGCAAATAGTCATTTGCTTGTTAATTGTAATACGACATGGTTTATGTCACAATGGTTTGAACTCGCTTTGTAAGTGTTTGTGAATAGGTAATCTTCTATCCAAACCCCCGACAACCTCGATGGTGGTATGTTATACCTTCAACTCCTCGAGGTGCGAGAGTATATGATCAAAGCGATGTTCCAGGCATAGATGAAGAAAATATGCAAATAGAGGGGTCGATATTACAAGGGTGGAGGCCACCGCAAGCTTGGAGCCCGCATCGGCTAACAATGATGGAAATACAGAAGTCGTAGAATTTTTTGAGAACGAGGTAGACTCGTTCTTTTGTGGTGACATGTCTATCGACCTTCCAGTGTATGCAGAGTTGTGTCAGGAGATTAACATGGGACCATAGAATACTTCATTCTTGGAGAATTGTATTACTCAATTCATTGTTTAGATCTTCCATAAAGGTAGATAAGATATGCATTTTAAGAGGATTTTTTCAAAAAATGATTTATATTACTGTGCTTTGTATAGTTTAAATTGATTATTCTAACATCATTTTTTATCTGTGCAGGTGACATTTTCAGGATGAGTCGAGGGATGAGTGATGAGGAGTTTCAGGACATGATGGCACGCATGTCTCCAGATCAGCTCGCGAGATTTAGAGAGATGGCAGACCAGGAGCTGTCTCGTTCTTCGTTAAGGCGCTCTGCTAGATCTGCTTCAACGCGATCAGATGCTTCAGCTTCGAGCAAACGATCCCGACGCTCATGACTTGGGCCAGAGGGAGGGACTGCAGGAGGATCAGGGGGGTGCTGCTGTGGAGACATGGACATGGTGTCTCCGTCTCGTCGTTCAGCTGGAGCTGCATCACCTCTAGGATTTGTCACACCTGTGGGGACGTCTACTCCAGTTACTCCGGCTTTTGCGCAGCCATCGGCAGATGGCACGCCTTTTGGTGGCACTCCTTTTGGTGGCACCCCCTTTAGTGGCACCCCTTTGAGTGGCACTCCGGGAGAGGGTACCCCCGTCGGTACACCAGATGTACAAGGGTCTCCTGGATATGCCCAGGAGCGTGGACGGAGATGGGAGAGGGCCCATCTTAGGCAGACTCCTAGGGGTTATGGATACCTAGTGGATAGTAGGTCAAGAGCCATCATCATGAATGATGAGGGGAGGAGGGTGATGGCACGCATGAGGGAGTCGTGCCAACAAGTTTTTCGGCACAACGTCCTGGATCATTGGAGGAACATACCGGAGGGGAGCAAGGACTACATAGTAGCATCCTTGCACGAGGAGTTCCCAGTGCCAGCCGCAGTAGATAGATTCTCTATGGGCTGGATGATGGATTGCATGCGTACATACATGTCACATAGACGATCTGACGCACGCAAGGCAATCAAGAGTGGGGCTCCAAAGCCCGAGTGGTTAGATGCAGACGACTGGCGCCGACTAAGGGAGAAGGCTACAGATTCGCCAGGACGTTGGAGTCAGCAAGCGGGAGGCGACGAGGGCATGAATCGAGGCCGGATCGGTGCATCATCTTGGGAGTGGCAGCCACAGGACATATTTGGAGGACTTTGTAAGTTTCTCTTTTGTTTTTCTTATTTGTTTTTTTTGAGATATTCTTTGTACTGACAATCATGTTTCTAACAGTTAGCATTTTGTTTTCTTTGCAGCACTCCATTACAAATCACGATCCGCAAGGCCTTGAGACTCGATATGTAGAGAGGCACGGTCTCAGGGCATTGATCGACCGATTGTACAGACGCGGCGGCCCTGTAAGTCACTCATCTTTCTTTTCCATAGTTACCATGAGATATTTGAATGCATTATTGTATAGTGGATTGATATGTTGTTTCTTTTTCTATAGAATCCATTTGATGCTCCTTTGCGGCGGGACGAGCTTTCGGGGGACGAGGATTTGTAGCTCGCCCTTGGATCCTTAGAGCTCACACACCTTTAGTTTTTAGTCGCCTGATCTATGTAGACATTTTCTATGTATTAGTGATATCGTTTCATGATTGTACCAATTGCATTTTATGCGATCATGTATTTATTTCATGTATCAGTTTTATGATTTCAGTATACACTCTTTTTGTTTGCAAGCGCTTTATATGCAGAAGTGCAGAAACTATTTTGTATGGCTCTCATACAACACACAGTGCTATATGTGGCAGGGCAGCAAGCTGCCCTGCCACAATTTTTTTTTTCTCTATTACCATCGCTATTTGCGTCGCAAATTTACTGCTCGCGTCGCTATTGGCGTCGCTATGAGCGTCGCAAATTCTCTGTAACCGTCGCTATATGCGTCGCAAATGCGGCACAGATAGTGACGATTCTATGGCGTCGTCAATAACGACGCTTTTTGCGACGATGGGTGCAAATTTTGTTGTTTGTATTTTCGTCGCTTTAAACATCGGTATAGGGTCTATATCTTGTACTGAATGGAGGGAGAGCATTTTGGTGTAATAATTGAGAATTTCAAGAAAACAATAAGAATGCAAGGGTGTATGAGACTAACAAAACATGTTTTTATCTAGCCTGTTAAATTGCTCATGAGCCTCTTTTAATTTGTGCCTAAATGACTTTGTCCACAAAAATACCTAGAAATATTTTATGTTGGAAATTAAGAATAAGATAAGATATTCAAAAAATTAAAAATCTCATTTTACCATAACATTAGCTCTCTCCTTTACTAGTTGAGAGGCTTTCTCTCTCTAAAATTAAAAGGCCTAAATGTGAGTCTAAATCTCTCGTAATACAAAATGTGATCCCATTATACTTAATCACACTTTGGATCTTATAGATCATTTAAACGATGTCAAGATGATTGGTGTTAAGTGGTTCTACAAAGCTAAATACAAGGCCAATGGATCATTTAAGTAAGGAACTCACCAAAATATATCACCATGACATAATACAGAATACATAGAAGGCTCAAAACAATCACGAGAACATGAGGCCCAGTGAAGTATCTCAAAACTGGTTGTGGGGCCTGTATGCCATATCGTCTCTATCTAACATCATGATTCTACACAAAACATAGATCCTGAACCACTATATCATCAACAGCTATAATAAGCAATCTAATTGGGGCTAGCTATATCATAATAAGAGGCTTTTCTTGAAAGATCGTCCTCCATATCTCAACTACCTACTCTCATCTCATATACATATTTTTCTCATGAAATACAATATCATGGCTATGGATAATCTTCCGAGCCCGTGAATTCCACAGATGATAGTCCATCTCACTTACATCACAATATCCAAGAAAGGTGCAATTAATTGACTTTAAATATAGCTTACTGTATTTGTCTTTAGAAAGATGGTAGAAAGCCTCACATCCAAAGATAGACAACTATGTATATGAGGAAGGTTTACCAAACCATACCTCCTCTGCAACTCTACCAATAAGTACAAGTCACAACTTGTAGCAAATAGATTTTCACAAATTGAAGGTTTTGATGATAAAGATACTTTTGCTCCTATAATCAAATTGACTATTATCCATACTATTGCCTTTCTACACACTATGATGGTCAATGATGCAAATGGACATCAAATCAACCTTCTAAAATGGATGTCTTAAGGCAGAAGTGTATGAGGAAAGACCATATGTTTTTTAACTTCCAAGTGTTGAAGACAAAGTTTGTGGACTTTAAAAGGTGGTACATAGCATGAAACCTACCCCACATGCAATGAATGAGCAAATTGATATGAATTGATAAGTATCGGTCTTAAAAGAAGTCCTTTTTATTCAACTACTAGTCTTAAAAGAAGTATTTCTTATGCAAGTATTGGTATTAAAACAAGTCATTGATGCAATTTTGTATGTGTTTGACGAGAATGGAAAGTGCATGCTCATTCCAATATATGCGGATAATGTCACTTTCTCTAAGGATCATGAATAGAAGGTTTCTCAAACAAAGGTGGCTTTACATATTGAGTTCCAAATGAGAAATCTTGAACTTATGCAATTTTTTTTAGGGTTGAAGTTTGGAAAGAGCTAGACTAGATTCTTGTTTCATAAAAAGACCACACTAGTGAGCTATTTAAAGCTTTTGGTATGGTTGACTACAATTCAGTCTAGTTACTCCAATTGACAGTAGGGGTGATGAAATGGGGGCATGGATTTTGCAACTTTTGGACTTGCACAACATGAGGAGGGGTGACTTGAAAATCTCAAGGTCTCCTATGCTTCCATTGCGTGGTCTAGGGGCATCCCCCTCCTCCTTCCTCTCTCCCCCCTCTTCCCTCCCCTTCTCTCCTCTTCCCCTTCCCTCCTCCCTCCCCCCTTTCCCCTCTATCTCTCCCAATGATGTTCTTCTAGTGTCCACTTTGAGATGGGGGTGATAGAGAGAGGAAGATACAAAAAAATCTTTTGGTGTCCATTCTGAGATGGGGGTGATAGAGGGAGGAAGAGGGAGTATACAAGAAAATCTTCTTGCTTGGTGGTTGCTTATGAATACAACTAGGTGTCCTTACTCAAATTGCAAGAGGTATGCCTTGGCTCTTAATCTATGCCATAGACTAGGGTTTCATTGCTTCCCTAATCCCAAGTCATTTTATGTACACATATCTCTTGGTTGGTTCCTATTCACATGAGTCATGTAGCTTCTTATTTCTTAACACCCCTTGCTAAATGTTCATGAGATTTGGTAGCATTCACTAATTTAATTATCCCCCTCTCCTAACATACTGTGAAGAAAGTATTTATAATATGGGCATTACAAGGGATTCTTATGGGTGCATGTTTCAAGGTTTTTGACTCTTTGGTGTGAGGCTGCTCTAAAGTCTTCAATGATGCACCTTTTGAATGCTTATAAGTCCTTAAGTAGTAGATGTGTTGAATCCTACATTCCAAGGTCCATTTTACATAATAACCAATACAAGAATATCACTCTTGATTATGGAAACATAAACCTTCATGATTAATGCTTCACTTTATCCCATACATCCTCCTAGTCCTAACGATAACAGTAGCTCATTTCCTGATATCGAGGCATGAAAGTACAAGCCATCTAATTGACGAGGGTCAATATCCACTTTTGCATTCCAGCATAACTTTGGAGCCTACTTCTGATCATTATTATGAGAGTGTCAATTCATGTATGCTAGATACCAAGCAAAGTGAGCAGTCAATCAAAGTAAAGGATAATTAGATTGATGATGGATCTGAGAAAACTGTAAATAAATCTAATAAGCTTGGATAGGAGTATGCCAATCCCTTGGAATTATAGGCCAGTTAATCTGAGGTCCTATGATCAATTAGTCTGGCTCCACCCTCTTCGTCTTTGTATCTATAGATTAAAACTAGAGTGGTTACTAACCAACTAAGGGAGGCTAGGAATAAAGGGGGAAGAAGTCGAATAAGTACCAAAGGATGAAGGGATGGATAAGCAAAATCATAAAAAGAAGAAAGGGCTAAAGATGGAGACTCAGCTAATTTCACTAAAACAGATAAGAAAGGGATTAGGAAATAGGTTGAAAAAGTGGAAAGGAGTGTGATAGACAGTGTAGGACAAGGAGGGGTAGGAGAGAAAACACGATCGACAATAAATGGAAAATGAGTAAAGATAGGAATTTGAGGGGCACCTTATGGTTGAAAAACAAGAGGGGAAATGACACGAGGAGTCATTTTAAGTATGGATAGATAAGAATCCAATTTGATAATAAGTAAGTAAGGCATTGATGGACCTAGAACAAAGCGGCGATTATAAGCTTCGAAGAAAGAGGTATCAAAAGGGAGTTGATTAGAACTATGGGCTAAAAGGTCCTCCCTCAATTGGTTAGCTGTTTGTAATCGTGCATACTCGCATATTCAATTATGGAATGCCAAGTCACCTTGAGACGACATGCATCCACTTTAGAAGGATAGGCTTGAAAATTTTCATCCATCTGCAATTCCAACTATCTAACATAAAGAATAGCTTGCAAGGTCACATCCCCCACATACCAAGACATATCCTCATCATCAGGAATTAGGAGATCACCTCTAACGTACATATAAGATATCAGCATGGTGCCTGGTATGATTGAATCCACCAAAACCATTCTTGCAACTTTTACTAAAAGATTTGAAGACCAAGCACCACCCCATCCATTCTCTGGAGGAGGCAAATCCATAGTGGACAACTTCATGTAAAAAGCTAGCTTTTGTTGCTAATAGTGTACAAAGAAGGAATGGTCTGGCAGAATGTATTCAAAAAGCTATTATAATTGGGTTTTTTTAAATTTCGTTGGCCTCTCGTTCTTGGCACCATGCTCGAACATTCTAGATACTCATAATGTTCCAGTATTTTGGGCTATTGGCATGTCTCATTTGATTCTACTAACTCACATATATATAGTCATTTATATATGTAAAATCTTAAACTACATTTTTCTATGGAGTGAGCTTGACACTTAAGAATGATTTTGCAATAAATGTTAGGGGTTTCTAGATATTAAATTTAATTCCATGATTAATCTTCGAGCACCTAATGTCCATGTGTTTTTGGATTTTTGGCACTTTAAGATGAGCTTTTACTCTTGGCTTCAATTTCTATCGCTTAGATACAATCAATATACTATAGGGCAATCACATTTTGATTTTGGCATTTCCATGCCCATCTCTTGTAAGTTGTGTTGTTCATTATTTTTCAATTGACTTTCTATTGTAGGCAACCTCTTTTTACTTTTGTTGCTCAATGCTTTATCATTTTACTCTTTGTTGTATCTGACCTTGAAAAGGGTTAACAATTATAATTCTTTTTACAGTATGTGGAAATAATCCCTCATTTTAATGTGGAACCATATTTGTCTCTTTCATTACACAAATTATAACCACTCTTTCCTCTTCGATATTAGTAGAATATGTGTGTGTGTGTGTGTGTGTGTGTGTGTGCGCGCGCATGTGCATGCATGCATACATACATACATACATACTTGTGCATGTGCATGCACACACACACACACACTCTCTCTCTCTCTCTCTCTCTCTATATATATATATATAGAACCCAGTAAGAAAAAATGTTTCTCTATTGGCATTCAATGTGTGTGGGTGTGCATTCTTTTGCCTTCAAATTCACAAGCTCACAACACTAATCTTATTTTTTATCCATAGAACCTAGTAAACAAAAATGTTTCTCCATTGACATTCAATGTGTGTGGGTGTGTGTTCTTTTGCCTTCAAATTCACAAGCTTACAAAACTAATCTTATTTTTAATGCATTATGCACATGTGGAATTCCCAAACATCTCCACAAATTGTAAGATGCAGTATTTCGAGGCAAATATTTTGACTCTAACATTTGATATTTAGATTAGCAATATTTGACGATCCTTTGGAAAATAAAAATATAATTCCTCTACATATAAAATGACATCAAAAAGATAAATAATGAATTGATTGAAGCTTTAGATTTTTCCTTTCAATAAGACATAAATGCATAGGTTTAGACATACTTACATTAACATCATTGGTAGCATCTTTCTTACAATTATGTCTACCCTAGCACAAAGATACAAGTATATTTTGAATATCATGATTCGTATATAAAGAAGGTTTCATGTGTACATTGGTATAAACATATACACATCTCACAAGACATATCTATACACACAATCACTTGCTAAGTTGATTTCCTACTTTATATCCATACACAAAACAATTGTGCATATATAAATGCTAAAAGCATATGAGAGATATTGATCCTCCATTGCTTTTATTATGGTTTTTATTAATATTATGTCTAGATTAGAGTAAAATCAAAGCATCATGTTATGTAAATACTAAAAATAGAAGTGACATTCAAAGCATATATTCACCCTCAACATATGAAAATCCATACCAACCTAACTCATAGAGTAAATGCTTACAAGCTCATACAAACTATATATTACTTAATTTAAACTTATGAAATAAATTTCAAGAGGTCCTACTACTTGCTAACATATATGATTGAACATCATTTTAATCAACTAGTCTTTGTGTTTAATTTAGTTAGATATTTTATCAAACCCTACCCCAAGGTATTAGTTGTTGGTTAGAGTATAGGTTATGCACAAAATTAACTAAGGTGTTCATATGTCACTTAGGATTTCTAGTAAGTTCTAAGAATGTTATGTTATTGATCTGATGATTCACTTTTATCCACACCAAATTATTTACTCACCTTAACTAAGTCTTTGGACCTTGATCTACTCTCATGTTTGCATGCCCTTATGAGAACATCGCCTTGTTTCTTAAATCATCTCAGAATAGAGAACACAAAGATCTCAAAGCTTGAATAGTAAATAATATGACAAATATATTTTATGGACATTCAAAAAATATCCCCATATCAAAATAGTAAATAATACCACAAATATCTTTCATGGACATGCAATAAATATTCCCTTATTGAACATAGCTCCATTTGAAAAATATTCTAAGATTGCAATTATACCCCATCTTCATGCTTTTTCCTTTCTCAAAAAAGAAGCGTTAAACTGATAAACATGCCAAAGCATCTATACATGCTCACAACGATTACCATGCATGAAAATTGGAAATTGAGGAATGACAAGTTGTTTGGGAGGATGAATTGTCCTTTGCTACCTAGAGATAGGTGACCCATGTTGAAAGCTTAAATCTTGTTAGTGTTGAGGGGTCTTAAGAGGTCTAGAAAGTCTTTTAAAGGTTTTTTGGAAGGATTTTTCCAAGACTTAAGCTAACTGCTTGCCAACTACCTAATTTAACTAAGAGACCTTGTAAATACTCTTTTTGTCTATAATATATCTTCTTTCTCACAACTTTAAAAAACATGTTATTCCACCAATCTCAATATTTTGACTTTTCTCATATGTAGACAAGAAACTAGAAACAACACATATTTGTAATATGAAGATGATTATTTTATGATGATGCTATGTTGAAAGGATGATTATTTTATTTTATGTTGAAAGGAGAGGATCCTGGAACATTTATAAGCTTATTACACTATCTTTATAGGCGTACTATAGGAGACACATACTAAATCCATTTGATCTTCTCTCTTGTCTAATTCCAAATGCTTTGTGCCATGTCTCTATCTAACAACAAAGTACCATAAAGAAATTACTATTGAGACAATATTTTATAACTGTTCAAAGTGATCTCATCTATATACGCTTTGAGGCCCTCTAATGCCCTTTTTATTTCTATGGATACTTTTGGGTCTTATCATCCCTTAAACAATGGTTTCTTTTGGTTGCAAATATTTGTATGAAATGATTGAACAACCCTTTTAATACTATTTACATTGTAGTCTCTTCTAGCTACATCCATATTTTGAATAGTAAGATGACACATTTCACACCATTTAGGTGCCCAATTTGGAAAATTCTTGTATAAATGTCTATGTAAAACATGAGAAAGCTTCCAAGAATCATATATGTGAAACAATGTGTGACAATTCAAAGTTTAAAGGATGGCAAAGCATTAGAACCTTCATACTTATAGCTTTTAGATAGCTCCAAAATGGTACTTTTGATGGTACTATCTTCCTTAGCTTCTCCATTTAACTAAATAACTCTAGCCCCATTTGTCAAATGAATAGATTTCACACGTCTTGGGTATTATGTTGAGCAGTTGTATCACACCCAGGTTCATCTTTATCTCATTCCAAATCATAAACTTTTTCCTAAGGTGGCAATTGTTGACTTTCAGCTTTTTCTACCAAAATATTAACCACATCAATTACAAATGTGCTAATGCATTGGCTTCATTTTTGTTGCTTCCCTCTAGCCCTACTATTTTTTATAATCATTTCATATATGTGCTTCCCCTCAAGTGCACTCTTGTGTTGTTGTGTGAATCTAGTTGGCATACACATAGTAGGTCCTCCCCAGCATCATCCTTCTTAGCTTCTAACAATTTGGCTATTAAAATTCATGGTCCATCTCATCGGCATTTGATAGTTTTGGCCGCAAGTGAGTCTACCTTGATATTGTTGATATTAGCACATCATATTTCTTGTATTCCCAAATGTGGCCCTTTTGCTTTCAAGATACACTTCCCTCTCTTGAGATTGAAATGTCTTTTGCATCTCATCATAGATTTGCATGACTAATTACCAAATGCAAATGGTCTTTACGAGTGCCTCTTGTACCTTTAGAAATAGAATCTCCTAGTCTTAGCTCGCGCTATTATGCCTACTACTGTTGTGAACTACTATTACTACTACAGCATGGGCACACTCTACATTATGCTTCCTCTCCCATTCGAATTGATCATGAGTGCCCCTTGACTTCCACTGGTCAATCCCAAATTATTTCCAAGCCCTAGGCTTGAATTCAAGTTTGCCCTAGATGCGTAGGCCACTTGTAATCACGACTCTACCTCCTCTACTCATGTAATAGCAGTATCAATGTTAGTAATAGCAACATTACTCAACTGCACTTGGATATTAAAGTCCAACCCATGTAAAAAGTATTGTAGTTGAGTAGCAGCTAGAATGTGAATATAGGTTTGCAATTTTGCGAAACACTTCTTTCATTTTCTTGGCATACACTCGAACATTCTCATGAGACTCTTGACATGTTACATTGAGAACACATAGCCAATACTGGGCACCTCTTTCAGGGGGCAAACTCTCTTTGGAAGGCCATGAAAAATAGATCAATTATAGTTACGGTTCCGGCTTCTAGGCTATGATACCATATTGGAGCTCTTCCTTTTAGAGTCATATTAAAGAACATCAATAAATGTCCCTCATCTTGAATTCAGCAATTGAACATTAACTTTTGGAACTCGCTAATGTGGAGCTTCACATCTTCCTCTACTAGCCCAATAAAAATGGGTAGAGGGAATCCTAAGGCTAGCAAATCTGGTGTCCCTATAGGAATTGCAATAGGTTGCACCATGATGACAGCTCGATTTGTTGCAGGAGTTTGTGACAATGGGACTACAACTCCACTTGAAGTGGGCTGACCTACTGGGAGAGGAGAAGTACTAGCACTTCCTCCTCCTCCTAAAGAACTGCTTATAGCACTAGGGTCACTAAGACCCCTCCCTTGTAGGCATATCGGGTTGCTCCATTGAGGGAAATACCTCCTAAGGATTTCAACTCACCGTCTAGCCCTTTTGGCTCTTTCTTGCTTTTAGATCTTGGCTTGACGGTGTCTATCATAGGAAATAACATATCTGTTTCAATGTCTTTGGCATACATTGACCAATTGGTCCCTATTAAAACCAAGATATGAAGACCACAACTTATTAGTCACTCCCGACAAACACATCACCTAACGGGACCAAAAAATGGGCTTGCAACACTAGCTCTAAGGCTGTAACCGAGCCTCTATGCTCAACTAGAACACCCCATGGCTCCATGGCCAGGAGCATCTGGAGGCTACACACACTAATCTAACTTAGACATGTGTTTGTGCTATTCATAATTCAACAAATCCCTTCTCCACTCCAAGCAATGGAGTTCCCCAAAAAATCGATGACTAGCACCTTATATCACATACACATAGGGAGCACCCCCCAACTAATTGCTGTGACCCACTACGACTCTCCTACATCCCAGGGAGTAGCCCCAGGATGTGTCGTTTCAACATAAATCACATGCAAAACATAGTACTCTCTTTATATTTGTTCCAGGAGATAATTCAATCCTTACCAAATAAAGCCCACAAGGAAACGCACATACTATCCTATAGCATAGGACTCCTTACACTCAACATAGATCAATCGCTCAAAAACAAGTGCTATGCATCTAAGATTTATTTTTTTGATACCATATGTATATGTAATGCAATGTAAAGGTGAATGCCTATAAGTGCACATATGAATAACCTTATAGATCAAACATAGTGGATTGTGCGCAAAAAATTATTTTCATGATTTCACCCTAACACAATGCATCTTTTTTGCTAAGGCAAAGTAATTCTTGCTACTACCCTTCTTTAAAAACCTCAAAATGAACGAATCCAGATGTAAAGAGTATTTTTCATGTGTTTTCATATATAAAAGCAATGTAAATATATACTTTAACATAAAGCATGGGGATAAATTGAGTCTAAACCTCATGCCTTAGCCCACCATACATTCACGGACGTGTTTATAAATTTTTGTAATTTTTCCATGCATAAAATATTTTTTTATTTTTCTTGATTTGTTCTTAACTTATATTATTATTTATTATTGGTTTTTCTAGTTTTTAGACATGTAGAGCTTTCATTAACCAAGATACAATATTATACTTCATATGACCCCATGTCAACACCAAAAAGACCATGAAAACGCATAAAACCCTTAATTTCTCCAAAATCTCAGAATTTTTCCATTGTGGATTTTCTTGATTTTCGTTTTTATTATACAAACAACAAGAATCAACTGAGAATTCTTATTTTTCATGTACTAAAAATCATATTCAAACATTCTATGGGCAAAAGAATCATCGTAAACGGACAAAATCAAGCACTTATGCGTTTAATATAATACGAATCCACACGTATTTCAAAGTCGGGACACTGACACTCACTCTTCCATGGCCATTGACACATCCTCAACCTTCGATTTATGCTCCATAACACTCTAGCATTATCACACATCCAATAGCTATCGCTTAAGTCCACCCCTCTCTCACATAGATTGAGCCAAGGGAACAAGGTGCAAAGAGGAGAGAGAAAGAGGAGAGTAAAAGATTGATTTCTGAGATTTTGATTCAGTGCATCATTTTTCTTGATTCCTGAAGCAATTGATGGCGAAGAAATTGTCTATCTCGCCCTCCAAGAGGGTTCCTCATGATTCTCCCGGATAGAAAATCCCATTTTGCCAAGAATTGAGGGGGCACAAAAAAACAACTCTCCCCCCCCCCCCCCCCCCCCCCTCACATTTCATATTTTGGGCTTTAAACCCTCTTAAGCTTCATTAGTTCTCATAATCATTAAAAACACAAGTTCCAAACTTTGTGTTTAAACTTCGGGCAAGTGGTTTCAGCTAGGCGAAGGACCCAAATGAGCTCGTGATCGTGAATGGACTAGACTGCTAGCTTCCTGGCATCGAAATCTATCAAGTTGGCTTATGTCACGCATTTTTTAGCTTCCAAATCTGATAGCTGCTTAATAATGCCAAACCTTGCAAGGATTAAATGGAGGGTCAAACAGACTCCGATCGACGAACAGAGACTTGTGTTGGGTTCCTGGAATTGAAATGCATCTAGGAAACTCTAGCTCCTTGATCTACAACAGTTTCATTTCCCATGAAAATTTTATATTTGATTCTCTCAGGTTCTTTTTGTGCTTTAAAATTGGCTCCAAAAATCCACTCTCACCAATATGTGCCAATAGTTTTCCTGTGGTAGAGGAGCTTCCCTATCTTTTTCAGAACCTAATGATCATGGATATTTAGTGGCTAGAACAGATAGATAGAAATTCCAAGTCCCCTTGCATTGATAGTAACTCTGTCACAAAGTGATATTCTCATTCACTATGTGAAGGAGCCATTGGATGAATAATAATGTGTGAACCCTTATGTCTTATATGGCAAGGAAGATAATGTGATTCTCATATATTACAAATTGGTTCCTATGATAATGCTAGGCAAAGGAAGTGGCCTTAAAGGCATGCAACCTCAAGACCTAATGACCTATTGGAAGTGTGGCCACCCGGGGCATATCTCATCTTGATGTCCAAAAAGAGCAAGCAAAGAGAGATAAGATAAAACAAAGATGCCCTGAATGTGGCATCATGCATCTATACATTGATTGCCCAATGGAAAAGGTTTCCACTAGTAAGGCAATCATTTCATTTATACCTCAAGAACTCTTTGTATTTGATACCTTACACAAATAAGCAACACCAATCCCACTTAGCATAATGACTAGGGCACAAGCAAACTAAGCAAGAGTGTCAATACTTGGACCTAGCCATTTGGATACTCCTTCGATTAAAAGAAAGAAGAAGAAGAAAAAGATGAAGAGAGCTAAGAGAAATCTTAACCTTAAAAGTGATCATGCTACTATGCTCACAAGAATAATGCAAGTCAGTGCGACAGAGAAGTAGAAAGCTTAGCATCTGAATTTGAGAAGAAAGGAAGTGCTAAAATAGGTGAAAACCCTAACCCTTAACATCAAATGCACATCATAGAAAAGGTCAGAGGCTAGGTAGAAGGGGCCTAACTACACCTTAGAAATGCAAACACAAATCTAGATCACGATGCTTAGAATTTTTCAATCAAGGAACCATAATTATCTCCAACATAGATGAGAACTAATGGAATGTAGAATCTAACTTACCTACCCAAGAATAGGAAGCAGAACTTATCATTCCTTCCATAGATAGATCCTCAAAGTAGATTTAGGTCCAATAGATACCCTAGCCTCCACACAAATATCAATGTTTCTCAATATACTAATGAATAAAAATCTAGCTTTGTGACTTTTGAAATCTTGGATAGAGACGCGTCTTTAGAGCTTGTGACAAATGCAAATATACGAGAGCTCGACCTTGAAGAACACATATCCAAATTAACATCTAGCCTAATACCCACAACTTTATAGGTCTATTCCTTCAAGAAAGAAACTTAAAGGCATGCAATCCTACTAGTAGTGGCCTTAGAGGACATAACCCAATGTGGGATTGCTGACACTTGAGAATGTATTGGGTATTCTAAGGCACACAATCTTGAGTCTTGTAAGCATCAAGCGCCCCTCTAGGGCCGTCCCATGGAGATTACCCGGATCTTAGACAATGGGACAAAAGTGAATTCCTTTAAAGTATTAAAGGATTGGCCAATGTAGATTGTAGGTTTCCAATTCATTCTTATAAAGGGAGTGGGCTAAGATATCCTACTAGTTAGACCTTCGATAAGGAATTGTCAAGCAATTAAAGACTAGCATGATGGATGGATATTCCTTGGAAATAGAATGGAAGTAGTTCCATAGAATTGGACACATGGAAGACATCACCAACAATGGACCTAAGTGCCATCTCAGTGATGCTCAAGGGAGACTCATAAAGCACATTGAATTATGGATCTTTCACCAAATATATGCCTTGTCTAGAGAAGACAAGCAAAACTAGATGCACATCCTTGCAATCATTGACTTTCCATTCTCAAATAATGAGAGATTACAAGAAAATGGTTGAGTAGTAAACAAGAAAATGTAGTAGTTGTAAAGAGAAATCTTGAATGAAGTTCTACCCTTAGTACCTCTTTGCATGTTAGCAAGTAGTGCATTTAAAGGATAGACTCCTAGCATGAATCTCTAAGTACCAATCAATAAGTTTGATCGTACATAGATCTTCATTCACCCTCATATCTATCATCAAGATTGACCTCCACTCTTCTTGGCATGGTAGCACACTGAGTATAGAAAGATTTATAAAAGGGATCGCGTCCATGCTCATCATCATCATCCACTCATGCATCCTCTTCATGCCTTGAGTCATTCTTTTAGTTGTATTGAGGTCTTGATTTATTATTGGGTTAATAAGTGTTAAGCTAATATGCATCTTTGAATTTAGAAGGCTCTCTCTTCTCAAAGATTATGGGATCAAGAAGTGGAGTGGAATATGGGTCTTTTGGAATACTACCAACAAATGTAGGCTATGTTTCCTGCATTTTTCTTTCTTCTTAATAACAACAATTAGCTCATCAAATTTACTATCCATTAAGGTTCAAAGGCTTAATATCAATAAAATATAGAATCTTTTGTTTTTAAAAGCCCAAAAGGAGAAAATCATAAGCAAAGGGTCTGGAAAGCAAGGGGCTTGGGATGAATCCATAGCTTTATGAGTGGCAGAGCACCAATGTTTACTCTTGAATTTTTTGCATTGGGATTTTGTATTTGTGCTTTGTACAAAATCAAGTGGATCGAAAGTTCTGGGATGGTGGAGATATAAGAACTGTGTAAGAAAAGAGAGGGGGGCATTCTCTTCCTCATCCAAAGCAAGGACTTGTAGGTATGCCTTTCATGGCATTTCATAGTCGTGTTCTATGCTAGTTGAATTTTAGATAATTCCTCTTGCCCTTCATCTTTAGACTCGTCTCCCTAGCCTTGGCAATGTTGAGATTTGCAAGAGAGAGGAGGGCCTCTTAGGCCTAAGCACAAAAGAAGCAAATGGAAATAAAGGGTTTATTTGTGGCTACAAGGCCATTGGCCTAATACAATGACCACTTGGGCCTTGTTATTAGGCATGAGGCTATTTCTTTGAGCAAAGGCCTTATCATTCTTGTTTTTGGTTGATTTGGCCTATTACAAGGGTCAATAAGTCTTCATTTTTTTCTGCAAGGATGTTGGCTAAAAGATAAGACATTTAAGGCCTTAGAATTTCAAAATTGGTAATGTGTCCTAAATTACATGTTCTTAGGCTTAAACTAAGGTCATTGACTTTAGATATTCTAAGGCAACCAAAGAGCCTTTTGAATTGGATCGCAAGGGTTTCTTCTAGGCCTTAGGTGCACTAAGATGGCCACAAAGGCTCTACTCAAGGTCTTTTGGGCTTGGACTTAAGAATTCATCCATAAGGCCTTCACATTGGTTGTAAGGGTTTTTCAACTAAGGCCTTAGGACCTTGGAATTTGCAATTGGCCTTATGACCTTTTGGATGTGAGCCACCAAGCCTTCTAATTAGGCCACAAAGCTGGTGCTAAGCTTTAAAGGTACGGACTTTCTTGACTTAATCTAATCGTTACTTACTTGTACATCCTCCATTAATTATACATCCTTTCTAGTTTATTAACTTGAGAGTGTTAAACTCATGCATCACTCTAAATATTGTTACAATCTACACATGAGTGAGCTCAAGTCACCAGATTGTATGCAAAATCATTTTCTTGCTAAAACTATAAGCTATTGGTGAACCTTCTCTTTTCCACATCTCTTTCCAAACATTTTTCAATTCTCCTTACATGACTTTCCTTTGTCCTTGCTTTCCTAGAGAGGTTTACCAAAATTAGAAAGGATCTATATGGTTGATAGCCAAAAATTTTGTAGTATGCCAAGAAAGTAAATCTTATTGAGGGAGAATATGTGCTAGCTTAATAATGTTGAATTGCCAATGAAGAAGGCCTTGCAAGCGGACTATATAACTATGCACTCCTAAAGAAGAATTAAAAATGAATGCATTTCACATAGTCCATATGTGCCAATAACCCCAAAAGCATAAAAAGTGAAATAGCACTTTCATGTTAGGATGCATAGGATCCAAGAACTTGGGATGTCCAAGGATCTAGTCCTTTGGAAGCATCAATAGCCTTACTGTGAGAAATGCGGGATCTAGAGCATGGCAAAGGCGGAAGCTATGGAGGATGAAAGATGAAGATACTACTCATGTTGACATTGACAAAGAAGACAACTATTACACAAGTGAATTAGGTTTCAAGATTGAGACTTGAACTCATAAACACAATCTTGTGTAGGACTGACAATGACACAGAGACTTGACAGAAAGAGACAAGTACTATTGCATTATCATCATATGAAAGTGATAGTCAAGTACATCATTATATAGGATTGCTTGGTAGCACATTTCATCACTGTGCCTATGGGATCTGTCTCTCTTCCTAGAATGAACTGCATCTTCCTAGCCTAGTTGTTCCATACAAAGGGGCATACATAGGGTGTGATTGGCAGATTCTCAACACCTACCACTTGAGACCAAATGGTAGACCTCAGTGAGACCAAAATTTCCTCACCACTAGACAAGAAAGAAACTAATGATGAGAAGTTTCCATACATGTCACACAAAAGAAAGAGATATCATTTGAAATACAATGTTTGGAGAATGCAGAGGCAAGAGGAAGAGCAACAATTGACCTTCGCTAGATAAAGCCATTGTATTTGAATGGCATTTTGTTGAGCCACCCTGTCATCACCATAGATTTCCATGTACATACACCCTAGGATTGATTATACACTTTGGGATTATATATATACATCATGCACACAAACAAACAATATATTCACAACTCCCAAAGATAAGTGATGATGCGACCCTTGGCCCTTAGGGGCCACATCATCACCTCCAAAGAAAAAACATCCCCCCAAAAAATAGCTAGCAAAAAAAAGGTTATAACATAATCAACCCTGGGGATATCTAACTTTTTAAGCTCATTATTAGTGAGATCAAAAAGGTCAAATTCCACAATCCAAAAGTTTTATTAAATTTTTCTAATCTTATAGAGTTCTAGGTCACAAATGTTTGGAGGGGGAGAGAGAGAGAGGGAGGGAGAGAGAGAGAGAAAGAGAGACTGAGACACACACACACACACACACACACACACACACACACACACACACACACACACACACACACACACACACACACACACACACACACACACACACACACACACACACACACACACACACACACACACACACACACACACACACACACACACACACACACACACACACACACACACACACACACACACACACACACACACACAGAAACATAGAGGGAGAGAGAGATTTCGCGGTACCATTAATAAAATGTTTCTTGGTAGTGGTGTTTCTTTTTAATACTTATGCCATGTGTTATGTTCAATAGTTATTATTTACTAAACTCTGACAACCTCCCACCCTTTACTAGCCTCTACTCCCAATGTACCTAGGGTCCTTGGATAAATTTAGCTATAAATAGTGTCATTTTTAAGGCTCCCAAGATCATAATGATCACCTAAAGCTTCAAATTTTAGTAAATATTTTGGGTTTTCATAGCAAAAAATTGCTCCTTTATAGAAGAAAAGAATGCATATGTATAGAAAATGATATAGATTTATGTTAAAGCATGCAATAATTTTCCTCTAATGAGAATTGCATCACCAAATTACAATAAGATTTTAAAGGGAGGTATTTGAAAAAAGAAGAAGAAAAGATTCACTATATCCCATCTACCCCTATGATGTATGCATAACTCTCCTCTTATCTATTCCCCACCCACATCTACACCTCACTATTCTCAACTATCTCCCAATACCTTCACATGCCATCACCGATCCTCCTCTACAAATCTCTAGCCCCCTCTAAACTACTTGTCCTCACCTAGCCCATCTATCCTACCTACCCCCATGTTCATCCACTATTATTATATATCCCCCACCCACCTGCTCTACTCTATTTCTCAACCAATTACTCACCACTATCTATCCCTCTCCCTTCCCCTTTCCCCTTTCCATTTCCCTTTGCCTTACACTCACCTATCTTATTGGTACCCTCGCCTACTACTATCCCCTCTACCCTCATTTTTATCCACTATTCTTATCTATTCCCCACCCACCCCCTCTACTATATTTCTTGACCACTTACTCACCACCATCTACCTCTCTCCCTTCCCCTTTGCCTTATGCTCACTTATCTTAACTTGCCTACTACTATCACTCCCCCCTCCTTCCACCACCACAAACCCCATCTATCCCCCCCCCCCCCTTATCCCCCGCATAACCCGTGTGCTCCCCCACTTGATCTCCCATCCACCACTATATATGCAACTTTATCCTTCCCTATCTCATCAATACCCTCTTCCAACTTCTATTATCATTGTTATGTGCCCCCTTGGTACCCTAAAGTAGATCCTTTTGTACCATTGCACTCTATCCTTGCATACCTCTATCTACCCTTCTTTATCAACCTTCATCCCATCCTAACCTTGCTTACTCATGCCAACCCCCACCCATTGTTATCACAAGCTTTCCAGTATACGCATCTATTCCTCTCTATCATAGCCCACCCATGCATACTCCCCATTACCCTCATCTATTCCCTCCTTATGTTGCCCACCTTTCTTTACCCATTTATACCCTTTTAGCCCCTCCACCCTTGCCTACCCCACCCATCCTACCTATATCCCACTTCCCTCATCCATCCCCCTCTACCCCCCACTCCCTTTATTCCCTCTATCTATCACCTACCCCCTTTGGCCTTAACATTTGCCTATCCCCTTGTACCATTTTCTTCAAGGATTGCACCTATAAGAAATCATCTATATAACGTGTGTTCAAATGGTATTAAGAAAAACGCTTTCTTTACTTGGTATAAGGCCATACAATGACCCCTTTTACCTACTGAGCTTTTTTTTTAAATTGTAATAAAAACCCCTTTCTATGAATATAATCTTGTAAATTTTACTAAATAAAATATCCTTTCTTTTAAACTCATGTGGTATCTTATATGTTCTATAAGATGTAACCCGCTAGCCATTTTCCCACCTTCCATTATCTATGCCTATCCTCCTCTATTCATATGTAACCTTGCTAACATCTACTCTTTTATATCTCCAACCTGCTCTAACCTAGCTTATCCCGTCTACTCTTCCCCCCACATAGTTACTATCCCTACAATCCCACCCTGCGATAGCCCCATCCTTTCATCATCATCCAACCACCATTATTGCCCATCTTGCAATTATCACTACCCTTCACTCTCCACCTTTGTCTAGGTTTTTGACTTATAAGTTTGTTTAGCATAATAATTAAAATATATCTTAGTCCATATCTCCACAATAATTATGCTTTAGCCACCAATGTATCTTGTAGATAAAAAACCTCATTTAACATAGATTTGGGCCTCCAATAAGCTTTTTCAGGTGGTAAACCTCTCCATATAATCAAATATTCAATGATAGAGTGAGAGCAAAGCTTCTTCCCACGCTGACTTATGATAGCCTCAGGGATGTACTAAATAAGAACTTCTTCACTATAGGTGGCAACTCATCAAATATATCTACAAGAGCACCATAGAAAGGCTTGAGCTGACTAACATGAAATACATTATGAATCTTAGTGGAAGAGGGTAGTTTCAATCTATATGCCAAGTCTCCAATGCACTTCCAAATCCTATAGGCTCAATAAAACCTATGAGCAAGGTATTACTGGATCTATCCTTAAAGGTAGAGTAATGAGACTACTGGATCTATCCTTCAACAAAACTAATTCTCCTTCTTGGAGCTCTAAGGTTGCCTCTTCTCATCTGCATACATCTTCATTTGATCTTGGGCCTTCCTAAGATTCATCTTAGTACACTACTGAAGAAGGGTTTGCATTCCTTTCAATTCTTCTTTCCCATGAGGATTGATTTCCTCATTGAAAATGATTGTGGATAAGGGCACCTTATAACCATATATAGCCTCAAAGGGTGAAACTCCAATACTAGTATGAGTGGAGTTACTGTAGGCAAACTCAACCAAGTGCAACCAAGAATCCCATGAATACTACACATCATGACAGAAATGGCGAAGGTAAGTCTCCAACCACTTATTTACCCTTTCTATCTGGCCCATCAATTTGTGGATGATAGGCTATAGAAGGAGCCAATTTAGTACCCATGTTGCTGAATACCACCTACCAAAAGTTACTCATGAACTTTGAATATCTGTCATGAATAATTACTTATGGTAATCCATGTAATCTAAAGATCTGCTCCATAAACTAATTAGCCACCTATGAAGTAGTGAATTGTGTCTTGGTAGGAATAAAGTGGGTTGCCTTGGTGAGTTTATCCACCACCACATATGTACTATTCCATCCCTTTTTGGTAGTATGCAAACTAGTAATGAAGTCCATGGTAACATGTGTCCACTTGCCCTCAGGAATATGTAGTGGTGGGCTGCAAAAAACCACATGGCTTATGTGTGATGTCTTTATTATGTTGATAAGGCACACACTATATAATAAATTCTGGCTCATCATGAGTTCCTCCCGGATCAAAAGAAATACTACCACTCGAATCAAAAGGAAAGCTGTCGATAGGATCATAAAAGTATTATTGCCCAACTTCCTCCTCCAAATGTAAGGATGCAAAATGAATCTTCATATCATCAGTTATAGGAAATATATCAAAATAGGATTCTAATTTTGAAATCCATCCCTCTAGATCAAATGGTGAAGATGACTTCCCATTGTACTTTGCCAAAATGATTTTATCATTCAACTCCCTTTCATGAAAAGGTTGCTATCCTAAAGTAGACTGTTCATGGTTAGTAGGCAATGAACCTCCAAAATAATATAGTACTCTTTCAAATGGTGGCTGAGAACTAGTTTGAGACCTCCTATGGTAGAGGACCTCTAGGGGGTTGAGGATTCAACCCATAAGCTTGGGAATTAGCACCATTCATATTACCCAAATAGTCAACATGCCTTTGTGAAGTCTCACCTACTTCATATTGATTGGGAATGTCCCTTCATCTAATGATTTCTTAACTATTGGGAATACCCCTACTTCATATTGAAAATTTGAAATTCCCCTTCATCCAATGATTCCTTGACTTTGCCTATTTTGATTAGGTGGCTAAAGTGGGACTGAGGGATCACTATTTGAATAAGCTTCCTCCTAGCTTCCTTGGTTCCCATTTGCATTTGCATTCATTGAGAGAATTGAGCCATCATTTGAGCATTGGATTCTACTAATTTATTAATTAAAGCCTTTGTTTGGATAGTGGAATCCACCAACTTCTCAATGGAAGACTTCGTTTGATTAGTAGGCAATACCATATGTTCAACTCTAGATAATAACTCCATATGCCTTTGAACATGCCTACTCTTATATTCACACATGGTATTATTAAGTGCACTAATTTATCCTTGAATTTGACTCTCTTGAAGGCTCTCTTAAGGTGTATTTTCCAATATAGAATCTCTAATTTACTGAGCATATTCATCCTGGGCCTTACTCTTTCCCTTATGACCTACCATAATAGCGAAGTCCTGCAGTACCCCCTGTGAGAAAATTGGCTATAACTTGAGCTAGAAAAATCTAATTCCCAATTTTTTTAATTCAAAATGGAGTTAAAGATTCTCTCTTCAAGATGAACTATAGCACTTCATAATAGGTTCAGATTAAAAAAATTTCAATTCAATCTTTGAGGCCGAATTGTCTAGGCCTACACCCTATTTTAACCTATAAGTACCCTATTTTCACTTGTGAGAGAAAAATGGTAGTACCTAATGGCTTCCAAACCCAATGGAAAGCTGGATAGGACTTGTGAGCAACCTGTAGTACCTACATCTATAATTCAATGATGAAGATAGTACCTATAATTACCTATATATACCCCCTACAATATCCTATAAAATCCTTGTTTTGCCCTATTTTAATCTTCAAGGTACTTGAGTCGTTGAGAGCACTTCAATCTTCAATTCTTCACTCGATGTACCTATGTGATTGGATAAAATGGTAGGAAAAGCTCCCTACATAGGCTCCAAATCACTGGGAGATGGGCAAAGTTCCCCCCGAGTCGATTGGTTGCACCCTTTCACGATCTTTAATAGTGGGGTAGGGTCACCTCTCTATTATCCCACTATCTCCCCTAGCATCCACATTTTTCCTCAGTGGAAATATCAATATGGGAGTAACATGCTACTCTAATCAATCAGCATGATATGCATTATTGAAATTTTCATTCAGCTCTTTCCATGAAATGTAAGAGGATTGAAATTAGCAAAATGAATAGGGAGAGGGTCTCCCCATGTAGTGACTCAATGGTAACTTACCCTTTTATAATGGATTATGATATATTTTTCCATAAATCAACAATCATCACCAAATCAATGGATTAGAGTAAGCAATCTAATCCACCAATTGGGCTTTAATCAATAGGATTGAATGTTATGCTTTCAAGCAAGAGCTTCTAATTCACTAATTGAATCAAGTAAATAATGCATTCCATAAATGGGCTAATTTAACCAATGACATAATGAAATTTGATGAAAATTTTGCAATTCTTTAATCTCTCAATCCATTGGATGAATCTCAACAAATGAATGAGAGAGATTAAGATTTGAAGAGGAATATCTTTTGTTAGTTTGATGAAGGCTTGAAAGATTACCAAATGCTTAATGAAGCCTTTGGTTGCTCAATGTTGCTAAAATAATCTTCAATACTTGTGCATTTGATGCTTAGAAGCAATATTGAAGCTTCAAAAGCTTGAGATTAAAGCATTGAACCCATTTCCCCCAAATTTTGATTCCATAAAACCTCTTGAAGTTGAATCCTTGGCCATTCTTGCTCGATCCTTGCAATTTCTTCATCAAGAATCTTTACTTAAACAAGTCCCAATGCTAAAATGATAAAGAGTCTTCAAGAAATTGATGAGAAATTGAAGCTTGAGTTGAAGCGTTCATGGCTGTCTATGGACTACGATGTTAGGGTTTGGAGAAGAGGAAGAATGTTAAAATAGTGAGAAAGAATGCTCCAATCTGAAGATTGCAAGCTTTAATGACTAGCAATGATCACCAAGAATGATACCCAGCCAAGAAAAAAGTAAGTGTGAGCTATCCAAGAGCCACAAAATTCAACGCAAATTTCAGGATGTAGTCTACAACACTTGGCATCATCCCTCTCACTGATCAAAATGGTATACAACCTATAGGGTTTAATCCCTAGTGGAAGCTTTCTATACCATCCATTCTTGAAGAGAAGCAGGATTCATGGAGAAAGATGAGGTTGAACGACTGAAGGTTCCATGGAGATCTCAGACATGAAGAAGAAGAAGTTATTTTCTAAAAAGTAACCACAATTTGTTCTTTATCTAAGTCTAGTTAACTCGTATTTGACCAAGTTACCTTCAAAATAGCTTGGAATGATGCACGACCTGCCATTTTAGCCACGATTTGGCCAAATCTCTCCAATATCTTTCTCAAAGCTCCAAGATTAGTCTATGCGTCAAGTAGAACACCTGCAAGTACCTGCCATATGGCTCCTGTACCTGCTCTCTAAGAATAAATGTAGGAAAATAGGAGAAAATAAGACTCAAATAGGAAAATCAAATGGACTAAAATCCTATGCTCTAATACCACTTGTCAAGGAGAAAAATAAGAGGTGAGATAAAGAAGATTAGAGTAGAGAGAAGTGCAACGAAGAGAAAAAGACTAGAAATAGAGAGAGAAAGACATGGAAAGAGGAGAGAAAAGCCATAGAAGCTGTGAACAAGAAGGTAAGGTAAGAGATAGTAATGTATTAATGTTCCAAAAGATGTGAAAATTTACATGTCTCTCTCTTTTATACATGTGTCAGTGTGAGAAGGTATTATTATTAATTCTACACTAAACATATCTTCTTCTTAGCTTCTAACAAGTATGATTTTGCCAAGTTTTCTAAGGAGTTAGAGACTATCTTATAGCTACAAACTCGAGGTAAGTTTCCCCCAAATTTCTATTTCAAATATAGCTTTCTAAATATAAAATTCTAGTAGATACAGGTTCCATACTTGGTCCACCCAAGTGACTCTCGTATTTATGTATAAACATTGTGGGGTGTAATCTCTCAACATACAACTAACTCTCAGTCAAACAAAATAAATTTATGTTTAGAACAATGGTTGGAAGTAGAGATGAAAACTTGTATACAAAGAAGCCACTATCCAAAAGAGCTAAGACTACATGCACACATTGTGGGATAATATGTCATGACATGCAATCTTGTTAACTAAAATGTAAAAAGCTATGTTACACTACTCAAGAATATTGGATACGACTAGAAAATCTCATGGAGTAAAAATATTGTACTTCAACAACTCAATTATATCACTATAGACTTTTCTATCCAAATGTTTATAAAAAGAATTTTCCAAAGGACTCTCATAGAATCCATGGAGCCATGAGTCTAAGCTCTATTCTAATATGTGAATGTTAAGAGGGGACTTTCCTTCCAAATTATACAATGTAAAAGCATTAATATAGCCGTTGTTTGGGGGGTGCTAAGAATCCAAGGGTGAGGGACTTGAGAGGTGGTACTCCTTCCTTGCACATTCTCTTCTTTTCCTCCCCTTCTTAGGTGAGAGGTGGATTAGAGAAGAGATTAGGTGGTCTTTCTTCTTCTTCACATTTTCTCTCAAGGATTGGGTGCTTGAATATTGAATGATGACCTATGGAGTAGAGAATGTAGATTGGGTGCCATTGAACTTTTGCTTCGATGCATTGAGGAGAGGGTAAGATGGTGAGTTCACTACACCCTCGTCAATTTGTTCCTTCTTGCTTTCATGTGGTTTGGGAGGACAATGGATAGCTCGATGAGTTTGGAGGATGTATATGCTATGTGAGAGGTAGTCATTGCCAAATCAAATGAAGTGCTTGAAACAATAAGCATTCATCAAGTTTAGTGAAACCTCTGATATTTTGGTTCCATCACCACGACACAATGGAATCACCCATGATGGCATATATTCCCTTCATCATGTATCTAAATAGAAGCAACTCAAAAATGGAATAGAACATACTCCAAAATGGATTAGTAGTGGCTTTGAGTTGAGTGAGGTAGACTAGGATGTGGTTTTTTGTTGAAAAATCGGAGTTAGAATAGGATGGGGAAATTAACATTACAAAGAACCATAACCTTTGGAAAAATAAAAGAAACCACAAAGAGAACATTAAATTTTGTTCTCTATTTGATACCCTATGGGACTAAAGGGACTGCCTACAAGTCAAAGTAGGGGACAGAAAAAAAGGACTCCAATACTATAATCATTATTTTCATTTAGTCAATGATGCCGAGCAAGCACATCAGATCATAATGACTACGGCACTCCCCTTGACTACTGATGATGATGGCAATATGTTGGCTCCTCTAAACATTGCGGTCTTAACTTTTTCATCACCTCTCTCCTCCTTGACCACCAACGTACACTTGATCACCCAATGACTCTCCTCTTTGGCTGCCACCCCAAGCTCATTAACGAAAACAATGAACTCATAAATTGGCCTTTTAGCCCCTCCCTCCTCCTTAAAACAAGGAAAAGAGAAGAAAAGAATAGTAAAATAACTGTCTTGAACTCTCTTTACTTTTGCAATCTTATTTTGCCTTTTTTATATTTTACCCACAAGGGATTTTCTTAGATATCTTCTGTCTCCTCATTTAAGAATCCTTTTTCAACCAAATTTTATATTAAAAAAGAAGTTAGTTACGAGAGTGTGGTGCTTGATTTTCAATGCAAAATGATTAGTAGATAAAAAGGAATTGATATTTTAATTTAAAAAAGAAAAATAAAATATCAAAAGTTTCTTTTACAGTATTTTGGGAATTTTCTATATTCTAGCTTTTGGTCAAAAAATAAACCTATTGCTCAATTTTTTCATTTCTTGATAATGTTTTTGAAGGTAAATTTGAAATTTCTAAAATGTGAGCTCTTGGATAGTCGTATTCTCGAAGCTACTTTTTCCCGTTTCTTTACTTCTCATGGCTCTTTTGTGACCTCCTCTATGTGATTATATAGCATTCATTAACACAAAGAACTACTTATACCTCTATTGCTCACACTGTCACTCGTCCCTAACCACCATATCTAATCTATCTATGTCTATCTATTTATCCTCCCTCATTGCACTAAGCTACATCCTTTCTCTTGATACCTTTGTATGTATCTCTGTGTATCTCCACTTCATCTCCTGAGACAACAAAGCAAGCTCCCCATTTCTACTAATATATCTATGCATCCCCTCCAATCTATCTCCATGTTGACACCAAGCCAACTATTTCCATTAATCTCTTTATGTATTTATCTTAGTGTCTCTACATGTGCCTCTCTAGTTTGTCACTATAAACTCAATAGCCCTATTCCTATTAACATATAAGTGTGTCATTTGGCTTCTCTTCTGTCTAACTCCCTAGATACTAAAACTTATATTCTCATAAGCATCTCTATGTAATTGATTCATATACTTGCAATTGGGACACACGCAATAAGTAAAATGAATATAGGAAACAAGAAGCTTATAACATTCTAGACTAAGGAGCCCTTCCATTAATATGTATATCAAGATCCTCCTTGCCTTGATGTAAACGTATTTATATATAGTATATCCTAAATGATACAATCAAATCAAACAACATGATTAGTAATTGACGAAAGAAAGTGGCCCCAGATGCCAGACTTTGGATATCGAGCAGTTACAGGCACTCAAGGAGCTGAGGCTAGATTTGTCAACTTATGACTCTTCTAAAGACAATGGCGCCATGAGAGCCAACCCTTGCTCTGCCACCACTCGGCATTCTTCTTAAACATTTATTGGCTTTTCAATCAACTCTTCTCCCCTATATGTGGTAGCAACAACTTGAGGGGTTGTATCTTCATTTTATGGGTGTATCCAATGCAAGGAGATAAATCGTTCGACACAATTATGCTCCATGAGCTCCAAAGGTATTGAACATAATGCACTGCCCATGGGAATAGTGCATACTCTGTGTGCAAAGGATCCTTATGGGCCAAACACCTTTTCACCACTTTTTGGTAGTTCTCTCAATGGAGTATGTGCAAGTGGTGATGGTGCTCATAAAGTCTTCCAATACCTAAAGGGGGAGATTCAATGGTTAGAGCACACGTTCAAGGTTGAAGTTCTTTAAGAAAACCTCAAAGATCTCGTTACTTTGGCTAGCAAATAGAGTCTCATGGATTCAATTGTCAAAGTATATGCATGCATCCATTACAACAAGTAGGAGAGGGATGTGGTGGATGTAAAGAGCTAAAGAGATAATGTATGAAATGAAACAATGAAACAAGAACTAAAGTAGTTCTACCTCAAAACCCTTAGTTTTAAACCATTAAAGGATCGCTCCCATATCATGTTTAGTTATGGATTTACTTAATGTATTTGTAAAGTTTACATGCATATGCAAATGTATCAATGTGGCAATTGCACATTGTATTAGCTATGATCTAGAAGGAGCTTCCCACCCCTCTTGTTACATAGGTATGCATGTGTATGTCACATGTTCAAAATTTTCATTGTAAATTGTAAAAATGCACGTGCACTTTATTAATTAACATTGGAAGGGAGGTGCCTTCTTCTCATCCCCTGGTGGCTGCTTGGATGAATGCATCTTATCTCAATAAAAAAATATGTGTATATGCATTCAAAATAATCAAGGTTAGGGTAGGCATTTCTCTCCCCAATGTGTAGTTAGGCGCGCATGCATCTTATCTCAAAATTTAAAGTACATATACACATGTTTGAATAGTTTTAAATATAATTACATAAACACACAATAAGTTTAAAAATAATGAAAAATTAAAATATTGCAAGTCTATGATTTTGCAAAGTGACAATGTGGAGTTGAAAATTTTTAAGGATACTCTACAATTTCTAAAATATATGGAGCCATACGCATTCCACTAGTAATAGTACTCTCAGCTCAATCTTCCTGCCATTGAATTTAGACTAGAAGCTATTAGGTGGATTCTCTTGTAGTAAAAACAGGAATTAAAGGATTAGTAGCGATGAAAAAGACATTTTGCACAATGAGAGAAAGAGATAGAGACAATGTAGAGAATAGAGTAAACTGCAGCTACTGATTCTTTGCAAGTAGATGTATATATACATGGTACATTAAATGAGGTAGGTGAGTTTCTTCTCTAAAATATTTTAGATATTTACAAAGTGGATAACTATGGGATCCTTTTGTCCATATATTTACCTTTCCTTATCTTATCCAGACTTTTATCCTAGCATCCCCTCTCAAAAGGATTCCATAGGATATTTAACCGAACACAACTGCAAAAAGATAAGAGAGTACCACTAAAGATCATAATTTACATTCATCTAGAGTACTTTTTCCTCCCTGTCAAAGCATGCAAAGTATTTGTATTGTAGTTTTGTGCTTCAAGTGAGGAACTAATTGTTGAGGGTTGATATGATTGTGTTTTTTGTTGTTTTTGTCAAATTTTTGGAAATTTTTGTATGATTTTAATGATGAATGATTGTTTTCAAAGTATTTTAGAGAGTTTTGGATAAGGTTGAATAAGTTTAAAAATCTCATGATGTGTCTCAATGGATATATGATGTGCTGAAAGGTTGTGTTGAGTGTATGATAGATTCTGATTGGTTCTATATTTAGCTTCTATTTTGTTCTTATTTCTTTCTAAATAAGAGGTTGAAATAATGATTGATGAATTTTAAGAGTATTTGGAAGCTTATTGAATGATTTTTTATGGTTTTGAATGGTTTTAGTTGAGTTAAATGCTTTTTGATGACTTTCTATATGGCATTGTAGACCCTCTATAAAGCTTTTGTAGAGCCTCTATTACTATTCTATTTTTGTTCTATATGACTTTGTAAGTATTTTGTGGGATGAATGTGGAATTTTTCTAATCTTGGGAAGATATGAATACAAGTTCAGAATACCTCAAAGAAGTGGAAGAAGTAGTGTTGCTGAAGACAAGTAAAGATTGAAGTGACAATGACACTATTGAGCTACGAAAGGACATTGTAGTTGCTATGGTGACCCTTCATATCAAACATGCCTCTTGGGAGAAGTATCCATGACCAAAGAGGTACTATGGATGATTATTCTTCATATTTCAATGTACTATTGAGAGAGGGTGTGTGTAAGAGAGAGCCAATTCTCTATGAGAAACATTGTATCTACATGAGAGAGACTATGAAGATGATGAAAGATGAAATCTATGTGATGAAATTCCATTCAATGTTAATCATTCTTTTGTGTTCTCTTGTTCTTTTGATGGATTCTATGAAGAATATGAAGAAATTGTTGAATTTCTATTGTGATAAATCCATGGGAGAATCGCTATATGATGCGGCGTGAAGATTTGAGAAGATTGGTATTGTTTTTTCTTCTTATGGTTGATTAAAATATGAAAAACATACTTGTTGATGATACAAGATAGATTTTCTTGCCATAGATTCTCCATTTTCTTGGTGTCTCTCTTAGTGCTCCATACTTTTGGTGCACAACCAAGGAAAACTACCATCAATAAGCACCAACAGAGGTTGAAAATGGAAGAAGTGGCATTGTTGAAAGCAATGGATGATTGGAGAATCCCTGCAATTGTTGAAGAATTGGATATCTTTATTATCAAAGACACTTTCTACAATAAGTGAATTCCTCAATGGCAGAAGCATGTCACTATCTTGATGCATGCTATGTGATGGATTGATCCCACTGTCCTCTGAGGCTACATAAAGTTGTATCATAATACCCAATTATTTTCCACAAAACTGAAAAGAGAAGGCATAACAGAGAAAATGACCATCCATGCGAGATTTGGCCTTCATTGAATAATTCCAATAGACATCATCAAGTGGGAGATTGTGAAGAAGCTTTAGGAGTCATGGTCAGTTGAAGTTTACAAGAACAAGGAGGAAAAGTGTTGGCATTTGTTCGTGTATACTCAATAGCAAGATACATGGGATGCTTGATGCACTGACAAGCTTCTATTTGTCCAATTGAAAACCCATCGGAAGCTAGTGGACACAGTGTTCTTCACAAGCTATGCTATTGAAACCCTTCAAAGTTGGTATTATCAAGACAATGACACTATGACAATCCTCAAAAGAATAAATTTTGATAACATCAAAACTGAATGTCTTCCCCTCTATAGTGGAATGAAAGTTGAATTCAGACACTTTGAAAAGAAGGAAGTAGAAGAAATGCTGGCATGAGAGTCCTCCAAAGACTAAAGCCCTTCTAATTCTGTTTTTTTTAGTACAGAAAAACTAGGTGGAGCTAACTCCCTGATGAATGATGTGATCAAGAGGCAAGCACTAGAACAATTCCAAAGGTACATTAGAAGAGAGAGAAAAAATCAAATCCAAGAACAAGCTTGCAGCAAAAGCCTTCTTTGATGCCCTTGCAACCCTCTTTACAAAAGTCCCCATGGCGACTCAAGGTCCCCCTCTTAGTTAGATTGGATGATAGGTCAGCGAATGTAGTCCCACTGCCCATCTTTAAGGAAGAGTACAATGAAGACCCTAATATTCATGTAGTTGAGTTCATGGTAGCATGTGTAGTCAATAATACTAGAACTTTGAGCATTGGTTGGAGATATTCCTCGCCACTTTCAAAGGCACGGCATTTCAATGGTATGAGAGACAAGTAGTAGGAACGAGAGGACAGCCAGGAAATGTGCTTAGAGCCATATTAGGCTACGAACAAAAGGGGGAAAAGTCAAAACTGCATTGTTCATTTTGCATTTGCACCCCACATTGATTTTATCATTTAAAGTACACTAAAAGGGAGAAATCATGATTTGGCACTATGCACTGAAAAGCACTAAGCACAAGTGTAAATAAAATTGACAGCTGCTTTCAATAACAAGGAACTCACATAGAATCATAATAATTCAAAGAACCCACCGATAGGAGCAGACCCTGGGATGTAGCTGGGTGCCACAGATCTCCGTTAATAGGACCCTGAAGACCCCGGAGAGTTTGAAGACAACAGGATTGAGGGCAAGTCACTACCCGAGCTGATAGGACTAATCGACAACTTGGTGGAGCGAGAGGCTGCAGAGATGTCAAGAGTAGACGCGAACTGAGAGGATGACCAGCTGGACTTGGGCGAATTTCCACTCAAATTGTAGCGTATGGTCAATCAATACGACCAGCTAACAAGGACCGTGATCCATGACAGACTGATTGAGGAAGTAGTTACGAGCCTTGAGGAAGAGAGAAAGGCAGCTAGGAAAGTGCTGCAGAGCATCACGGAGTATAACCGCGAGGAAAGGACAAGGAAATTGCAGCAAGACTTAGAGATGCACGATACAGGATGCATTCTAGCCTTAGCTGGTAAGGCCACGATAGGGCCAAACGCAGAGAGGGAGAGGGAGCTAGAGGAAGACTTGACGCTGAGCAAGCTTATCACCAAGCAACTCATAGACAACACAGCTGCAGAACAAAGTGCAATTGCACTAGCCACCTCTTTACTCACAGGCTTAGGAGTCACACAAGGGGCGAGGAGCCACAACAAGATCCCTACAATGGCTAAGCAATTGGACAAGTACCAACCCAGCAACAATCACTATAGCTTCGTGGAGCAATTCGAGCAGGTTTGCGAAGCCAATGTTCTCACAGACCTCACCCAATGCTCACAGGCTTTTGGGCTTTGCTTGGGTGATAAGGGAAGGACATGGTACACCAGCCTAGATGCAGTAGAGTGAATAGACTTCAATCACCTAAAGGATCTCTTCATCAAAAGATTTTCAGAGACATGGTATCCATGCAACCTCATAGTCCAACTGATGAATGTCAGTTAGAAGGACAAAGAGGACATTAGAGACTACGTCACTCATGTACGTAGCCTGTTTAACAGAATCCCTACCAAGAAACGACCAAATGAGAGAGCGGTCTCTACCATTTTTATAAACAAAATCCACACGAGAAACTTTACAAGGTACTGGCAAGCAACTCGAGCTTGCAGAGAGATGTGCTTGCTAGGGTTTTCGATGAGGCAATAAGGGTAGATGACCAGCTTAGGGAGAGAAGCACTAGAATCTCAAATCGAGATGGCTCTAGCCAAAGAACCATAGAGAAAGCCAAAACCTATAGCGAGAGATCAGCCCCTGACAAGCAGGATAAGGGCAAGAGCACGGCACAAGACCAAGAGCTAGCCAAAGTCAGGATGGAGCTAGCACGATTCAGGAGTTGGTAATAGGGAAGCTTGTTGGCATAGAGTACACTTTAAGGATATTTAAGATGAAGGCCATCTTATGTGGCTTTAAAGCTTAAGGAAAAATCCCATTTTCAAAAATGAGTTGTGGGATCTGGTAGAAGGCCCAAATTTGAAGGTTGTTCCACACCCAAATCCCAATAATCCATAGGTTACAATTAAACTCAATTTAGATATGAGAGTGTGGAGAAGAAGGTGAAAATGTCCTATATCAAATTATGATTAGCATAAAAAACTTGATCTTAATGTTAAAACAATGGGTTGATATTGCTGTAGAAGAATCGTCAATTCTCAAATCTCGATATGAAATGACAAATGAGTGAGGAAGAAAAAACTTAAAAATAAATCCATTGAGAATATGTTTGAAATTGAAGCTATTAAAAATCTCGTCACTTCAGGTTAAGAACTAACAATTGAGAAGATGTATGAAATTGAAGCTATTGAAAAGTTCATCACTTGGGTTAAGAACTTGAGAGAACAAATGGTGGCTATTGAAATAGCAATTCTAAATGAAGATCTTACATAAAGGTACTTTTGAATGCTACCTCCAAAATTTGAAAGTCTAGTTACTTCTCTAAATATGCAAGCCAAAGTTCCTCTATTTAACTTTGAGAAAAAAAATTAGTCCTACAAAGGAAGGGCTATGACAAAATCACTGGATTGACAAAAAAAAGAGTCTAATAACAATGCTTTAAAAAATCTTGAATTATGGGCTGAAGAGATTTATACAAAAGTAATTCACTCTTCAAAAATGAATGATCATATCATTCATAGTGGTGCCAAACAAACCATGACCGATAAAAAAGATTGGTAATTCTCATTAAGCCTAGTAGAAGATGATGAGAGCAAACTATGGGTAATAATGCAAAATGCCCAACAAATTGCTTTGTATTATTTCCTATTTTTCAAAGAATAAAGTTACTAAAAAGTGATTAAATGTATTCTATGTGGTAGATGTAAATAGGAACTTGTTTTCCCATTTTGTAGTAATTCACTAGACATCACATGAAGGTTCACTTTGATAAGAATGGCATAGAAATCACAAATGTAGATCTTGCAGTTGTCAATGAGGCAATTCAAAGTAAAGACTTGTATCAATTCACAGTTTCCCTCATGGTAAAACTTGGAATGAGCACAATAAGTTTTGGCATGAGAGGCTTTGTCTCTAAGTATTCTTGGTTTGAAAAAAATATTCAAGTCTAAATTGCTTGTAAATTGACCTCCTCTAATAGATTTGCTAGATGCATGTGACACTTGTGCATGATAGAAAAAATATAAAAAGCCCTTTCCATAACAAGGAAGCAGCTAGCTTTCAGCCAACCCATTTGCGTAATGTGGTACTTATCGGAGCCTTTTTTTGGCCTATTGAGAATTAAAAACGTAGTCAAGACTACCAAAAACAAAAAAGTACAAAATCCTCTTGAGCTTGTACATGTAGATCTTTGTGGAATGATGAAGACAATAGGTCTAGATGGTTCCCCTTACTTCATGACACTAATTGACAACTACAATGAGGACAAGGATATATTTCTTCAAGTCTAAAGATGAAGCCCTTCTAAAATTCAAAAAATGGTAAGAAAAATAAACATGATCTTTTTTCATTTACTTCTAAAGAATTATTAGGGTTTTGTAATGTAATAAAAAGCTCTGAGATATACAAGATATGAAGCTGCAATATGGTAGTATAAAGAAGAGGATATATTCAATGATGTAAGATATTTTCTAAATATCTCTTGATGATCATTATTTTTGTATCTCAAAATAAGATTTATTTTATTTATTGAAATTGATGATGGATTTTTGAAAAAATGTCTATACATTCAATCAAAAAACATTCAAATGCATATATCAAAATTTTATTGAATTTATTAAAGTAACAAATTCTTTGAGATAGAAATCTTATTTATCAAAGTTTTACTTCTTCTACAAAAGATTTAGTTGTATTAAACAAAAAATGTCATGTTCTTAACTAGTTTAACCTTGGGTTTGAAAGTGAATTCAAAATTCATTGAATTCTTTGATAGCATAGTAGATATAATCACATCTCTCGACTTCCAAAAGAGTATAATAGCACATCAATTTGGTCAACTCAAGGGATGGAGAAACCATGGTAAGAAGCTCATTCATATTATTTGGCCATGCAAGATGTAATGGAGTGGATAAAGTTAATATTCTGGAGGAATTATATTGTTCCATAGACCCAACCCATAATAAAGTAATGCAACACTTAAAGGTATAAGAGATTAGGGATCGTAGCACAGAACCAACCCAGAATAAAGTAATGAACATATAGAAAGCTTGTTCCATAGAGCCAACCTAGAATAAAGTAATGCAACACTTAAAGATATAAGAGATTAGGGATCATAGCACAAATCTAATGTACTAATTAAACATCCTTTATATATCGTGGAAATATAAGATATGTGCTTAAACCCCTCTTCTATTTGTCAGTTCCATATCCAATAAAGGTATCATCATATACCATAAGCTACAAAATCATAATACAAGTAATTGTATCAAAACTCTTCTAAATTTCTCATAATCTTCATGGATACTAAAACATTTATAATTAATCATACCATGGATAGCAAAATCACAATACAAATCATTATACCAAAACATTTTGTTTCTTTGTAGGTACAAGCAAATCATCACTCCATGTTGGAACACTTTGCACCTTAACCTTCGTGGATGATGGATTGAAAGGCTCTTATGATATCCCTATATGAGAAATATTCAATATATAGATTGTGCTCACCCAATGCCAAAAAAACACAAGAGAGGACCAATGATAGTGCTTGGAAAGGATTTACCATGTTGTGCTAGTCATCATTGATACTTTCTTAATTCCTTTGTAATTTGATATGATATCATTCATTTTACATGTTTTTTGACACCTAATAAAAGAAATAAGGAAGTTACCCTTGATACAAAAGAAATAAGGAAGGGACCAAAGAGGAACAAGATGATGCAAGAAGGGCCTTGGGCTGGGCCTTCGGCCAGCCCAAGGCCCTTCTTACATTGTGTTGGCCTTCGGCCAACACAATGTAAGAAGGGGTCCTTGAGGCTATCAAGGGCTCCTCCTCTTGTGTTATCCTAGCCCAAGGCCCCCTTAGATAGTGTTAGCCTAGGGTAAGCATAATTGGGAGAGATGGGGGAAAAAGGGGGGAGGAAGGAGGGAAGGGGAAGGGGAAGGGGAAGGAAGGGAGGAGGGATGGGGAGGGGGGAGGGAGGAAGAAAGGGAGAGGGGCTACCCCTAGAATTGCACAATGTGAGGGGGAGGCCTTGAGATTTTCAAGTTACCCCTCCTTGTGTTGTGCAAGTCCAAAACCCTCACAATGCAAGCACGGACCCACACAACATGAGAGGGTCCCTCAAGATTTTTGAGTGTTCCCCTCATTGCATTGTGTGGATCCAAGTTTAGCACAATATGTTACACTAGGGGGAGTCCATCATTGTTTTCAGAAAGGCTCACTACCCAATAGGTTGATCTCCTAGTATTCATTTTGAGCATTTTTAAACACTACATGGAGCTTCTGAGCCATTCAAGATAACAAAATCAATGAATAGTATAAAAGTTTTCATTTGGGGTGCAAGATTAGTCAAAAGAAATGGTTATATTGTATCCTTAACAATGCAAAATCCACATTTTGGATTTAAAAATGCTCAACATCAACACCAGGAGACTAATAATATGAGAAAATGGAAAATATACATGGGAGGACTGGCACAATGCTAAGGGCCCCCTGAACAAATTTGGGTTGGGGCCCTCTCAAGTTGTACTAGTTCTCTTATGTTGACATTTCGATGGATAAATAGGTAAAACAAATGCTATCACTTTTGGAATAGCCAAAAGCCCCCATTTGGAACCAAAAAAATGCTCAAAATGGACAATGGGAGGCCAAGCCTACAAAAAAATGGAAAAGAAACCTAGGAGGTGTCAAGATTGTGGGAGAGAAGGAAGAAGTCTCACTTGTAGCTTTCTTGCTTGCACAATGGGGGAATACACACAAAGGTGGAGGTTGAAAACAATTTTCCTCTTCTTAGTTGTGTAAGCCAAAAGAACTCTAGTACATAGAAATAGAAGAACCCTATATATGGGTCTCAAACCAAACTCAATTAGCTAAGGTGGCATACTAACTGAGCCATGAACTAGAGTAGATAAGGATAGATGTCATCTAGCTATTATTCATGGGCAGTGTACCAACCGCATCTGCAACTCACAAGTCGGTGACATAAATGCACAATGGTCACCCTGGCATATCACGAGTGGAGCTCGATATCTCAACACTCCCCCTCGAGCTCAAACCCAATTCCTGCACACCAAGCAGGTCTCTGAACTTGCGCAGCTTCCCTGTACCCAATGCCTTCGTAAATATGCCAGCTACCTAATCCTCTGTGCTGACATAAACTAGATCAATAAGACTTAGTAAAACCCTCTCCCGCACATAGTGATAATGCACCTCAATGTGCTTTGTTTTAGCATGATAGAATGGGTTATTTGCCAAGTGTATACTACTCATGTTGTCACAATAAATGACAACTAGCCCATCTGTAGGTTGATGCATATCATAAAGTAGCTTATGCAACCAAGCTACCTCACATGCAGCCATTGCTGCGCCCCTGTACTCAGCCTCTGTGCTCGACAAGGCAACTGTAGGCTGTTTCTTACTGCTCCAAGTGACTGCAGCACTCCCAAAAGAGAACACATATCCACTGGTAGATCGTCTATCAGAAATATTACTAGCCCAATCAGCATCAGTGTATCCATGCAATTGTATCTGAACCCCAGTCTCATAAAATAGTCCATACTGCAATGTGGACTTCACATACCTGAGTATGTGTCTAGCCGCATCCAAATGTGATTTCCTTGGAGCCTGCATAAACTGACTTACCAATCCAACAACATAGCTCAAATCTGGCATGGTAATAGTCATATAAATCAAACTTCCTACTATGCGTCTGTACATAGTAGGGTCTTCGAAAAGCTCACCTGCATCTGCGCTCAACTTCACATTCTGCTCCAAAGGAACTGAAATAGGCTTATAGCCTGTCATCCCATATTCGGACAGCATGTCCAATCCATACTGCCTCTACAAGAGCCATATCTCACTTGGTGATCTAATCACCTCAATGCCCAAGAAATAACGCAGCTCTCCCAAATCCTTCATCTCAAACTTCTGCTTCAATAGCATTTTCACATGCAGGATATCTTGATCAGTATCACCTGTGATAATCAATTCATCAACATAAATGACAAGTAGCATAATACCTTTCTTTGTTTTTCTCACATAAAGTGAGAAATCTGCCTTGGAAATCTGAAAACCAATAGTGACAAGATACTGTCATATCTTGTTAGACCATGCTCTAGGTGCTTGTTTCAAGCCATACAAGGCTTTCTTCGACCTGCAAACAAACTCAGGATGAACAGCATGCACATAACCTGGTGGCTGCTCCATATAGACCTCTTCTTGCAAATCACCATGCAAGAAGGCATTCTTTACATCCTTCTGATGTAAAGACCATCCCTTTGATGTAGCCATAGCAATGACTGCTCTTATGGTTGCCATCCTTGCAACCAGACTGAATGTTTCTTCATAATCAATGTCATATGTTTGTGCATACCCCTTGACTACTAATCTTGCCTTGTATTTATTCACAGAACCATCTGCATTGTGCTTCACCTTATAAACCCACTTACAACCAATTGCATTCTTATCTTTAGGCAAAGGTACCGATTCCCATGTAGCATTTGCTTCCAAGGCATCCATTTCTTCATCCATGGCTTTCTCCCATTTTTTTTTTCCATGGCTTGCTCAAAAGAAGTGGGTTCTAGTTCCTGTATCACTTTGACCATATAGGCATAGTGAATGGCTGTAAATCCATCATATTTCAGCCTATCCACAGGATACCTAGCTCTGGTAGACCTGCGCAAAGTAGATTCACTCCCAGGTGCTCTCAAAACATCCCTGGTCTTCCTTACTCCAAGTGTAACAATAGAAGGAATACCCAACTCATCATCAATGCTCTGTTCTGAGCCACTGGATTCACCATCCACATAAGAGTGACCTGCATTCACATCAAACATGGGCTGATCTACCTTCTCTTTTCCTTTTCATGAAACCTGCATACCACTATCTGCATTGTTTTGAGGAGATTCTCCTGATCTCAATCTGCTTGTCCATGGCGAAGAATGTGAACCACTGCTAGAGGACACTCCAGGTCCACTAATATTTTGTGACTGCTGCTGTGAATATTGTGCAGCATTACCATTTTGTGCATCTACATCATCAATCACATTTACTGGTTTATACCAGCTACTCATCTCATAAAAAACAACATCTCTGCTCACTGTAAACTTACGACTAGAAGGGTTATAGCATCTATACCCTTTCTGCCAAAGAGTAACCAATAAAGATGCACTTCTTAGCTTTTGGATCCAACTTGGATCTCAACTCATCTGGCACATGAACATAGGCAATGCAATCTCCATTCTCATCTCTGCCATCCCTTGGTCGTGGTCTACACTCTTTCCCTTATCCTGCACGCTAGCAGTTGCTTTTTCCCCCAAGGTGGTTGATCTCTTAGGGTCCCTCTGGCTTGCACTATCTCGGTTGGTAATCCTCATGCTACATTCTCTGAGTTGATCATCTACGTGTATTGCCTCCTCGAAGACTCGAGCTAGCACGTCTCATTGTAAGGTGGAGTTACTGGCCAAAGCCTTGTAGAGCTCCTCACTCCGAATCCCATTCATGAACACTGTAGATACTGCCCTCTCGATAGGTCGCTCATTGGCAGGGATTCTCTTGTAGAGGCTGCGCACCTGAGTAACGTAATCCCTAACGTCCTCCTTCTCCCTTTGACTGATATTCATCAACCTAACAATGAGGTTATCCGAATACCCTGCCTCTGAAAACCTCTTGATGAAGAGGCCCTTAAGGCGAGTGAAGTTTGTACGTTCTGCATCATCCAGACTAGAGTACCAGGTCCTCCCCTTGTCGCCTAAGCACAGGCCGAAGGCTTGAGCTCGCTGCGCAGGGTCAGTAAGACCGTTCGCCTCGCATACTTGCTTGAACTGCTCCATGAAGCTGTACGGGTCACTGCTAGGTTCGTATGGAGCTAGTTGTTTTGCTACTATGGGGATTCTAGCCTGCCCTTTAGCCCCTTGCGTGACTCCCAATCTTGACAGTAGCGCGGTGGCTAGGGCAGTAGCACTCTGTTCCACGGATGTATTGTCCATGAGTCGCTTTGCCACCAGTTCACTCAATGTCATGCCAGCCTCTGCTGCCCGTTCCCTCTCTACGTTCGGTCCTGACTTGGCTGCCCCAGCTAGGTCTAGTACTCATCTAGCCTCGTACATATCCACATCTTGCTGCAGCCTTCTAGCCCTTTGCTCATGGTTGTAGGCAATTATGCCTTCCAACGCTCTCTTGATAGCTCTTCTCTCTTCTTCCAGGTTAGCCACTACTTCCTCTACAGATCTACCTTGGATCACAGTCCTGGTGAGTAGATCGTAGTTGTGGACCAATTCCTGGACCGAGGTTGAAAATTATCCTAAGTCTAATTGGTCTTCCCCTTGGTCACCTCTTGATCTTGACATTGTTTCTGCTTCCAGCTCCACGAGGTTGTCAATGAATCCAATCAGCTCCGGCAGCTTCCACTCCTCTATCTTGTTGCTTCCCGTATCTTCATGTTCTCTCCAGGTACTACTAGTAGGACGCTCAGGCACCTATCTAAGTCTTGGGGTCTTCTCCTACTAGTGGGTTCCTTAATGTTATTAGATATCCAGATGTGTTCCTTGTTATTTGAAAGCAGTGGCGATCCTTACTCACACGTTGTGCTCGGTGCGTTCGTGGTGCTTGGTGCGAAAACAGGCTTTTCTCTTTTCTTGATGTGCAGGTTTAGTGGAGTACAAGAGTGAAATGCCGATGCAGAAAGCGTTTAATGCAAACTCCACCTTGTTTCTACCCACATTCCCAGCCTAATTTGAGTTCTCACTCGGTCCCCGGCTATTCTACGGTCCCTTGCACCCTAAGTTCGATTAATCTCTGAGGTTCTAATGGTCAAACTAGGTCTTGGGGGTGTTCAGGGTTGCGTCTTGGGGTCAGGTTTGTGGCAAGGCTAGCAAAAGATCCTTAACTTTTTCTTCTGGCAAGATGGTCCGATTCTAGGAATGGGACAGGGCTGGTCCGACTTTGGGAGTCGGACTGTTCAATTCTGGCAATCGGAACCGGTCGGGTCCGACTCTATCAGTCGGATGGGGTTGGTTTGATTCTGGAACTCATTCGACTCTGGTGGTCCAATTCTGGGAATTGGACCAAGAGGGTGGTCCTACTTTCAAAGTGGTCCGACTACTATGGACTAGTTCGAGTCCGGCTCCAATGGTCCAACTATGATGGTCCGATTCTAATGGGCAGTCCGAGTGCCACATGGCACGTCCGATCGGGTTGGTCCGATTCTTGCGATCAGACCGGTCTGGTCTGACTCTCTTAGTCGGACGGTTCGATTCTAGGAATCAGACAGTTGACCCCAGGACTCTGGTGGTCCGATTCTGGGGATCGGACCACTGCGAGTTGGTCCGACTGCGTCGGTGGCGGGCGCGATTCCGGGGCGTTTGAATCCTTCCTAATGCCTGCTGCACTCAATCACCACAGACTTCCCATATCTGATTAGAGTATTATTGAAACACACCAGACTCACCTGAAGCAGCACGAATCGAATGCACCTAGAATCGGGGTTGTGTTTCCTCGTCCTGTGAACCAGAAGCTCTCTCTCTCTCTCTCACACACACAAGGCTAACCAAAGAAATGAGGTTTGTCCTGGCCTCCCAGGCCTCTTAAGGTCCTTTCCCAGCACTGCAAAACCTTACAGCCAGTTCCCTGTCCGTGTTTCACCCAGAAACTTGAATCTGGTCCCCTGTTTTCCTGTTTCCAGCAGCAGCCACCAGAACCTCTGTTTTCTCTTTTCTTACCCTAATCTAACCTCAATCTAGTGTGGCCAATATGAAAAACAGAAATGCAGAATAGTAGTCCTAATCTAATGCTTCCAACAAACCCAAATACTTACTTGTTCCACAGATTAAACCCTCCTAAATCTCCTAGTTATCTCGAGCATTTAGGCTGCAAACCCTACTTCTATGCTTGATCTGATGCGCGCGGCGCTCAAGGCTCGATTTCGTTGGTCCTGGCAATAGAACCAAAATGGAGGGGAGCTTCAAGCTCTACCCCGAGACCTACGGACCACTTATTGCTCAAGTGTTTCGAACCGAGCGGCCATGGCTACCTCTCACATAGCTGACACGCAATGCCTACCTTACGGGTGTAGTCAGCTTACCTTGATGCTCGATCGAGTGCCCTCCTCTTTCTTGCACACCGGTAGCTCCACAATCCTTGAGGCAAGCTCAAGCAACCTCAATCCCTCTCCCATGAGCTTCATCCTCCATAGCCACGTGCGAGACAAGAGAAGAGAAGAGAGGAGGAGAAGATGAAGAGAGAAGATGGAGAGCTTCTTCTCCAAGATCCCTCACTCTCACACAATCACTCCCTCACTCCCTCACACTCTCTCAATCCCTCTCTCAAGCACAAGCAAGAAGGCAAGAAACAAGAGAAGAAGAAGAAGAAGCTTTGGCCACACACAAGAATGAGCTTCCCATTCACTTTTCAACTTTATATACATGCCCTATTTTCCATGGGCGGTCATCCTCAAATTTTACATGGTCGGCCATGGCCTAGGCCCTTTTTCTCCATTCTTTCACTAGCTAGTCCTACCGCCCTTCTAAGTTTACAATTTGCACAGGAGGGAGCTTGGTGCTCTTTTACAAGGATTTGAGAGTGCCTTTGCATTTAAAGGTGTGCTTTCTTGCTTTTAACTCCTCCAGACTTCAGCGACTGCGTCTTGGACTTTTCGTGGTTGTTCCCATGCTTTTGTATTTTTTCCAGACTTATTTTTCTTCTGGGCGCCTTCTCCATACTTGCCCTACGCCTTTTCCTACTTTTAAGATTTTTCTATTTTCCCCTTTTTTTCTTGTTGCTAGTGTTGCAGTAAACATTACCCCCTCCTAGCCGAGTTCTAGTCCCATGGCACTGATGGGTGGTAGCTTGGAAGGTGGTAGTGTTGGTGGTCAGGTGACCTTTTGATTTTGTATACATGCCCTTATCGAGGATGGTGTTGGAGGGATTTATCCTTGAAATTGAAAATGGTGTTGAATTGGGTCCCTCCGGAAAGGTGTCTTGACAAATATCTGCTTTGTCTTGACAAAGATCTGCCCTTGAAATTGAAAATGGTGTTGGGGCGGATCCATTGGTTGGTGTGCTTTCTCCTTGATATAGCCCGATCTTAATTTGCAAGGCAAAGTTGTGCACTTTCTAAGGGGCGTGTCTGCCTCCTCGTGGTGCATGCAGTGCACATGGCGGTGGAACTGGGAGTTGGGTCAACCAAGCACATAGTGTTGTCCCACACTTGAGGACCCAGTTCGTGCATTGTCATGTGGAGCCCCAAGAGAGACACCAAGGAAAAGGAGATTCTACTGCAAGAAAATCTATCTTGTAACATCAACAAGCTTTTATTTCATTCTTTTGATGACCAAAACAAAGAAAACAGCAATTCTTCACGCAGCATCATAGTAGATATCTCCCACGGATTTGATAGAATCAACCATAAACTTCAACATCTTCACAAAATACATCAATAGAACAAAGAACATAAAAGAATACACCATTTTTGAATGGAAAACAATCACATAGTATTCATCTTCAATGTCTTCATAGTTTTCTCTTTCAATCTCTCATAGTAGATACATTGTTTTAATAGAATTAGCTATCTCTGGATCTCTCTCTCTCTCTCTCTCAATAATACATCATCTCCTCACTACAATACTCAATAATGACTCTCAATAATCCTTCTTAGGTCGTGGATACACCTCCCAAGAGGTATGTCTGTGTTGAAGAGGCACCAGAGCCACTAGAGTGTCTCTTCATAGCTCACTTCTGTCACTATCATTTCAGTCTTCTCTTCAGTCTTTAGCAATTGCTTCTTCCATACACTCGCAAAGAGGGCAATTCCAGTTCAACAGGGAAGACGGCTTCTGTACCATACACTAGCTGAAAAGGGGTCTATCCTGTAGCTGCCTTATGGGAGGTTCTGTATGCCTAGAGGGCCTCTGTAAGTTGATCGTCCCAGTCATGACGATGTGTGGCAATCATTCTTGTCAGAATTGAACAGAGGATGCAATTGGTGACTTCAACTTGGCGGTTGGCTCTGGGATAGTAAGGAGTGGACTTGCAATGGTGGATCTTATACAGCTCTATCAGCTCCTCCATGATTTTGTTCAGGAAATGAGTACCTCTGTCACTTACCAGCTCGAGGGGACTGCCAAAACGGGTGATAATAGTTTCGTATATGAATAGAGCTATGTTGTTACCATAGTCCCGCTTCAGAGCTTTAGCTTCACACCACTTTGTGACATAATCCGTGCATACTAAGATGTACCTGTTCTGCTTCCGTCTGGTGGGTGGATCAATGGGACCCACAAAATCAATCCCCCACTTCTTGAACAACTTTAGGGGAAGGATAGGTTGTAGTGGCATGGCACTTATTTTGGTGGGTTTCCCCATTCGCTAACAAGCATCACATCTCTTGCAGTAGTCATGTGCATCCTTGTGGAGGGTCGGCCACCAGCATCTTGCCAATAAAGCCTTCTTGGCTATCGCTTCTCCTGCGAAGTGTCCGCCACATGGTTCGTCATGGCATGCTTTCAATAGTATGCCGATTTTTTCCCCTGCAACACATCTTCACAATACTTCATCTTTGCCTCTCTTGTAAAGTGCATTGCCTAGCAAAGTGTAGGTGGGTGATTCTAATAGAAGCTTCTTCTTCTCACGGCTTGAGATGCCAGGAGAATACTGTTGAGTTGCCAGGAGGTTGGCTATTTCTACATACTAGGGAGTAACTGTTTCAACTAGAAATAAGGAAGTATCACGAAGGTCTAGATTATTCTATTCCTCTTCTGCAATTTGAGGGATCCGTGATAGATGATTGGCTAGGACATGGGAATGACCAGGCTTAGTGACCACTTCAAAATTGAACTCTTGGAATAGGAGCAACCATCTCACCAGTCGTCCTTTAACATCTGCTTTGTTCATCAAGCAGGATAGGGCTTCATGATCCACGTAGAACTTGAAATGCATTGACAATAGATAGTGTCGAAACTTCTCTAGTGCAAACATCATTGCTAAGCACTCAAACTCTGTCATTGTGTAGTTTCGTTCCCTATCAGTGACCTTTCGACTTGCATAATATATTGGTTGATCTAATTTAGAGGGGCCCTTTTGACATAGGACAACACCTAGCCCTTCAACTGATACATCTGTGTGCACATGGAACTCCTTTGTCCAATCAGGAGGCTGCAAGGTAGGTGCTTGGATAAGGCACTGTTTTAGGTATTAAAGGCTTCTTCACAGTCATCAATCCAAAGGAAATCTGCATCTTTTCTTAGGAGCTTGTGCAGAGGGACTGCCTTGGTTGCAAAATGTGCAATAAATCTTCTGTAGTAGCCCACATGGCCAAGAAATCCTCTCAATTGCTTGAGGTTTGTTGGTGCTACCAAGGTGGAAATCTTCTCAATATTTGCTGGATTTGTTGCAATCCCATGTGCAGAGACAATATGGCCCAAAAGAACTCCTGATGAGATGCCAAAGACACATTGGTCGGGGTTGAGAGAAATCCCATACTCTCGGCATCTGTCAAAACATTGCTCTAGGTGTCCCCAGTGCTCATGGATTAAACTATAGACACAGAAGTCATCAAGATACACCTCAATGAAATCATGTAGATGATTCTGGAAGGTAGCCATCATTACTTGTTTGAAGGTGGCATGAGCATTACAGAGCCCAAATGGCATCACTCTATAGGCATAGGTCCCCCATTCTGTGGTGAAGGCTGTTTTGGATTGGTCCTCTTTTGCAATTGGACTTGGTTATATCCACTGAATCCATCCAAGAGGGAATAGAGCTCATGGCCTGCCACTGTGTCCAACAGTTGGTCTAAGTAAAAGGGATAGGGAAATGATCATTCTTCATCTTCGAGTTTAGCTTTTAAAAGTCTACACATATTCGAAGTTTCCCGTTCTTCTTGGGTACAACCATAATGGGTGAAACCCATTCATTGTTAGCCACAGGATAAATGAATTCGGCTTCAAGAAGTTTCAATAATTCAGCCTTCATCAGAGTAGAATAATTAGGATTCATATGCCTTTATCTTTGCCTTACAGGTTTGGTATTAGGCTCCAGGTCAATGTGACGTTGGCATACTGTGGGATCAATCCCCTTTAGGTCTTTGTATGACCAAGCAAACATGTCTAAGTTCTCTTTTAGTAGATCTCGCAGGACCACTAGTTCTTTTTCTGGAAGATTCAGACCCACTTTCAGGTGACGTTTGGTACCATTAGTATCCAGGAATGTCACTTGTATTTTACCTTCCACCTCACGGATAAATGTCCCATGAATTGCTTTTGGATAGAGATCTGACTCTTTCAAGGGAGTAGTGTCCTCATCTGATGTTCCACTAGAACCAATGTCCTCCTTCTGAACAGATGACTCGTTTGTTTGTTTAGATTGCTGGAAGGGTATTAGAGCTTTGTTTGCTTCTGTGTGAGTGTGATTTCTTCTGGACTTAGGGATTCATCTTCAGAGGATGTATCCAGGAATGTCACATATCACGAACCCTCTAGAAGTCGTGGCTCTAATGGCTCTAGCTTCTGTTTGACAAGGGGCATCATCATCATCTTTTCTCCAGAATGAATGGTCAGGGCAATAGGACCCACTGGTGAACTTAATTTTTATGCCTTTGATCCATTGCTTATGCAGATTCTGCATACTTTTTGGTCCATTGGTCAACCCAAATGGAACCATGGTCATTCCCTCCAACACTTCGAGATCTTCGGCCTCTGAGGTCTCTGTAGGGCCATCTACAAGATTGCCCGCTATCAGAGGAAATTCTTTATCTACACTTACATATCTTGCTTCGTTTTCTTCCTCATCATTTTCATCCACTTCCTCTGAAGGCTCTGTATCTGCTTCTGTAGAGGCTCTGTAGGAGAAGAACAGATCCTCCACCTCTGTTTCTATTTCTACTTCTGCTTCTGTCTCTGGTTCTGTCTTTGTTACTGTCTCTGCGATTGACATGTAACAAGGAGAATAATACATCCATGCTTCTATCTCGCTGTCAGAGGTGATTTCAGAAGTTAATTCTAGTTGAGGCAGGAGGTATTCTCCCATGGACAAAGACTTGGGTTCACTTGGTAGTTGGCTTACAGTGCCCACTGTTAGGGATTATGCCTCTGTTTTCTTGGGAAAGATCTGTTTAACAGCCCCTTTGTCTCTTGATGTACCATCTGTTACTTCATTGGAGGATTCAATTATGTCTTCGATGGATGTGGATCCATTGCCTTTTTGCGATCCATACAATTTCAACACCACTTTGTTGGGTCCTCTGCCTAGGGTTAGGATTCCTTTGAACCAGTCCGTCCTGGCTCTTGTTTCAAAAAGCCAAGGTCTTCCCAATAGCAGAGGGTATGAGGTCCCATATGAATTTGGTTTAACCACTAGATATGTCAGCCAATAGTCTCTTCCTGCAAGGGCTGTTTTTACGTATGGGAGGATGCCCAATGGTTTAATTCTGTTTTGGTCTACCAATCTGATAAGCAACTGTGTGGGTTGAATTCCTTGCAATCCTAAGTTCTTCATTGTCACATCTATCATTATGTTTATTGATGAGCCTCCATTAATCAATGCATCTGAAATAAAGCATCCTGCTATCCATACACTAATCTCTGGGGCTCAAAGATCTAGAAAGGCGTTAGCCACATTTACTTCCTTTACAGGCTCCGGGGCCTTATTGGTCTTGGTCACTGTTGAAGGAGAAATCCTTAATCCACGTCTTCGAGTCAAGATGCTTTTGAATTTCTTTCGGTAGCTGGGAGATAGCATCAGTAACTGTTGGAATGTTAACTTTGGTTTAAAAGTGTCTAGGTCTTTTACCAAGTCATATTCTTTGATAGGATCCACGGGCTTTTCCAGCCTACTAGGGAATGGGGCTACTCCCATTTTCATCTTTTCTTTTTGTTCTAGTAATGGCAGCATCGGCACTTCCTCTATTTTTGGAGGTGCTTTTGTATCATCTATCTCCTAGACCTCTCATTCTATTTCTGGGATTGTCTCTGTGACTCTCTGTAGCACTACAGTGCTTTGTACTGCACTGTTCTGTCCTATACTGCTCTGTCCCTCTGTTGGCAAGTTGAACTTCATAGTCTTGGAAGGGGAGTTGTTCTCTTTCCGGACAATTGGTTCCTTCTTCTTAGCATGCGTGATAGCGGCAACTTCCAACTCTACCAAATTGGAGGCAGGCTCTTGTGCCTTCTGTTGGTTGTCAGTGGCATTGGCCTTGACAAGGGCTGGACTTGGACAGTCCTTTTGTAGTGTGGCCTTCTCCATTGCATCGGCTGCATAAGGACTTGTAATCTACAGATCGTCTAGGGTTTGGACAATTTGGGGAGATATGACCCTTTTTTCCACACCTATAACATTCCACCTTTGATCTTTGACCATCGCTAGATTGTTGTCCTCTGTAACTTTGAGAGGGAAACCTCCTTGGACCGAATTTAGGACCAAACTCTCTAGGCTTTGGTCCAATATCCTGTGTTGTCATTTTGGATTCTAGCAAGTTGAATATTGCATTTTCATCCTTTTGTCTTCATTCGTGCATCTCTTTCAGAGAGCAAATATCCTCTGTATGGTTCTTCCTCAAACAGTAGGAACAAAAGGCTCCAGGAATGGTTGGTTTTTGGGTACATTCAGTGACTAAATGTTCCGCTTGATGATACTTTTTGCACCATGTATTAGAACGCATCACATCTCTCTGAGCTCCCGCATGAGTAGATATATTAGTGGTATTCACCTTCAGCGTCTATAGTTGCTCTATAATCACATCCATAAGCTCTTTCTTGATACTTGCAATTGAGTTGGATAAGTAGTCCTTCAGATTTTCACCTCCTGAAGTACTTGTAGTAGGATTTTGTGAAGCTTCTGTAATTATTGCATACACTTGTTGGGTTGATCAAGAGGGTCCTCTGTTCTGGTTCTGATTCAGATCTCCTGTTGAGACTTGGGGTTGTTGATTCCAGTTGGTAGGGTTCCACTGTTGTTGAGTCACCATTGGAGGAACTGTTTGAGGCCACTGTTGTTGTGATTGAACCATTATTTGAGGCCTGTCATCTGTGGCGACCACGGTGGATTAGGTGCATTATACTATGGCAATGCTTTCATCTAAGGATAGGGGTAGGGAACTATCCCTGGAACTGCATTTGGTGGGTATACCATTCCTGGCATAGGAGGAGGTAAGACTCCTCTTTTTGGAGTCATTGACAACCTTGCTTCAACTTCATCATACAATCTTACACCTTTCACTGTACCTTGCAGATTGACTGGTCTTCTCAATTCCACAAACTTGTGAGCTTCTGATTGTAGGCCTCTGAGAAACACTCATTTCTGGATACCTTCATCCAAATGATGGTTAGTCCATCTCTTCAGGATGGATTCCATTCGTGAGACATAAGCTTCTACTCTTTCTCCAGAGGACTAATTTAGGTTCATGAACTCCTCTCGAATCCGCTCTTCAAAATATTCACGCCCGATTTTAGTGAGGAAGGCCAACTTTAGGTCATCCCATGTGCCAAAAGTTTCTACTGCTTGTCTCTCATACCACTGAAACGCCATGCCTTTGAAAGTGGCAGGGAATATCGCTAACCAATGCTTAGGGGTTCTAGCATTGTTAGCCACACATGCTACCATAAATTCTGCTACATGAAAATCAGGGTCTTCATTGTACTCTCCCTTAAAAATTGTCAATGGGACTACATTTGCTGGCGTGTCATTAATATTTCCAAGACGAATCTGACTAGGAAGGGGACCTTGAGTCACCATGGGGACTTCTGTAAAGAGTGCTTTTAGGACATCAAAGGAGGCTTCTACTGCAAGCTCATTCTCAGCCTTGATTCTTGCCTTCTCTCTTCTCACGTACCTTTGGACTCGTTCTAACGCTTGCCTCTTGATTGCGTCATTCATCAGGGGCTTGGCTCCAACCAATTGTTCAGTACTCAATAGAATAGAATCAGAGAGGGCTTCAGCCTCTGGGGGATTCTCTGGTCAACATCTCTTCTACTTCCTTCTTTTCAACATCTCTGAATTCGGCTTCTAAACCACTATAGAGGGGGAGATATTCCGTTCTGAAAGTATCAAAACTCATTCTTCTTAGGATCGTTGTTGTGCCATTATAATAATGCCAGCTTCTGATGGTTTCAATAGTGTATGTTGTGAAAAACACTCTGTCTACCAACTTCTAGTGGGTTGCTAATTGGACAAATAGAAGATTGTCAGTGCACCAGGCATCCCATGTATCTTGCTGTTGAGCATCCACGAACAAATTTCAACTCTTTTCCTTCTTGTTTTCGTGAACTTCCACTGACCACGACTCCTGAAGCTTCTTCACGATCTCCCACTTGATGGTGTCTAGAAACTTCTCAATGAATACCAAACCTTCCATGGATGGTCATTCTCTTTGCTTTTGCTCTTCAGTTTGTTTCCAAACAATTTGCCACCAAGCTGCAAGTTTCTGTTGCTTCAACAGGAAGAGGAAACAATCCACCACATAGAGCTTGCATCATGATGGTAATATGTTTTTCCCATTGTGGGATAAACTTCTTGTGGAAAGGGGCTTTGATAATGAGAATCTTCAACTCTTTAGTGGAAGAAGGAACTTTGCAAACATCCATTGAATTCTTTTTTTCTTGGCAATGCCATTTCTTTCATTTGCAGTCTCTTCTTATGCTTGTTGATTGCAATTTTCTCCGACTGCGCACCAAAAACATGGAGCCCCAAGAGAGACACCAAAGAAAAGGGGATTCTACTGCAAGAAAATCTATCTTGTAACATCAACAAGCTTTTATTTCATTCTTTTGATGACCAAAACAAAGAAAGCGGCAAATCTTCACGCAGCATCATAGTATATATCTCCCATGGATTTGATAGAATCAACCATAATCTTCAACATATTCATAAAATCCATCAATAGAACAAGGAACATAAAAGAATATACCATTTTTGAATGGAAAACAATCACATAGTATTCATCTTCATAGTTTTCTCTTTCAATCTCTCATAGTAGATACATTGTTTTGATAGAATTAGCTATCTCTAGCTTTCTCTCTCTCTCTCTCTCTCTCTCTCTCTCTCTCTCTCTCTCTCTCTCTCTCTCTCTCTCTCTCTCTCTCTCTCTCTCTCTCTCTCTCTCTCTCTCTCTCTCTCTCTCAATAATACATCATCTCCTCACTACAATACTCAATAATGACTCTCAATAATCCTTCTTAGGTCGTGGATACACCTCCCAAGAGGTATGTCTGTGTCGAAGAGGCACCAGAGCCACTAGAGTGTCTCTTCATAGCTCACTTCTGTCACTATCATTTCAGTCTTCTCTTCAGTCTTTAGCAGTTGCTTCTTCCATTTGTTTTAGCTATTTTAAACTTAGATTCATCCTTTCCAAAAGTTAGGAAACTTTTCCAAAGTCACACATACATTCTACAGAACACTTACAGAAGATCTACAGAACAAAACAGAAGAGAAACAAAGCAGAGACAGAACAGAGATAGAAGCTCTACAGAGGGTTGTAGAAGGTCATCAGAAAACAGGGAATTCTCATAACTCATACTAAAACCATTCCAAACTATCAAAAACTATTCAATAAGATTTCAAAAGATTTCAACCTTCATCAATCATCAATCCATGCTTCATACAGAAGAAAATTAGAACAAAACAGAAGCTATACAGAAGGTATGAGAACCAATCAGAACCTCAACAGAACCTATTAGAACATCACAGAGCTTCATATTTCTACTAAGAATCATCATGAGCTTCCAATCAATATCATCCAAAACACTCTCAAACACTTCCATTAACAACCATACATTACTCTAAATCCATAAAAAATCAACCATTCAGACCTCAAAAACAACAAAAATCAACAAAAAATTCAGTCTTTTTCCACTCTCAACATCATGGGTGCAGTGCAGAGCTTAGGGTGACAGGTCTGGTAGTCCTACCCTTGATGTGCTCTAAGCATGAGGTGGGGAAGGGGCTAGGTGGAAACCCTAGGTGTAGTGAATGTGGCACTCAAGATGTTTCATGGGGAGCTTAAACCTTTGCTTTTTCTCTTTCTTGCACCTTTTTGTCCTCTAGTGCCCTCTTTCTTTTCATTCCTGGTACTAGTCTCTTTTCTTTTTATTTCTTCTCTTTCTTTCTCTCTCTCTTTTTCATTTTTTTTTTGGATGACTTACTGATCATGGCTGCAACTGAAATACAAAAAGAGTTCTTATGTTGTATTCCTATCATTCTCGGATGGTCCACGAGGAGGCCTTAGGCACTTAGGCTCTACCACCGGCTAGTCTTTAGGTGGTGGCTATTGCACTTGGCCTTTAAACCTTAGTTCCCTGAGCTCGTCAACGAAAAGGCCGGCTTGTCATAGGTAACTATGTTGTTGTGCCGCAGTAATACTTGTGCCGGTTGGAAGGGTGTGTTCTTGAAGGCTATATCTTAAGGTGAGAGATGCCATTTCTAACTTCCTCTTTATCCTTTCCATTGAGTCCTCGCCTTCAACTTGGGTGACATTCAGCACCATGCTCAAGAAGGCTTGTCTTTGAGTGTCTAAGCACACTTCGGCAGCCTTTGCTCTTGATTTTGTGAATACTCTTTCTCATTCACTTGCCGCCAGGAGTTCCGTTAGTCTACGCACTCTTTCAAAGTTGTGCCGCTCCCATTGCCATTCCTTCTCTTCCATATTTTCCCTTCCCTCCTCCATTTCTTGAGAGAACATCACTACCACCTGTTTCTGCTCATTCACTAAGTCTAGCATCTGCGTGTTCTTATTACGGTGGTTCAGCTGCTCTTCCGTTGTTTTCCTTCCTTGTTCCGCAATGGTAAACTACAGTTCTGCTTCTGCGAATCTCTCTAACAGTTCTTCTTGGATCTGCTCACAGCTTTCTAACTCTGCAAAGTTTAGTCTTCTTTCTGTTATTGCCATAGCCATGAGAGCTTCCACATTGCTTTTTGTGTTTTTCAAGTCATCTTTCAGCTCTTGTGTGCTTCTTCTTGTGGCATCTTGAATTTCTTGCTCTAGGACTTGGATCTCTCTTTCTAGTCTTCCTTGCTCTATTTCATACTACAGCTGAAATGCCAGGGCATCCTCTTGCTCTTGACATTGCTCTTTCGACTCCTAGCTTTCTTCCTGCCAGTGCTCCTCGAAACGAGCGGTCCTTTCCATTAGCTCATCATACTGCTGAATTAACATTTTTTTACTCTTTAGATGAGCTAGTAGATCTTATTTTTCCTCATCCAATCTTTGTCTCAAATGATCCTCATTCTCTTGAGCTTCCTTGGTCTTGGTATCCAACTGCTCTTTTAGGGCCTTAAGCTCTTTTTAATGATTTACGGCTTGCTTGGACACATTGAGCCTTAGAGCTGCCAAGGTTTCCTTTTCAACGTCCAACTCTACCAAGGTCACTTTCTTTTCCTCTCTGGCCTTGCTCAATTGAGTGAGGATTTCAGCCACATATGTGTCATAGTTTGCTACTGGTGACACTATGAGAGGGGCCGTAGTGGTTGATGCTTCCAACTTCTACCGCTTAGGGTCTTGCCGTGATTCTGTATCTGTTGCGGTTGACCTCTTTGTTCCTGCTTCAGGGGCAAGCTTCACCACTTTGTTAGCCATGCACTGTATTATTACCATTAATTGAGCCGTGTCCACAGCTAGCACTAACTTCTATGTTGTGGTGGGTGTGGTTTTAGTTGGGAGTGGCACAAAGGAAGAGGGAGGGGGTGCAGTGGGGCCTTGCCCTTTCCTACAATCACTGGGCCTACTTCTATACTACCACTAACTCCAAACTCATGATGCGGGCTTAGTGGGCTCATCTCTCCCCCTCCATGGGTCTCTTCCACAGACCTGTGAGTTGCCTCTGCTGAATCCGCAGCTTCCTTCCTCCTCATTTCTTCAGCTTCATCCTCAGCTCTTCTCTTCCTCTCCTCCTCGGCTCTTCTTGAATCTTCTCTGATCCTTTCAAATTCTTCCTCTTCTTTTCTCCTTCGTTCCTTCTCCATTCTCTTGGACTCTTCTTGTGCTCTTTTCAACTTATCTTTCTCTTCCTTGCTTAACTTTTCCTTCTTCTGTTTTTGGATCTTGGCAGTCTTCGCCTTTCCTTGTGCCCTAGCTTCGGCTTGAGTGGATGGTGCTTCAGGCTTTTCTCTATTATACTAATGGTGCGTTCACTGGATTTGTCTTCCTCACGGTGCAGTGGCTGGGAGGGTGCTACTATCTCTTCAATTCCCCCTACTTCCTTGGTGTCCTCATGAATAATGGCCGTCAGTACACCATCGTATCTGATGGTAGAAGCCTTGGAAGAGGACTTCTTGCCGGCTAATCTCGCTGTAGAGGCTGGGGACTCTCCTCTAGTTGTTGTTGCATCTGTAGCAAGGGCCTTTGCTGCTGTCTCGATGGTCTTTATGACAAACTCGTTCCAATCCACTTCCTTAGGGGACCCTACCACTATGCTTTCCAACACCAGGACACTGATCTTGTTCATCAAAGCATTGTATCTCTGTCCTGAGAAGAGGGTGTGGACCATCTTTGATTGCATCTTTATTTCCAGGTTTGGGATGTCTACCAAACTTACTCCATCCACTGTGTGCAGCTCATTCTTGTTCATACCTAGCATGGCATATATGTCTCTTCTATGATGCTTCATAGCCTTGGGGGCCAAGCCAAGGGCCTTCTCCACCACTTCATTGTTAAGCGGTACCTCCACCTAGTGGGTGACATCCCCTCTTCTTACTATCATTGTGCCACAGTTCCTACGAGCATGAAAACTCCTCAGGAACTCTGTGCAAGCACTGTAATCCACCGCTTGTCTCACTTTCTCCAGATACTTTTGGAGAGTACACTTGTCCACTAGCTGCTTTACTATTGGCTCCTCTAGGATGGCTTCGTCCAGGTTTAGAGTGTGCTTGAAGGTGAACTGATTAAATCCTCGTGTCTCCACACATATCGCGTACTTGGCTTGTTCTTCTTTTGTGAATTGAAGCTTACCACCTTTTTCCTGTCTTGCCATTGTGGGTACCTGCCTTGTATTTGGCCTAAATATATCCTCACCTATTTTATTTCAAATCTTACAAGGTTTTTGTGTTCCTGAACTCAATAGTGAGCTTATACAATTGCAAGTTTTACATTCAAGAATATATGTATGTCTACCAAACTTGAATTGAAATCTCATAATTAGTTTTAATTGAACATTATATGCAATTGTTAATTAACTTAAAATTGTTTCTTACAATCACACTTCTCAACTAAAAATTGTATTATTTACGTTAAGAGTGAAATATGTTACATACACATGCACACATATTTTCTCTTTCACACACACACACACACACACACACTCTCTCTCTCTCTCTCTCTCTCTCTCTCTCTCTCTCTCTCTCTCTCTCTCTCTCTCTCTCTCTCTCTCTCTCTCTCTCTCTCTCTCTCTCTCTCTCTCTCTCTCTCTCTCTCTCTCTCTCTCTCTCTCTCTCTCTCTCTCTCTCTCTCTCTCTCTCTCTCTCTCTCTCTCTCTCTCTCTCTTTTGAATGTGAACAACAACGACCATATGAGTACCTAATATTGTACCCATAATTAGTATTGATGTGGTAGGCAAGGTTGAATTATGGCATTATGAAAGAATTGAACAATTAGAAAAGTTGCACAAGAATGTGAAATTTGAGAAATAACAAACTGAAAGAAAAGACATGCATTTTCCAAGTGCGCTTTGCTCTTAAATTTTTATGCGTAGTTCAACTCTTCATTATGTTTTTCCTTTGTGTTATGTTTTCTTGATCAACTTACCCCCTCCCCTCGTGGAAAGATGAAAATCCTTCCTAGGATTGAATAGGACAAGGGAAGGGTGTTAAAGCATAGTGTGGTGTGTTTAATTTGACAACAACCCACTGGTAGAAATTTGGGTTGTATTTCAATTAGGCATGACGATCAAGTTTATGCGGTCTAATGGATGCTTGTGTGATATATGTTAGGACATCGTGTAGCACATCGCCAGATTTGAGGTGGCTAGCAACGTGAAGTTCTTCTTCTGTAAGGATTTGGTCAATGTAAGGATGGGCCAATAAATGGTTGTCAAGCAATTTGTTACATAGGATGGCCATAACCCTAAAAGAAGTAGGATCTACATATGTGGGATCATATTCCGTAGAAGAAGTAGGATCTACGTATGTGGGGTCATATTCCATAGCCTTGATTGCTCATCGTTGCATGGCATTCTTCATAATTTGGCAACCCTTTTGCTTCCATTGGAGGCATAAGGCGTACCATTGCTGTAAGAATGAAGAGGTAGAGTTTGCAAGACTCAGGAGCTCTTCAAGCTCTTAGATTGGTGTAGAGCCGATAGGCTTTCGGTATGAGGTCCTAATGATTGCTTGCTTGCTCCTTTGAGACTTCACCGCTAGCGATAAGCTCAGCTGTGCAACCTTGGGAAATTCGATGGTCATGAGTTTGTACTCTTCCCAAGTGCATGGTAAAGCACAGACTTCAAAAGCAAGTGGCTCATCAAGAAGGCCAAGGTCTAGCCACTCATAACTTTGGGCGAAGGTCGTGAATGTGCTTTCCAGCATTTTAATGCAAGTAACCAAGTCATGACCTGAATTGGCAGCAAGGTCTTTGGCCATAGCAAGAAATGAGCATCGCTCATATGAAGGCTTAAGACTAGCTGATGGCTGCGGCGGAACAGAACTAGATGGATTCATTAGTGATGATGTTCTGCTAGATTGCTCCTCGGGATGAGCATCTGCTTGGAAGGTTAGTTGTGTGTCCTGCGGCTTGGAAGACATGCAACCTTCATCGTGAGCTGCTTTGAGCATGCAAGAGTTAGTGGCATTAGATGATTGTGGGACATCTGGTTGGTGCATAAGTTGATAGGTTTGTGAGGTCTCGAGAGACATAGTGGGTTTAGGCTGCACGGGCCTGATTGGTTGAGTCTCTCTAGAGACTTTGCTCTAGTATCGGTAGTGACTGGTTTGGAGCTAGCGGGTTGTAGCTTTGGCCGATAGATAGGCTTAGGTTTTGGGGCGTCGGCCTTTGTGGTTGTCATAGATTTGACAGTTTGGGTCTTAGGTATGGTTGGTTTTTTAGTGAACATGTTGCTTAAAGTAGGTGTGGCCGCAAGCTGTGTAAGGGGTTTGTTCTTAAGGACTGATGTCTTGGGCACCCAGATCTAGCTATTACCCTCATAGTATCCTTGAGCACGTAATAGGGTTATGGGGACCCATCGCGGCTTAAGGGTGCATTTACAGCTTTGGCATCTAGGCTGCTTTCTAGGCTTTGCATGAGAGTTCCTAGGTCTGCGGGGTCGCTTTTGCTTATTGTGGGAAGGCTTGCCTTGATGTTTAGGTACCCATTGAAATGTAGGTTGCTTAACCTTAGGAGTGGGTTTGGTGGGGTAGTGTTTTGTGGGCTAAGTGGGGTGTGATACATCATGACCCCCCTCCTTAGCCTTAGGCATGGTCTTCTCTATTGGTGGAGTGGTGATCTTGGAGGGACCGGCACTGCCCTTACTGAAAGTTGTCACGACGCACACATTTTCTATGGTCAGGTGGATATGCTGTAGGTCATAATCGACGTAACAATGGGTTTGTTTTTTGAAAGTGCGCCCTAACAGTGACGCCTTGCCTACCTCCTCCATGTTGGGCAACACATAGAAGATGATTGACAAACTTTCAGACTCAATAGATTCAACGACTTGGCACTTCCCAAGGAGTGCATAGGATTTGGCCCCAAATAGGCTAAGTTTAGCGTTAGTTGGTTGCAATTGAGGTTGACCAGTGAGGGTCCAATGAGCATGGGTTAGGATATTGAAATCAGCTCCCTCATCGATCAAAGCATCAAAAGAATGTGTCTTTTGGGTTGTGGCCATGATTCATAAATAAGCTGGAGCAACAACTTCCTCATTATCCTCTATCTCGGTGATGGTTGCGATGCAGACATTGACAGGGGCCTCTATCATAGGGGGCTCATGTTGTCAGTGCCCTGTGCATTTGCCATGTTACAATAGACAATGTCAATGCCTGCTATGACTACCTAAGCCAACAAGTATCACTGACCAAGTGCAGTTCTTGACTGTTTATGATAGTTTTTTGCAACAAATTCACTGTTAAAACCAGGGTATTTCAGCCCATCAACATCTCAAAACCATCCACAAGCATGTGGCATAACCCATAGGTACATCCATCAATACATAGACCATGTAGTTTATGTATACTTTGTATCATTCAACCTTATTGTCAGAGTACATACATGCAATCTGAAATCTGTAAACTGTCAGTGATGACTAGCAACTAATTCAAAAGTAAGCTTCGTGGTCCTAAGAATGTCAGAAATAGGAGATTCCTACAACATGATTTTGGGTGAGTTGAAACAAGATTAAGGAAATGATTATGTTTGTACCCCTAGGGTCATTAAGGAGGTTAGGTTGTCTACAGTGAATAAAATTATGTTGAAAAGTTCAACCAAACCTGTAGTGGCTCAGACCATTAATTCAGTGGATGAAGTGGAAGATGATGAGGAGGAATTATTTTTGCAAGAAAATCCTTCTATAGTCCTAGTTTTTGAGATTGATGTTGATGGTATTATTCAAGGATATCAAGAGTTTTGTTTGGTGAAGGGGAATGCAAGTTTGGAGCAACAAATTGTTTATTCTGTAGTCTCAGATTTATCTGGAAAACAATCTGCAATGGTTCCTAAAGAGTAGAATCAACCTAATGTTAAGGAGAGGCTAGGAACTGGTCAGAGAAAAGTGATTCAGAACCCACGAAGTAGTTCTCCTGAAAACAAATGTAGCATTGGATCTGAAAATCAACAATTGACAGTGGATCAGCAAAAGGATGATCCTGATGTACACGAAGAGGAAGGACATAAAGTTATTCTTCAAGCTGAACAAAGGTATGAGCATACCATGAGAAGATCTCCAAGGGTAGTTGAAGATGAGGTGCATGAAGTTAAATTGAATGAACAAGGGGAAGGAAAACCTATCAAAATGAGTATTTATGTAGATGAGGTATTCAAATTCAGCCTTATCAAATTATATTAGGAATTTCAAGATATTTTTGCTTGGGATTATACAAACATGAAAGGGTTTGACCCAGTAGTGTGTCAACATAGAATCAACTTGAAGAAGGATGCTAAACTGATTATTCAAAAGTGGTATCGAATGGATCCTAACTATGTTAAGCAAGTCAAGGAGGAAATTGATAAGTTGTTGAGAGTTGGATTCATTAAATTGATTAATGAGGTGACTTGGTTGTCCCCCATTGTTGTTGCACCTAAGAAGAATGGCAAGATTAGAGCTTGTATGGATTATAGGAAGTTGAATGCATCTATAGTTTACTGATCCCTTCCCATTACCTTTTACTGATTCCTTGCTTGATGATGTAGCAGGACATGAAATATATAGTTTTTTGGATGGATTTTCATGTTATAATTAGATCAGAATGCATCTTGATGATATGGATAAAATTGCTTTTATCACTGAATGGGGAGCTTATGTCAGTACAGTGATGAATTTTGGCTTGAAGAATGGTCCTCCCAAATTTCAAGGAGCTACTCATAAAACTTTTGAGCCTTATCTGACAACTGTTATGAGGGTCTTTATTTATGATTTCTGTGTGTTTGGCCTAAAAAGTGATATTTGAAGCATCTTCAACAATGTTTTGAAAGATGTAGGACATTTGGTATGTCTTTGAATCCTTTTAAATCTTTTTTTTTTTGCAAAGCGGGGAGTACTTCTAGGGCATATGCTTTCTGAAGAAGGTATATTGGCCATAGATCCAAGGAAATTTGGTGTGATTCAGAAAGCAAAAGATCCAACTAATGTGCATGAAGTTATGAGATTTGTGGGCCAAGTGAAATGGCATAGTAGATATTTGAGATATTTGTCTCATATTTGTTTTCCTCTTACTACATTGACTAGGAAGGGTATGCAATTCATGTGGAGATCTGATTAGGACAAGGCTTTAATGTTCTCAAAAAAAGATGCTTGTAGTGGCTCCAATATTGCAACCTCCAATATGGGATTTACCTTTTCATGTATTTGTCGATGCTTCTGACATTGCGGTGGGAGCACTTCTTATGCAGGATAAAGTATCAGGCTGGTTTAGACCAATTTACAATGCTAGCAAGAGGTTGAGTGCCACTGAATGGAATTACTCAGTTAGAGAAAGAGAAGCACTTGGTATGGTTTTTTATTTGCAAAAATTTTGGCATTATTTGTTGGGGAACCAAGTGATTTTTCATGTGGACCATCAGGCATTGTTGTTCTTGATTAACAAACCTCAATTAACTGGAAGGTTAGCTAGATGGATGCTGCTGTTACAAGAGTTTGATTTTAAGGTTATTCATACTCCTGGCAGCAAAGAGTATGCGGTGGCAGATTATTTGAGTAGACTAGATAATGATGATCCTAAGGTTGGGGTCCCTGATCAGCTTCCAAATGCTGAACCGTTTGAAGTATAGGTTCTTAATCCTAATTCATATTATGATCAGTTGTTGCATTTCTTGAAGGAAGGGGTTATGCCCACACACCTTACTGCAGATCAAAGAAGAAGATTGGCATTAAAAATTCAATCATTTCAGTTTATTATGAATGTTTTCTATAAAAGGGGAGTAGATAATGTTATGGGAAGATGTGTCCATGAATATGAGAAGTCAACAGTTCTGCATGAAGTCCGTTCCGGACTGTCACAGGTGGTCATTTTTCATGGGAAATAATAGGAAGGGAAAATTGCAGGCAGGTTTGTGGTGGCCTATTGTGTTGAAGGATGCTCATCAATATGCTAAAGAATGTTTGCAATGTTTGAAAGACATGGATCGAATGCAAGATCATCTTGTCTTACCACTTGAGCCTTTTCAAAAGTGGGGAATTGATTTTGTGGGGTTGATTAAGCCAGCAACTAAGAAAACTGGTAATAGATATATTTTGGTTTGTATGAAGTACTGTACTAAATGGGTGAAAGCTCAAGCATTCAAGGACAATAAAGTAGTTAAGTGTGGCCAATTTTTTGTATTCTAACATTATGACTAGGTTTGGTTGTCCTATTGAGTTGATAAGTGACTGGGGAAAACATTTTTTGAATCAAGTTATTAGGGAACTACTGACTATCAGACACATGATTTTTCAGAAGAAGTCTACTTCTTATCATCCTTAGGCTAATGGTCAAGCTGAAAGTTCAAATAAGATTTTACTCCGCATCTTGAAGAATATTGTTGAGGATAATAGGGATGATTGGGATACAAAACTTGATTCAGCATTGTGGCCTTTTAGGACAGCATACAAGGTTTCAACAGGGATTACACCTTTTAGGCTTGTTTATGGTTTGGAAGCTGTAGTACCTATGGACTTTGTAGTGCCAAGTCTAAGTATTGTAATAACACATAAGTTGGATCCTAAGGAATCCATGAACCACATATTACGACAACTCTTGAAGTTAGAGGAGGATAGGGTTCTTCCTGCCTATATTTCAGGAATTACCCATCAACAGAGACAAGCTTGGGTGAACAGGCATATCAAAAAGAAAATCTTTTAGGAAGGTGATTGGGTTCTAGTGTATAATTCTCAACTTAGTAAGTTTTTGGGTAAATTAAAACTCCGTTATGCATGTCCATTTGTGATACTCAAGGATGTCTAGAAGGGCTAATTTTTGCCCAAAAGTTTGCAAGGCAAGCTGCTACAGTTTGCAGTTAATGAATTCATACTTAAAAGATTGATTCAACCATATTATGCATAGGTTAATTTAATCTTACCATGGTTTGTTAACTTGAGTGTGACATGCAGTGATTGGGTGGAGTGGTTTAAGGTGTGTCATGCTGAAATGACAATTGGCATGAAAAGGCTCAAACTTATAAAGGACTTGGACTTCAATTTTGAGATGGAGATGAAGAGTTCTTCTTTTGTTTCCTCTTCTTTCTCTCCATCTTTGTCAGTGTGCCAACCTGCATTGCCAATTATGACACATACTTGGCATACATCCACCAAAGCATTGACCAAGAAGAAAAGAGCTTGTGTGGAGGATGATGATGACACCGAGTATGATCTGCATGAGGAGGAGTACTCGGAGCAATTGGAAGCGGCATCAACACCGAGGTCAAGACCAAAGGTACTTGCTTCGAGTGTTGTGTCTACACCGTTTGTAGATTCTACTTTGGCACTGGATGTTGAGCATGCATCTACCAAAGCATGGCTAGAAAGAATCGAGTTGTATTAGTTTGCATGCCTTCCTTGGGATACTTCAGCTGCCAATATACATGCTTCGGTTCAACTAGATATCCTACAACAATCCTAGGGTAAAATTACAGGTTGTCTTGGGCTGTCTTGAGCTTACAATGGTTGTTATAAGCCATGTTTTTGCATTACCAATGAATGTAAACCTGACATTGTGGAGATGCTCTGATGAAAAAATGCATGAAGCATTCAAAGATGTCACGGGTCCATGCAAGGTGTGTGTTATGAAACACATTGATGTTGATCATAGAATGCATCTTCGATGGTTTATGGAGAAGTTCATGTTGTTTATTAAGACTGATTCCATAGCTCGGGATACTTATGGCTTAATTTATTATGTTGAGAATGTGGATATGCCAAGTTGGGCTGGGGTTTTGAATGACAAGTTAATGATAGAGATCAAAGTGCTGAAGACTAGGAAGGTTTTTTACAAATCCCGAATGGGTTGTTTCTTGGTAGCCCTATATGAGTAAGCTTTTAGGAAATATCCTAGTTTGACTATGGAGTCCTTATTGACTTAGACACTTGATTCTATGTCTCAAGATGCAGGGCATGTTGATGATGTGACAATGGATACTAGTAATGGGAAAGGTAGTGTTGATACTTTTGATCTTTTTGGTGGTGATGATGAAGAGAGATTAGCTCTTTACAAAGATTTATTGCAGGCAAGTTATCAGAAAGCATAAAATAGTAGATTATGATCTTCTGTTTGTTAAACATCATGAGCAGGTGTTAGAATTATAGCAGCAAATAGAGCATAACAAAATTTCAGCCAATGTCTTTGAAAAATGGACCGAAGAATTGAAATCTCAGTGTTTGGATAGTATGTAGAATTTCATGGATATGTATGTACAGTTACAAGTTGATCATAAACATGTACATGACAAGTTTGCTCCTTTGAAAATGGTTGAGCAGCAAATTCTTCAAAATTTGAATGTGGAAGTAGATGGGGCAGTAGAGCTTAAATCAGAGTATGAAGAACTTCATGATGCTTTGCTTTTGGAAGTAAAACAGTCATGGCAAAGGGTGGCCCAAACTTTGGACCCATTGGTTTCTTTTCCATATGCCATGTTTAAGGACGTGTTTATGGTAAAACAGTCGGTTAAAGTTCATGAGGATACAAGATTACATGACAAGGTGTCTATGCTTGAAGAAAAATTGTCATGATTTGGGATGTAGACTGCAGGAGGCTTTGGAAGCTAAAAGACATAGTGAGGAGTACATTGCTACTTTGTTGCAGGAGAAGCATTTTCATGTTGGTGACAGTAGTGATGTGGTGCAGGAGGTTGTGGTAGTTTTGTAAATAAGTCCATTATGGACAAGTTGAATTTTCTTCCCATTGACTTACAGGAGCCCATAAGAGTTCAGGTGGCTAATGCTAAAGAAGAAATCAGCACTCAAATATGCCCACAAGTTTTGTTACAGTTGGTGAAAATTTATGAAGCAAAAGTAAACCTGATAACCTTGGAAATGGGGCCCATAGATATTGTACTTAGTTGTGATTGGTTGATGACATTAGGAAAAATCACTATGGATTTCTCACAGCTGTATATGGGGTTTATCTTTGATGGACAACTCATCCATTTACAAGGAGTTCCTAGTAAATCAAATTTTCAGCTTATCACCATTCAAAAACTCAAATTTCAGGCTACTGTCTACTCCACGTAGCATCATCCCAACTAGTCAAAATGGTATGCAACCTATAGAGTTTCATCCATGGGAGTTGCCTATACAATCCATTCTTGAAGAGAAGCAAGATTCATGGAGAAAGATGAGGTTGAAGGGCTGAAGGTTCCATGGAGATCTCAAACATGAAGAAGAAGAAGAAGAAGAAGAAGAAGAAGAAGAAGAAGAAGAAGAAGCTCTTTCTAAAAAGTAACCGAAGTTTATTTCTCTTCCAAGTCTTGTTAACTCCCATTTGACCATGTTACCTTCAAAATTGCATAAAAATTTAATGTGACGTGCTATTTTGTCCCTCCATTGCCATATCTATCCTGAAGATATCCAAAGTTAGTCTTCTTCCAACTATAGGTATCTTGCAAGCCACTAGTAGTCACTATCCATGTCTTGTATGTGTAGTACTTGTTTGGAATTGGTTTTTATGATGACAATTAGGAATAAATATAAAGGAAAAGAGGAGAAAAATGGATTAAAGACCAATGCTCTGATACCACTTGTCAAGGAGTGAACTGGAGAGAGAGAAAGAGAAGAGAGAATACTGTAAAAAAGAGAGAGAAGATGAGGTGCAAAAGAGAGAGAAAGAGAGTGACGAGGAGAGAGAAAGACAAAAAGAGAAGAGAAGTCATAGAAGCTATGAGCACGGTGATGAGAAAAAGAGACAGCAATGTATTAATGTTTCAAAAAGAATGAAATATTACATGTATCTCCCTTTTACACCTATGTCAATGTGACATGGTAATATTATTATTTCTACACTAAACTTCTCTTCTTCCCAACTTCTTACAATACTTGCATAAAAAAGACTTCTTTTACTTATCAATTTGCTCATTCATTGCATGTGAGGCAGGTTTCATGCTATGTGCCGCCTTTTGAAGTCCACAAACTTTGTCTTCAACACTTGGAAGTTAAAAAACATACAGTCTTTCCTCATGCACTTCTGCCTTAAGATATCCATTTTAGAAGGTTGATTTGATGTCCATTTGTATCATTGACCATCATAGTGTGTAAAAAGGCAATAGTATGGATAATAGTCAATCTAGTTATAGGAGCAAAATTATCTTTATCATCAAGACCTTCAATTTGTGAAAATCCCTTTGTGACTTGTACTTATTAAATGATCCATTGGCCTTGTATTTAGCTTTGTAGAACCAAACAACACCAATCACCTTAATATCCTTTAAATGATCTACAAGATCAAAAGTGTGATTAAGTATAATGGGATCATATTCTATATTAATTGAGATTTAGACTCATATTTAGGCATTTTAATTTTTGACAGAGATAGCCTCTGAACCAATAAGGAGAGAGGCAATGTTACAATAAAAGTGGGGATTTTTATTTTTTGAATATCTTATCTTCTTCTTCTTTATTTCTAGTATAAAATATTTTTAGGTGTTTTTGGGGACAAATTTGTTGAAGCACAAATTAAAAGAGGCTCATGAGCAATTTAAGAGGCTAGATAACAAAATGTTTTGTCAATCTCATACACCCTTACATTCTTCCTATGATTTTCTTGAAATTCTCAATTATTACACCAAAACACTCTCCCTCCATTCTAGTATCCCTATCATTTTCTTGAAACTCTTGATTATTCAATGAATTGTCTCTTGTCCCAAAATTTAGCATGTGATTTACTATTCTCACTCCTTCTTTTCATTCAATGTCTTCTTTTGCTTTGTTTTCTATTTCAATGGAAACCATACATATTGGCATCTCTTTTTTGTATCAAAAATTTAGATATAGATAACCAAAGGTGGATTCCACCAAGGAGAGAGAGAGAGAGAGAGAGAGAGAGAGAGAGAGAGAGAGAGAGAGAGAGAGAGAGAGAGAGAGAGAGAGAGAGAGAGAGAGAGAGAGAGATTGTTAGAGAATCCTCCGAGATTGTTGGAGAGTCCCCCCTCGTGTTCCATTGACCCAATGTCCTCTCACACTATGTTAGAAAAGGGCCAACACAATGAAAGGAGAAGTCAAATGGTTGAGCAAGGCTTGCAGGTCAGATTTAATTCTCATGGATGCTTTGTTGAGGATATGAAAAATAAAGGTCGCTTGATAGCAAAAGGAAAGAAGAAAGGCAGAATGTTTACGTTGGAAGCAGACATGCCTGAATTGAGTGCAGCAATGTTTGCACATGGGACTGGTGTAGTTGCAGATATTGATATTTGGCATAAACTCATTGGTCATGTTAATGTACAACGACTTAAATCAATGCAAGCCCAAAATATTGTTGCAAGATTGCCTAAATTCAAGGTTGCAGAAATGCATAAGGTATGTGAAGCCTGTCAATTTGGAAAACAGGCAAGGAAACCATTTCCTAGACATGTTCAAGAGAGTAAGAAGCCATTGGAATTAATCCACTCTGATGTGTGGACTACTAAAGCTGCATCTCTTGGAGGCTGTCATTATTTTATCACTTTTATTGATAACTATAGCAGAAAAGTTTGGGTGTATTTTATGAAAAAGAAAAGTGAAGTTTTTGGGCATTTCAAAACTCTTAAAGCTATGGTTGAAAAAGAAACAGGCCTGCAAATAAAATGCCTAAGTTCAGATGGAGGGGGAGAGTACCTCTCAAATGAGTTTGCAAGGTTCCTGCAAGAGCATGGCATAAAGCAGCAATATTCATGCAGTCATACCCCACAACAAAATGGAATTGCAGAAAGGAAAAATAGGCATATTGGAGAGGTATCTCGTGCCATGCTAAACGAAAAGGACTTGCCAAATTTTTACTGGGCTGAGGCAGTTGCTACAGTAGTCTACATAATGAACATGACTCCCACTGCAGCAATACATGGGATGACTCCAGAGGAAAGGTATACTGGTAGGAAACCAGATATTTCTCATTTGAAAATTTTTTGTTGCATTGCCTATGTTCATGTGCCATATGAGTTGAGATCCAAGTTGGATCCAAAAGCTGAGAAGTGCATCTTTATTGGTTACTCTTTGGCAAAAAGGGTATAGATGCTATAACCCTTCTAGTCGTAAGTTTACAGTGAGCAGAGATGTTGTTTTTTATGAGATGAGTAGCTAGTATAAACCAGTAAATGTGATTGATGATGTAGATGCACAAAATGGAAATGCTGCACAGTATTCACATTTTAGTGGAATCTCAAAATATTAGTGGACCTGGAGTGTCCTCTAGCAGTGGTTCACATTCTTCGCCATAGACAGGCAGATTGAGATCAGGAGAATCTCCTCAAAACAATGCAGATAGTGGTATGCAGGTTTCATGAAAAGGAAAAGAGAAGGTAGATCAGCCCATGTTTGATGTGAATGCAGGTCACTCTTATGTGGATGGTGAATCCAGTGGCTCAGAACAGAGCATTGATGATGAGTTGGGTATTCCTTCTATTATTACACTTGGAGTAAGGAAGACCAGGGATGTTTTGAGAGCACCTGGGAGTGAACCTACTTTGCGCAGGTCTACCAGAGCTAGGTATCCTGTGAATAGGCTGAAATATGATGGATTTACAGCCATTCACTATGCCTATATGGTCAAAGTAATACAGGAACTAGAACCCACTTCTTTTGAGCAAGCCATGGGAAAAGAAAAATGGGAGAAAGCCATGGATGAAGAAATGGATGCCTTGGAAGTAAATGCTACATGGGAATTGGTACCTTTGCCTAAAGATAAGAATGCAATTGGTTGTAAGTGGGTTTATAAGGTGAAGCACAATGCAGATGGTTCTGTGAACAAATACAAGGCAAGATTAGTAGTCAAGGGGTATGCACAAACATATGACATTGATTATGAAGAAACATTCAGTCCGGTTGCAAGGATGGCAACCGTAAGAGCAATCATTGCTATGGCTGCATCAAAGGGATGGTCTTTACATCAGATGGATGTAAAGAATGCCTTCTTGCATGGTGATTTGCAAGAAGAGGTCTATATGGAGCAGCCACCAAGTTATGTGCATGCTGTTCATCCTGAGTTTGTTTGCAGGTTGAAGAAAGCCTTGTATGGCTTGAAACAAGCAACTAGAGCATAGTCTGACAAGATAGGACAGTATCTTGTCACTATTGGCTTTCAGATTTCCAAGGCAGATTTCTCACTTTATGTGAGAAAAATAGAGAAAGGTATTATGCTACTTGTCATTTATGTTGATGAATTGATTATCGCAGGTGATAGTGATCAAGATATCCTTCATGTGAAAATGCTATTGAAGCAGAAGTTTGAGATGAAGGATTTGGGAGAGCTGCGTTATTTCTTGGGCATTGAGGTGATTAGATCACCAAGTGGGATATGGCTCTTACAAAGGCAGTATGGATTGGACATACTGTCCAAATATGGGATGATAGGCTGTAAGCCTATTTCAGTTCCTTTGGAGCAGAATGTGAAGTTGAGCGCAGATGCAGGTGAGCTTCTCAAAGACCCTACTATGTACAAACTCATAGTAGGAAGTTTGATTTATATGACTATTACCACGCCAGATTTCAGCTATGCTGTTGGATTGGTAAGTCGGTTTATGCAGGCTCCAAGGAAATCACATTTGGATGCGGCTAGACACATACTCAGGTATGTGAAGTCCACATTGTAGTATGGACTCTTTTATGAGACTCGGGTTCAAATACAATTGCATGGATACACTGATGCTGATTCGGCTGGTAATATTTCTGATAGATGATCTACCAGTGGATATGTATTCTCTTTTGGGAGTGCTGCAGTCACTTGGAGCAGCAAGAAACAGCCTATAGGTGCCTTGTCGAGCACAGAGGCTGAGTACAGGGGCACAGCAATGGCTGCATGTGAGGTAGCTTGGTTGCATAAGCTACTTTATGATATGCATTAGCCTACAGATGGACCAGTTGTCATTTATTGTGACAACATGAGTAGTATACACTTGGCAAATAACCCATTCTATCATGCTAGAACAAAGCACATTGAGGTGCATTATCACTATGTGCGGGAGAGGGTTTTACTAGGTCTTATTGATCTAGTTTATGTCAGCACAGAGGATTAGGTAGCTGACATATTTACGAAGGCATTGGGCACAGAGAAGTTGCGCAAGTTCAGAGACCTGCTTGGTGTGCAGGAATTAGGTTTGAGCTCGAGGGGGAGTGTTGAGATATCGAGCTCCACTCGTGATATGCCAGGGTGACCATTGTGCATTTATGTCACCGACTTGTCTGTTGCAGATGCGATTGGTACACTGCCCATGAATAATAGCTAGATGACAGCTATCCTTATCTACTCTAGTTCATGGCTCAGTTAGTATGCCACCTTAGCTAATTGAGTTTGGTTTGAGACCCGTATATAGGGTTCTTCTATTTCTATGTACTAGAGTTCTTTTGGCTTACACAACTAAGAAGAGGAAAATTGTTTTCAGCCTCCACCTTTGTGTGTATTCCCCCATTGTGCAAGCAAGAAAGCTACAAGTGAGACTCCTTCCTTCTCTCCCACAATCTTGACACCTCCTAGGTTTCTTTTCCATTTTTTTGTAGGCTTGGCCTCCCATTGTCCATTTTGAGCATTTTTTGGTTCCAAATGGGGGCTTTTGGCTATTCCAAAAGTGATAGCATTTGTTTTACCTAATTATCCATCGAAAATGTCAACATAAGAGAACTAGTACAACTTGAGAGGGCCCCCAACCCAAATTTGTTCAAGGGGCCCTTAGCATTGTGCCAGTCCTCCCATGTATATTTTCCATTTCCTCATATTATTAGTCTCCTGGTGTTAATTTTGATAACTGTCACAATTTGTGAAATCCTAACTGTCATCTCTATGGGTAGCCATAGCCAAAGGTTTAAAGATTTTTCACTATTTCTTCTCACTGAAGCTATCAACAGTGATTTTAATCACTGAGAAACACTCTTTGAAGTTCATTCCAGTTCTAGAAGTGCCCGAGGAAGCTCAGAAGTCATCCACAAATTTTGTGAGAGAAAGCAGATCAAGTACTGACTAATTCCATTAATACTCAGCTAGTGTCAATTTGACACTAATATTCTTGTGTCTCTTGACACATTAAAATACAACCTTTTTGCTGGTTACTTGAAGCTTATCAACATGGCTAAGCTTGAGCAAATAGCTAAATTCAATGGTGAAGGTTTTCATGCCTAGAAGGAGAAGATCGTGTATCACCTTATGCGAAAGGACTTATGGGACATGTTTGAAGATGGTGCAAATAGCAAGAAGGAAGATGATGAAGATGGGTTCGTTGAAGAAGACCGGCTCAAAACCAAAGGATGGAAGAAGATGAATAACAAGACACTAGGCACCATTTCCTGGGGACTAAGTGATGATGTGCTACATCATATCTCTGGCATTAGAGATGCTAGAACTGCTTGGGAGAAACTTGACAGGATGTTTGGTACCCAAGCAAAGAATTCAAAGGTAAAATTACTCATGTAGTTTTATAAACTAGATATCAAAGATAGTGCTTCCATGACCACACACATTAACAAGTTCAAGAGCCTAAAAACCCAGCTTGCAACTCTTAAGAAGAATATTGATGAAGATGAAGCAATAGCCATACTGCTTGCAAGTGTAAATAAGGATCCATATGAGAACCTTGTATCCACCCTAAGTAATGTTCCAAGTATCTCACTTAAAGATATTGAACACTCTCTTCTTGATGAAGAGAATAAATAGAAGAACAAGAATGCAAAAGATGGTATTCCATCATCTAGGGAAAATCTCTTATACACCAAAGGAGCTATTGGACCCAAAGGGAGAGGTTGAGGATTCAACATCGACAACAAAAGTCGGATGACATGTCATTATTGTGGTAAGACTGGCCATATAACTAGTGAATGTTTCCACAAGAAAAGGGCACCGTAGATGCAAAATGATCACCACTTGAACCAATTTATGAATGAAGAAGAATATGATGATGATGCTTCCGCTACCATCAACAACTCTGATAAATTATTCCAAGGAAATTTTCCCATAGTGGATCTCTACGTTTCCCTGAGTGGATTTGCTTTGTAAAAACCCTTGCCAAAGATGTAAAGTTTCAAGCTTTAACTTGACTAGGCTGCCTATGAGCTAGTCTACTGGGCCATGTCATCATGAAGGGCAAGAAAAAGCCAACAAGTGTAGAAACTCATCATTTGAGGGGGGTTGTTGAGAAATGACAAATGATATATGCTCCAGGAAGAGCTGTCGTGAATCCCATATGCACAGTGAGGAGAGTGGAACAACTCAAATTCTATAAAGCATTGTACTTGACTATCACTTTCACAATGATGAATACAATATCATGATGCTTGGTACTTTCACTTAGTATCTTTGTCATTGTCAATGTCCTACACAAGATTGTGTTTATGAGTCCAAGCTAATCTATCTTGGAACCTAATTCACTTGTATAGCAGTTGCTCTACATTGTTTATGTTAACATGAATCTAGCCTGCATCTTCCATCCTCCATAACTCCTACCATGCTCTAGATCCGCATTCTCAACAAATGAAAGGCCAAAATAGCAGGTCATCTCATCAAACTTTCATGCAAATTTTGGAGGTATTTAGTAAAATAGGGAGTAACTGGACTAGGAGAAGACTTAAACCTCAGTTACTTTTTTGAGTAGAGCTTCTCTCTCTCTCTCTCTCTCTCTCTCTCTCTCTCTCTCTCTCCTAAGCTTTTGGATGAAGCTTTCATAATGGCTGCTAAGAAATGCATCAATCTTGCTCTTCAGTGACATCTTCTTCCTATTAAACCATGGGGAAATGATTCTTCAGCCTTTGTGCATCAAATAGAGTACCGATGTCTGATAGGGTGATGCAGTGTGGAGGCTGGGAGCAGCTCGAAAAATGCACCAAAAATTGCATTGAATTCTTGCAGAAGTAGATCAAAGTCCATAGCCAACCACAATCATATTCCTGATGGATTGCATAATCATTGAACTACTACATTGGGCCTTGTCTTTAGTAGGAATAAGCCTTAAAGGTCACTAATCTTCATATTTTCTCTCTTTGAAATCCTAATATACAGCAGGGAAGCCATAGCTTTAGATAGGCATGACACTACTCAACGGATAGAGGCCTAAGTGCATATTAAAGGCATCCCATACTAACCATATATCCTTTTGCACATATATAGATGTCACTCAAGGAAGAAGGGATGTGTAACAATGTGAACCAGCTATTTATCTCAATACAATAAGGAGGTAGTTGTGCGGCTCTAAAATGAAGCCATATCATCACCACTTGATCAATTCCTATATTCACAACAAGAATAATGGCAAGAACCATTTCTTAAATGGTGTAATAGGTTGTCAAAGTAATGTAATGGTGGGAGTCATTCCTCATATGGTGCAATAGGTTTCTTGAGTAATGTAATGAAGAGTCAGAGATAGTTGCATATTGTGATGAAGAAGGATCATGACAACTAGTGAATTTCCTCACAAAAAATGGTGAACAATGGGATGAGGTCGACAGGTTGGAATAGATAGGTCTTTTCTTCTCAATGCCTCTAATATTGGGAATTTTGGAAAGTTATTGATGGGACCTAAAATGGGCCGGCACTGGCTATAGCCTAGTTGGACCTCTGACATGTGCAAGTCAACCCCACGGCCTCGTGGTCAGGAGCGTCTACAGGACACATTGCCCTGCCATCGTACGGACATTTTGTGTTTGTATCGTGTTTGTAGTCCAACCCTTAATCTTCTCCAACTCCTCAGAGGGAGAGCCTACACATTTTGGTGTAATTCACCACGTAGAAGAACATAGGAGGCATCCCTCGGCGCGACTTATTGCCGCGGTCCCCCTGCGACCCTCCTACACCTTGGGGATTGGCCCCTCGATGCGTCGCTAACACATATAACACATATGGAATAGACTCTGCTCTTGGTACTAATATTATATCGTTTGTAGGAATGTACCAGTCCTCACTTACTTGTCCCCTTGTGTAAGAATATGAGAATAAGGAATTAGTGTAAATAACATTGATATTATGCCATGTCACACTGACATTGGTATAAAAGGAGAGGACATGTAATTTTACATATCTTTTTGACACATTAATACAATTACAGTCTTTCTCTCCCTTCTTGTTCACAGCTTCTATGGCTTCCTCATCTTTCTTGTCTCTCTCTCTCTCTAAATCTAGTCTTTCTCTCTCCTCGTCACTCTTATTCTCTCTCTTCCTACAGTCTTTCTCTCTCCTCTGCAATCTTTCTCTCTCCTCTTTCTCTCTCCCTGGTTCTCTCTCTAACAAGTGGTATCAGAGCTTTAGTCTTTGATCCATTATTTTCTTCCATTTTCAGTCCCATTTTCATATTTCAAAACCAATTTCAGACAAAAATGGTACAAGACAGTGACTAGTGGAGTGCTTCAGGACACCTACAGTTAGCAAGAGACAACATCTGGAGATATCCAAGGTCAGATATGGTGGGTAAAGGCTTAAATGGCTGGACGTCATCAAATTTCATGCAAAAATGGAGGTAACTAGGGTAAAGGATGGTTAACCGGGCTTAGTTAGAGACTAAACTACAGTTACTTTTCAAAAGAGAGCTTCTCTTCTCTCTCCTTCAAGCTTTTGGATGAAGCTTTCATGGTGGCTGTCAAGAATCTCTTCAAATATCTCTCCCTATTGAACATTTCTCACTGCCAAAGCATGGGGCAAAGGTTCTTTGTTGCCTAAGCTTCAGGAGGAGTACCATAGTTGATGCATGCTGCAGATTTTCAGCCCAAACAATAGCCCAAAAATTGCCCCGAAAATTACGCTGAGTTTCCTGCTCCTTATCCCTGCTCAGTCTGCTCCAAATCCTCAGCTCATTGATCAAAGGTTTTGAAGGCTTCATCAAACACTTGTGTACAATAATTTTCAGCTATAGGAGAACTCTGATCAGCCATTCCTTTGCTCAAAACCCTAATATACAGCAGGGCAGCCATAGCCACAGACCTGGAAGCTCAAATTTCTTTAAATTTTGGACTTCCCCGACCTTCAAGGCTTCTCTAAAGCTAAGTACAAGCTGGATAGACTTCAAGATTGAAGACATTGAAGAGATTTCAGCCCGTGCATGACATTGGAGCTCAAATGGAAGGATTATTTTGGGGCTTTTCATCAAGAAGCTTGAATCTTTGAGGTTCAAGTGTTCAAGCAAGGCTGGAACATTGATTCTTCAAGGATTTCATCATATTGAAGCTTGTATGGACTGATTTCATGGAGATTTCAAGCTTTATGATGGATTTATGATGGATTATGAAGAACTTTGGCATCAACGGGGTTGAAGCTGACATCCATCATATTTTTCAAGCTTAATGGAGGTATTTCCCTTTTACTAATCTCTGAAATCTCTCAATAATCCTATTGCTAATGGCCTTTCCACTTGTTGATGAGAGATTATTGATCAATTAGTTCACTGGATTGATCAATAGATCAGAGATTAGTGTTAATTTTCCTCAATCTCAGCCTATTTCATTGAATTCCCTTTTGATTCAAACCATTACTCATCATAGGTATCATTTGCTCAGCTTGATGCATAACCTTGATTTGTTTTGTTGAATTTCTCTCACCCAAGCTGAAATATTATAAAAGGGTAAGTACTAGCAATCAGTGAGTCACTGAATTGCATAGGTAAGACCCTTCTCCCATCTCAATTTTTCTTATCTCAATCAATTGCATCTCATGAAAGGATGAATGAATATTTTTGAATTGCATATTATACTGATTGCTTAGCACACTAGCCTCTGCCATGTTGATATTCCCACCGAGGAAAAAGGTGGATGCCGGGGGAGATACTGGGACAAAAGAGAGGTGACCCTCCCTCACTATCGAAGATCCCGAAGGGGTGCAACCAACCGACCCGGGGGGAACTTTGCCCACCTCCCGGTAATTCGGAGCCCGTGTAGGGAGCCTCTCATGCTGTTTTATCCCTCACATAGGTACAGCGAGTGGAGGATTGAAGATTGAAGACTTTCCAAAGACTCAAGTACCTACAGGACCAAAACAGGGTAAAACAGGGAATTTACAGGTCACTTACAGGGTATTTACAGGTGGATACAGGTACACCCTTCATTGCTGAAGCACAGGTGCAGGTACTACACGGTACCCACAGGTCCTATATACCCCTTTGCAGGGTTTGGTAGCCATTTGGGGTTACTATCTTGCATTACAGGGTCAAAACAGGGCACTTACAAGTCTAGACAGGGTGCAGGACTGGACAGTTCAGACTCTGAAATCCAGCTACAGAATTTTCTGTCCTTAACCTGTTATAGCGTGCTATAGCTCATCTCGAAGAGGGCATTGTTAGCTTCGATTCGCACAAAAAAGTTCTAAAATCGGATCTTCTTAGCCAAAGTTATAGCCGTTTTACTGACAGGGGGTACTGCAGGACTGCACTAATATGGCAGGACATAAAGGCAAAAATAAGGTCCAGGAGGCAAATCAGGGATTCCATGATGGATAGCACACTTCAAGAGAACCCTGAAGAGATTCAACAACAAGGAGAAGTCAATTTTCTCAATAATACTTTGTGTGCCCATGAACAAAGACATAGGGAACGACATGAGGCCATCTTGTCAAGAATGGAGCAGATGGTTCAATCTACTGATCAGACCAAGGCTTCTATTGATAAGTTGGTAGAATCCAACGAACAACTCATGGCACAAATTGCTAAATTTATGCAGTTGCAAATGGCATCAAAGGAAGTTAATGAGAAGGCTTGTTCAAACAGTGGCCCTTCAGTCCCACTTCAGCCATCTAACCAGAATGGTCATGGAAATGGGTCATTGGAAGAAGAGGCATTCCAAATAGTCAGTATGAAGTAGGAGAAGCTTCACAAAGGCATGATGACTATTTGGGCAGTTTGAATGGGGCCAATACTCAAGCTTTTGGACTGCATACTCAGAATTCCAGGGGTACTTTACCAACAGGAAGATTACATGGTAATTCTCAGCCACCTGTTGGAAGATTTCAGTCTCAATTTGGAGGTTCTGTACTTGGAAATCCTGATCAGCCAATTTTGGGATAGCAACCTTTTCATGAAAGAGAATTCAAGGACAAATTTTTTTTAGCCAAATTCAATGGTCAGTCATCTTCACCATCAGAATTAGAGGAATAGACCTCTAAGATGGAGTCCTACTTTGATATATATCCTAAAACTGATGATATGAAGATTCACTTTGCTTCCTTGCACTTAGAAGGATTTGCCCATACTTGGTGGAGGTATATCAAGAAAGAGAATGTACTTATTGAGAATTGGGAAGCTTTCAAGGCACTTATGGCTGAAGTCTTTGTTTCGCCTCTTGAAAAAGAGAAGCTAGCATGAAGATGGTATGGTTTGGAACAAAGGGGCCTAAGTGTAAGAGAATATACAAACCAATTCCTCAACTTGACCATGTATGTGGAAAGCATCACTGATGAGGCCAAGCTACACAAGTTTATGTATGGTTTAGAACCATCCTTGTCAGCTGATGTTATGGCGCAAAATCCTACTTCACTTTTCAAGGCTATTGAGCTTGCGGAGCGCTATGGAAGAAAGTATAGGAAAGAGTCTTCATTTCAGCCAAGTTATGGATAGCCAAGGACTATTTTAAAGCAAGGACAAGTTGGTAACATTTATGGCAGCAATCATATGCCTAGTGGGAGCTTACGGGTACCAACTTATCCTCCATTCAATGCTTCTAGGTTTCAAAGTAATTTTAGGACAGCAAACAGTCCAAAGGTTGAATTTAAGCAAGGTGACAACAAGCCTAAGTCCACTTCAGCTAATACAAATCCCAAATCTATTCGCATGGATCTTTACAAGGAAAGGAAGGACAAGGGCTTATGCTATCGTTGTGCTAAGCCACTATCTTATCATCACCAAGCCACATGTAGGGCAAAGTTTGCCAAAATATTCTTGGTATTTGAATATTATGATGCAAATGATGGAGAACATCTTGTTGAAGACCATTTTGGTATGAGTCCACAACAAGAAGTTTAGTTCAAGAAGGCAGATTATGGATAGCATGTGGATTTGGATGATCATCATGCAATGGTGACTACGTTAGTGAATACCATCATGATGATCATGCTTCCAGCAGTATTTGATTTCGATCTTGTGAAAGTTGATCCAATGCATGGCAATGATACAACTTTTCCTTTTGATCCGGGTGGCTACAGGCTGATTTTTGACTTTTTGTATAGATTAGTACTACTATTGAGTATTAGGTAATCTTTTCCTTTACCACTTGTAATGCTGTACAGAGTAGTACTCTGCAACCCCCCACTTGGCTATACCAATAAGTCCGATATTTGTTTTTGAGGACAAAAACCTTCATTTTGAGTGGGGATGGATTGTAAGAAGATGAGAATAAGGAATTAGTGTAAATAATATTGATATTATGCCATGTCCCACTGATATTGGTATAAAAGGAGAGGACATGTAATTTTACATATCTTTTTGACACATTAATATAATTACAGTCTTTCTCTCCCTTCTTGCTCACAGCTTCTATGGCTTCCTCATCTTTCTTGTCTTTCTCTCTCTAAATCTAGTCTTTCTCTCTCCTCGTCACTCTTATTCTCTCTCTTCCTACAGTCTTTCTCTCTCCTCTACAATCTTTCTCTCTCCTCTTTCTCTCTCCCTGGTTCTCTCTCTGACACCTTGGACCCACCATCTAGACCTACAGCCTGGGTGCCTTACTCTCTCCAGTGTGGGTCATTTATACTTCAACCAATTGCTATGTATGCTAGGAATAGATACCATGTGTATGATTCATACAATGTTGGATGCCTTATTGTGCACAAACAATTATGGTTTGAAATCAGCCTATGTGTCGTGCAAAAACAACCCTTTTAATGAATTTTTGCTAATACGCAATGCTTCATTACAGGAACCTAGCACCAAGGCGAACCTCGTGCTGCTAGATCCATTATTTCTAAATAAACTGCGTTCCAAATGTTATGCATAAAGAGAACAATCAAACTTTGTATTATTTCAGCACTTAAATTATTGTATAACATTATCCTCCCCCTCACCATTTAAATTTTGCTGCGGTGCATAGGTGTAGAGGTTCTTTTATGTCATTTTTTGTATGTAAAAGCAATAAATATGCACTTTAACACAAAGGACAAGGGACAAATTGAGGCTTAACCTCATGCCTTAGCCTCGTCAGACATTCACATACATAGATCTCATTTTTCCATTTTTTTCGAATGCAAAAAATCCATTGTTTTCCATTTTTCTCTATTTTTCCTATTTATTTTTAATAAAAAATAGGTATTTTCTAGTTTTTTTCTAATGACTGATCATTGAAATTGAAACTCAGCATTTTTCCTTATTTTACCCCATTTCCCCTCATTTTTCCCCACTCAAAATCAAAGAAACTATCAATTTCCACCAAAATTAGTGTTTTTTCCGGTTTTAAAAATTGATAATTGCTGTAAATCAATATAGGTTCTGCATAACAGTGATTGCAGCCCTCAAACATATTGCAAGGAATATTCAAATAAAATTTCAGCCCATGTGCACACCATTTAGACCATGAACGATAGAAAATAAAAAAAAATCTTTCATAAAATAGAGCATACCACCTTTTTGCATGTTTCAGGTTTTTTGAATATTTAATTGGGATAGTGTATCAACCAACCAGCCATGGATTTCAGCATAGATCTTTAGCCTTCAGCCTCTTGGAACAATCCAGTGCCTCCCGGACAAGCATCCATCTCCCGATTCTCTTCTTGACTCTTGGCACATGAAGTGTCTCTATGCAGGAGAGAGAAAGAGGAGAGAGAAAGACTAGATCTGGATCTTTCTGCATAGTACATCATTCCTCACGCGGTCTGGAGCAATCGGAGGTGTAGAGAATCTTCATTCCATAGCCAGGAGGGTTCCTCTCCATTTACTCAATCAAAAAAATGCTAAAAATTTGGGGAAAAATGGGGCACCGAAAAACAGACGCCCACTCCCCCCCCGGTTCCCAATGGCATTTCATTTCTTGAGTTTTTTTCCAAGCTTAAGTAAGCTTAAGCTTTTAAATCCAAAGTATCTAGTTCATGATTTTTGCTTTCACACTTCCGGCAAGTGGGCTTTTTGTTTTGAGGGGGCAACTGACATCGGAATCGAGATCCGTCTGGACGAGTGGTTTCGTGATATTGAAATCTACAAAGTTGGGCCCCGTCCCACTCTTCCCGGCTTCTAGATCTAGTAGCCGCTTCACAACCCCGAATCTTACGGGGATTAAATGGGGGATAAAACGACCTTGAAATGGAGATCCAAGACTTGCGTTGGATTCCTGACGTCATTTTGCATCTAGGAAAACTCTAGCTCGGCCATCCGCCACCGTTTGATTTTTCATGAAAATAAGCACTAGCACTTTAGGGACTTGCCGCTTAAAATCGTACTGATTGCCACAGCTGCCTTCAACAAAGTCTATTTTTCCCTTGAAATTCGTAATTTTTGGTTATTTTAAAGCACTTCTCGGCATAAAAACTCATATGTCAGTTATACCTACCAAGTTCTCCTTCCTTGTATTCTTTGGCATGATGGTGAGAGTAAGGACAATGGAGTAGATTTACCTTTGCGATGTTACTTGAGTAAAAAAAAAGGCTTACCATGCCAGCTTGTTATTTTCTAGGATAGGGTATCTCCATTCCATCTATCTTGGCCAAGCTTCCTATAATTTCAAGATAAGCTATTTACTTTTGCTACTAGTGGCTTGACAAGATTCCTTAAAGACTTCAATGTCAAGTTGCTATTCCCACTTCTTTGATATGCTTTTGGCTACTTAGATGATCACTCACATTGTGCATAGGGGTAAGGCTCCTTGAACCTATTCCCTTCATCCACCTTGAAGTTGAAAATTAGCACATTGCTAGATTCTTCCTATACCTGATATTTTTATACTGCCTCTTTAGGTTTTACCTGCTCTTCTTCCATGAGGAGTTCAGATAGGCAAGGAAAATATGTGATCTTTTGTGGTTTCCCCTCCTCAATTCCTTAATCATGCCTTCATAAGCATCCTTTTATTCTGGAGTTCCCTCCATTGGTTGCTCCATTGATTCTCCAAAATCAAAGTTTGACATGTTGGGCAAATTCGTGGGTGGTGTCATGGTAGCTCGTGGCTCAAGGGAAATAGGAGACTCTAGAGGACTTGTTTCTGGTTGCAAGAGGCCTACTGCTTTTAACTCTCTCTCCATGTATCCTTTCTATTTCAAATGATAGATTAGATCTTCTTGGTTACAGAAAGTAGATTGATCCCTTGAATTTGCTCCAAACCTTCTAATAAAGTGTCAACCACCAAATCTACTTAGACTTTGAGCTCTTTAGTGTCCTCTATTTGTGGGATTTGAGTCATTGGGGTAGCTTCTCTAAATGCTTCTTGTTGCTTTATCATAGCATCTTTATATGCTACCATTTTCACTTTATGTTGGATTTCACTATATAGTGCTACATCCAAGTTAATGAACATTTTCATGAGGGTTTCTTCATAGAGCTTTTGAGTTTGGCTTTCTACTAAATTCACAACTCTAGTTAATCTAGTGGCCATGGTTTCTTAGAGACTCGCACATGTGATCTTCTACTTTCCTTGATTTTGTTAATGTTCTCTTTTCTCTTTCTTCTAGTGTTGGTTTGGCTACCTCTTGTGATAGTTGGACTTTGATAGATGAAAGTTGGTGGTTCATTTCCTATAACTGTTGTTGCAACTCCATCATCTCTACCTTCTTTTCTTGAAGGTGAAGTTATGCTCTTGGAGTTGATTTTGGAGGTTGTGTACATGTTCCTCCGAGGACTGAATGATAATTTTTTTGTAAGCTTTTTGTGTCTCCTTTAAGTGTTATTGAAGTTCTTGCCTACTTACAAGGGCTTTTAATTTCTCCTTCTTGAGCTTCTCACAAAGATTTTGCAAGGCTTCAAGACTCCCTTTTGCACTCACTTTTGGAATAGAACCCTAAGATTTGGCAAGCTCCTCTTTGCGAGCTTGCTCCTATTTGGTCCTCTCAAGAGTTCCTTCCATACCCTTTGCCTTGGCCAAGTGCAAGACTTCAGTTTGCAATTCTTTTATGGTTGCTATGAGACTTTGTAGCATTTTTGTTTCAATACTCTATGAGCCTTTACCTACCTTCTCTTTGCCCTTTTCTGACCTTGTTCCTTCCTCTTCTTTTTTTCTTAGGAGCTCTTTGACAGATTTTACTATTCTCTCCTCCATCTTCTTCATATCCTTCCTAAACGTCTACCAAACATCCAAATCACACATCCTTGCCCACTTGTATCCTCCTTGTCAGATGTCTTAGAATATGAGCTGGAATTTGCTTCTTTTCTTTCGTTCCTTTTTCTACTTTCTTCAATGTAGCTTTCAAATTCCCCTTCAATAGTTACTTATGATGGTGGTGGCTAATCAATACATCCTGGAGATAGGACATCCTTGAGAGAAACTCCCAAATTGATGGTTATAATTTTTGTAAGGACCCCTCCATAGTTGATGAGGATATGCTTTCCTTCTAGTTGGCTAAGCTTCTCACTAGACTCTTTTGGAATAATTTCTAGGGTTTAGCTAAAGACTCTATGATGCATTCTAGATATAATGCATCTAGATCTTGATTGACTAGATTATCTATTAGAACATCCAATCATTTTGGGCCATTGGATGGGTATGTTGTGGTTTTGTTGTAAGTGAGCATATGATGGATTACTCTTAGTTCCTTCTCTAGTACCTTTTTCACGTTAACTCCATCTATAACTATTGTTGATTCTCCCACTTACTAAGTCACTTGAGTCAAACGAGATGCTTTGACATATTTTCATGATTTAGCCTTGATGCCTAAGGTTTCCTCAATCAATTCTAGGGTGAACTCAGTGGCCACTTCTCTATGTTTGTAATTCTAGCATATCCTCAGTGAGTATATGAATCGAGATGGGCTTGAGTATTTGGGTTGTACTTTCTAATGAGATCATCGCAAGTCTAAAAATGCATGGGTATTTTCATAGCTTTGACATACTCAACCACTCCACATTGTACCATGAGTTCTTGAATAGCTTGATGCATAGTCACCAAGCTTGTGAGGCTAGTTAGCACCCTGAACTTGAGGTGACCTAGTCCCTATTTCTATATGTCAATTTTTCAGTAAAGGAATACAACTTTATATTCATCGAGGACATCCTTGATGCACATGGGGGTTGACATAGGTTTAAGTATGGGAACGTTTTGGGTTGCCAATTGCGAAATAAGTAATTCACAATTAAAATCCATCACAAAAAAGAACATAATAAAAATTACTCACCATCTTTTTACATGTTGATAACAAAAATTTTAATGCGTATGGATCAATGTCTATCATTGGTCGATTGAGGGTAGCACGTTATAATGTTGGCCAAGATTGTTAGTAAATTGGAGATAGGCCATCAAGCTCCTTCCCCTTGTTGCAAAAATAAGTCAAGTCTAAAAGCTTGGGGACTTGATTTTAGTGTGTATGTTATATTCGGATCTTTGGGAAATAAAAATGGCTATTTTATTTATATATATATATATATATAATAAGAGCCATTTATTTATGGATAGAAATTATGTTAGGAACCCACCAATCGTAGAAGTCAAGATTGTAGTCTAAGTCAGCAAGAGCATCTAGGTTGCCAGGGCAGGCAAGGAGCTCACAAATGTATGATGTGAGATTATCCAAGAGTGATGGCCCATTGAAATGACTAGCCATATGGATCTCTTTCTCACCTAAAAACTTGTCAAGAAGAGGATGATGAAGCAGCTCTTTCAAGGGACTCAACTCTCACGAGATTAAATGATTGCTTGTAATGATGTGGTTTCATAGTAGGTCTAGTCATATTTGAGGAGATTGATGATTCTACGTTGTTTGGCTATGGTGACTATTTTGCTTGTTGTAGTAGTGGCTTTGTAAGGCATAGCATACCATTGCTTGATAAATTAGGTGATCATATTGTAGAGATGGTTGAGTTGGTCAACTACAAAAATATGCTTAAGAAGTGTTGCCTTAGTGTTGAAAGAATGTTGCAAGCTTGTAGTTGATATTGGAGAATCTCTTGAGCTAATTGGGCCTAGATTGAGATGCTTTTTTGAAAGAGAGTAGGAAAAGCACCTAGGAGCCAAAAGAGGACAAAATGAGTTATTGTATGTCAAAGATAGGCACAAATAATGTGGGCTATTCCTGAGCTCTTGCAAGATCTTACTAAGATGCCGATCACTTGTTGTTTTGCTGATGCTTGAGGCTACTCCTCTGATATGAGTTAAAAGGTGGAGTAGGAGTGGAAGCAAGAGAGAAGCAAGAGCTATGGAGGTTCAAACAAAGAAGAGGTAAGACTGATGTGTGGGAACTCCAATGGTCACAATGTGTGACCTAACTTCCCTTATTCTATTATCATGTAAAAAGTAAAGAATAAGGTGATAGTGATAGGGAACCACCACCTGCAGTGTGTAGGTGTGTATGTAGTAAGTACAAGTAAATGTATGTGGCTATGCACAGGAGACCTTTAGCCCCCAATAAAACCAAGTACAATTAATTGAATGAGAAGAGATAAATCACTTAAGAATGTCTTGAGTGTACGTTGAAGACATCTATCGGGACAAAAAACAGGCTTGATACTGGCTCTAAGGGTCTAGCCGGAGCACTTACACACACCAAGCAGCCCCTGTAGCCTCACGATCAAGAGGGTCTAGATGCTATGAAATGATTTATCTAACGAATGCATTTGTAGATATAATATTCAAACTATAGTCTAATGTACTACCCATCCCGACTTCAAGCAAAGGGAGTATCCCATACATATAGGTGACTAACACCTCATGATACACACAAAGAGAGCATCCCTAGTTGATTGTTGTAGCTCCTACGGCTCTCCTACACCCTATGGATTTGGCCCTAGGATGCACCGTCTTAAACATAAATCACAAACATGACAAAATCCTCTCATGATGTATATAACGATTCAATAATATTTTAGCCTCATCCATATAACATCTCCCCAAAGATCACTGTGCTATCCTTCAACAAAGGAACCTCACATACTCAATGTAGGTTACAACTAGGCATACAAGTGTTATGTATCCAACAGTTTTCCTTTTAATACTATACTCAAATGCAAATGCAATGTGTATGACTCATTGTGCTCAAACAATTTCAACTATAAATCAACCATGTGTCGTGCAAAAATAACATTTTCATAATTTAATTTCTCTAACGTTATGTTGCCTTGCAAAGGGACAGTACCGGGCTAACACAAGCTACTAATCCTCTTCAAACTTAAATAAACCAAAGCCTATATGCTCTAATGTGCAATGAAATCATACATTATCAAAATCTTATCTCTTTTTAGCCCCTTTTCCCCTACCGCTTAGGTTTTGCTTTCATGCATAGGCATAAAAGGGATTTATAATCATTTTTTGTATAAATAAGTAATAAATACACACTTTTTCCACATAAATAGAGATATTCTAAGGCAAATCCGCATGCTCTACTCCCATTATATATCCACAGATACTCTCTTAATTTTGATAAATTTTCGCGTATTAAAACTAAAATTTATCTATTTTTATCTTCAAAAAGACTATTTTTCATTATTTTTTTCATTTATACGAACATAGATTGCCAAAATTTACTAGTTTTGTGATTTACGTGACAAGTACGGACTATGTTCCATTAGTATTCAATTATTATTCCATCCGACCAACATTAAATCCACAAAACCCATCAAAATCTCCATTTTTGCACTAAACTCCATATCTTGGGTTTTACAATTTTAATGTTTTTATATAAATGATTAAAAGTAGCTAAATTTTTTATGATTTCACATATCTACAAACATAACTTAAGCATTTTCAACCATGTTCCATGATAGATGCATGAGATACAATATAGTATGCAATAAATCAACACTTGCACTAAATCTAGCACATGTGACGTATCATATTTCAAAAAACAGAGCCGACGTTGATGCCGTCACATAGCCATTGACGCTTTGCTTTGTGCTTCCTCACTCCATTCCTTGCATCTTGCCATGAATTGGCACCCATTGCCCCTCATCCTCTCAGCCCATACGAACAATGATTATGGCAAGAGAGAAAGATAACATTTTGATGTTTTCATTCAGTGCATCATTTCTCTTGATTGTCATGGGAAATAGAGTGAAAAATGTAGGAAGCCATGGCAAAAGCTGATCCTTGTGATTCAACTGGTTAGAAAACTCCGAAATCCTCTCATGAAATGATTCACCCAAAAATTGCATCCCTTCTATCCAAATCATGAGTTTTTATTTATTTTAAGCTTCTTAACCTTAATTACTTAAAAATTAGTTCATATCTTTTGCGTTCGCACTATCGGTAAGTGGTTTACTTAAAATTGGAGGCTCAAATGGACTTGGAATTGAAATATAAAAACATAGGCGTGTTCTTAGCATTGAAAACTACTATCTTGGCCTCATGGACACCATTTATGGCTTCTGAATCAAGTAGCTACTTTATAAAATGCCAACCTTTGCAGTCATTAAATGGGGGTTCAAATGGACTTTGATTGATGAATGGACATTTGTGTTGGATTTTCAACATCAAATTTAAAGAGCGCCTAGAAAAACTCTAGCTCCTCGACATGTGATAGACACATTTTCTACCAAAACTGCCACTTTAACAACTCTCATAACACTTTGTGCTTTAAATTCACTCTTAAAATCAGCTCTCATTGGTGACCATAGGATAGAGCAACTCAACCCATCAATTCCACGAACTGATATGCACACACACACACACACACACACACACAATGTAAGAGCATCAATCTTCTTCAAATGAAATACACAACATAGCACAATACATCTCTCACCCTATCCCCTGACAAAATCAAGGTATGAACTCCACAAGGGATAAGCCAAGCATAATCTAATAAAGAAGTCAAAAGCTAGTGGCTAACCAATTGCTCCAATGTAGACAAGCTAAAAGAGCTATCAAATGAATCATCCTAAGTGGTGGTTTGACACGCCTACCTAACCTAAGACAACTGGACTAAGAATCCCTACTAGGTGAGTACTTCTATAACCTGTCTCATTTATATAATGTTTCCTTTTTTCTCAATCTCTTTTCCTTATCATTTTGTACTCGAATGTGTAAAAAGGAGGGAGCTGAGCATATTGTGACCCAAGGAGAACATGGCATTGGTCTCAGGTCCCAGTCTCAGTACCTAGGAACCTACCAAGCTCTAGTGAGGCAACACGATTTTTCTTTTTAATCCCACTCATTTTTATTTTCATTCCAGCTATCTTTATTTTCTTTCTAGAGAAATGCCATCCCCAGGAAGACAAGGCATCCTGCTTGTGACTCGTCCCTAAGAACCTACTAGGCCTTCATAGGGCAATAAACATTAGCTCTTTGAAAATTTCATTTCTTTATCTTTTCCTACTATAGGGGTTAGAACTCCTTTTTACAAACCTCCATATTATAGGTATTTCATATACATTTATCATTTTCCTATTTTATTTGGCAAGCTTCCCTAGCTACCTCACAATTAATAGGGTTTCCTAGTACTAGCTTGCTAGTAGGCTAGAAGGACAGAGTCACCAGGACTACCCTCTAAAACAACTCTTTACATAACTGGACAATGTCTTCACAGGAGGTGGAGAACTGCTCAAACCTCCCCAAACATATCTAACCTAATCCTATGACTTCATGCCTTGTGATTTTTGCCGATCCCTAGTAAAAGAAAGAAAAAGTTTCCAAAATACACATAACACATTCTACAAAGACAAAAGGTCTTAGAAAGGAAAGATATCACCTAGACTAGCCATGAAAAGTTTTCACATAGCAATTGGCTCCCTCTTGGTGCTCCAATCCCGTCTAGTACAACACTAAAACAAAGAACCATCAAATGCACCCACGCCAAACACACACATGGCCCTCTTAGCCTAATGAGATGAATCATTTCTCTATAAAAGAAATGGCCCTTTTGGCCTAACAAAAGAATTGGTGCCTTTGCAGGTCCTTCACGAGCCATCTTAAACTTGTAGAGGGTACGAAGGCTATTGGAAGGAAAAATTTATTTCTTATCTTGAGCATCCATATTTAGAGTAGCGTTACCACCAAGGCAAAGTGATCTAGTGGAGTAAGGGTTATCACATTACTAAGTGGCAAGATGGATCTTTCATGTGGGACATTCGATTCTATTGCCATCATTGTCATTGGGTTTTTACTAGGGTTCCGGTTGAGTTTTTAGAGGTAGGAAAGACTATACATGTCTCACGTCCCCTCTCTAGGTTAGACTTTGAGTATCATAAGTATGAGTAGGTTGATCATTATAGTAGGTTACATCAATGAAACCTTGGTTCACACATTATACATTGATGGGGCTTCTCGAGGACCTACTACGCATGTGAGTGTAAGGGTTTTTATAAAAGACCCTTGTTGTCGAGTGGTTTTGAAAATGGAAGTATATTTAGGCACTGCTTTTACTAATAACATGGTGGAATACAAGGCTTTCCTTATGGGGAAAACATGGTGGTAAGCATCGATTATTGGTGAAAGGTGACTTGCAATTAGTGATTAACCAATTGAATGGGACCTATAGCATGAGGGATTCCATCCTAAGGATGTACCATTGTGCAGCCTTGGACATACTTGAGATCTTTCAGGTCGTGACTTGCCAATTGATTCCGTGTTTAGTGGAGGAATTTCATTGCAAACTCCTTGGCTAATTATGCATTTGTTGAAGATGTCTTTCTCAACTATGATCCTAAGGGGCTTTTACAATACCTCCTAATACCATCCCAAGGCTACTATGGGGACTACTTATTGTTGCTGACATGTCCTATTTTGGCCACCGATGGCTATTATGGGTTATGAGCCAGGTAGCAATTGACCATCTTCCTATTCTTTCATGGACACATCAGATCATTCAATGGCATATTTGTTGGAATCCCCTTGCCATTTATGTAGTGCACTTACCTAACAATTTGATACATTTAGTATAGGGCCTAAGCTGCCCAATCCCTTGGTCTAATATTGTGCTTTAATAGGGTTATGTGGGCACCAAGGGTTTGCTTTCAGTGTGGTAGGTTGTTGAATGATGTGCTCTATGGTTATATTTCATTAGGCCAAGATAATAGGGCTTTAGTTTATTGAAGGTTACTTTAGTTTTGAACTCTACCCCTTGTAAATCTGCTAAAAGGGATGCATAGCCATTCTTTCCTATACGGACAATCTTGTAAGGGCCATCCCACGGGGGTTCTAACTTGCCAGGGAATAGCTCATGATGGGATGATAATATAAGACAAATTGATCCTTGGTAAATTTATACTTCTTAGAATGAAGGTCGTGAAGCACTTTTATCTGCTTCTTCCCTACTTCCTGATGTAACAAGGCTTGTAATCTAATCTCATCAAGATGCACAAGGGAAGTGAACCTTTCTTGCAACGTTTCCTCTTCACCTAAAGAATGGTTTAGAATGAGCCTTATTGTAGGTAGCTCAATCTCCAAAGGTTAAAATACACTATTTCCCATATACTAATTTGAAAGAGGTGTGGCATATAGCTCCTTTAAATGTCATACTATAAGCCCAAACAACCACATACAACTTTTTATTCCAATCACACTTACCTTTAGATATCGTCGTAGATAAAATCTCCACAAGCTGCTTATTGTTACTCTCTCCTTGCCCATTTGCTTGGGGGTTATAGAAAGTGGTCTTATTGTGTTTAATCTTTAGAGCTTTTGTTAAAGGCTCAATCACTTTATTAAAAAAATGTGTCCCATGGTTAGACAAAGACTCATTAGTTGGACCAAAATGGCAAACAATTTGCTCCAAAATGAAACTAATTGTTTCCTTGGCATTATCCTTCATTATAGTATGTGATTTAAACCACTTTGTAAAATAGTCTATTTCAACAATGATATAACATTATCATGTAGTAGACAAAGGATACACAAGTCCAACAAAGTCAATGCCCCACTTCTCAAAGGGAAGGTCACCAAAATGGGGTTTAGCGACCTCTTATGATTTTTCCTAGCATCATGTCTCTGGAAAATATCATAATGCTTAACATATGCAAAAGCATCCTCAAAAACCACCGACCACCAATAGCCATCACGTAAAGATTTTTGGGTGGTAAGCCATCCAATGAAATGACCCCCTTTGAATCATGGCATTTCTCTAAAATGAATAGTATCTCATCAGGCACCATGCAATGATAATATACCTTGACCATTCCCCTTCTATATAAGACACCAACTATAATGAAAAAGCAAAGTGCTTGTTGCTTAATCTTCCTCTTCTTAGATTTGGAAAGAGTTTCCGTCGTGTTGCCTCTAGATAGATAATGCATAATAGATTCATGCCACAATGGGATTGAGGCTGCATTAATCTTGAATAGATCCTCTAGTCACAAATATTAGCCTACTCTTCCTTAGGCTCACAAAAATCCACTAAACATTCAACAATTCTGTGCAATTTTGGTGGCTTAGTTCAAATCTCATAGTCAAACCTTCTCATGATGAAGAATGTAATGTCTAAACTTCTTGGTGGCAAACACCATAACTAAATACAATTTTTCTAAATGACTATGACAAGGCTCCAAAATGCCTAATTTTCAGTTTGCAAAAGTGATTGGATGATAAAGTTGCACTCCCAAATCTGGGATAGGCAACAACTGATACTATGTGTGTTGGCTGTAGTTGTAAAGATATAGAAGAACTCACCCCTCTTTGGATCTTTTAGCAGTGGTGTTTAGATAATTCTATCTTAACATTCTTAAGCTCCACTACACATGGTTCAATCCATTTGAAAACATGGCTGTGTGCTAGGAGATCATTCTATCTTAACATTCTTTAGCTCCACTACACATGGTTCAATCCATTTGAAAACATGGCGGTGTGTTAGGAGATTTGTCAAAGGTAATGAGAGTACTCAGCCAATGAATTAATGGACCGATGATAATAGCCCACAGACAAAACAAAGTTGTGAACCTCCGTAGGGCTAGTGGGTGGACTCATGACCACAATGACTACTACTTTTTAAGGATCAATGGAAATCACAACATTATCCAATAATAAGCTGTAAGGAACCCCAAATACACACTTCTAAGGATTTAGCAGTGTGCAATACTTATGACAATGCTCAAAGTACTTACATAGAATGATGAGTTATCTATCACAAGTTGTGGTAGCTGCCCCCAAATCATCTATAAAAACCTTAACTTATTCAAGGAAATATCCAAAAATGTCTTATCACAATTGTTCTTTGCTAAAACCCATGAGCATTGCATAAACCAAAAGGCATGACATGATACACAAAGGTACCAAAGACTCTAATGAATCTCGCTTTCAACTTATCCTCCTCAACTATGTCCATTTGATTATAACCTGCAAAACAATCCATGAAGGAGTACATTTCTCGCCCTATCAATTGGTCTAAAATTTGGTCAATAAGGGCAAAGGGTAGTAGTCCTTTACTTTCTACTTGTTTAACTCCTTAAAATCTAAACATAGGCAAATTTGATTGTTCTTCTCTTTCCTTATCACAATCGATGAACACCATTCAATATGTTCAATAGGAAAGATCCAACTTGCCTTCCTTAACCGCATTAATTCCTCAAAAAGAGGCTTTTTCAACTCAAAAGGAATTTGTCTAACCTTTTGTCTTACTGGCTAACTACTTCCTTCAATGGGATCCTATGCATGACAATAGTAGGGAGGATCCCCTTAAATTCATCATAAATCCATGCAAATATATCTCTAAACTCCTGTAGGAGAGATACACAGTTTGCATGCTCATCATTAGATAATATAGTATCAAGTTTGATTGGACAAGAGTCATTAGGAGTCCCAAGATCCCACTCTATTACATCGGTATCACATATCTAATATTTTTCCCCTATCAACTCATTTAAACACACTTGATAGACTTTCTCCAGTGTGGAATCCTCATCAGACTCACCAGAACTCAAAGTTCTAGTGATAAAAGTGCCCTCAAGAGCCTTCCATTCTATAGTGGGACCCTTTCATTCACTGTGTGTTCAGGGCACACATCCAAAATTGTTCTCCTCAACCCATGCCCAAAGATCAACTAACCAGTTGGGATATCAACCAAGAAAACAAGTGTAACATCCATGGCCACCCTAGCAGCAATAGATAGCTCAGTTTCCCAAAAAATTAGATAACAAGGAAATCAAGAGCACACTCAATATGCACTATTGTTACATGTACTTGAGATACTATTCCTTTTGGTTGTCTTATACTGTCATTGACCATTTTTAGGATAGTTGTAATATCCTTTTGAATGGGTAAACCAAGCCTCTCCAATAAGTCCATACTCATAATATTTATGGATGAGCCTGAGTCTACAATAGCATTTTCTATCAAGATGCCATCAACATACGCTTTCACCTCAGGGCAGTGTTTCTCCACATATTCCCACCATTCAATGCCTACTTGATTGACACCACCAGGTTCCGTGACACAACCTGTTCGTAGGATTTTCTTGAACTCCTTGCAAATATTAGGTGACAACCGTATTAATTATAGCAAATTCACATTTGGATTGACTTCACATAGAGCATTAGCTAGGTCAAACTCGTGAAGGTTTATAACAACATGTTTTCCTTCCCACATTATCCTCTCCTTCGTCTTTCTAACAACCTTAACAACCTTCTTCGCTTTTGACTTACGCGTGCTCTTAACCACTAACTCCTCTAAAAGACCTTTAGATTCAAGAGGACCTGCTTGGGTATTGGTGTTTGCAACCTTCTTGTCAACTACAATAGACTTAGGGGTAGCTTTACTTATACTAGGGTCATCATTCTAAATCTCTCTCATTTTTTGGCCCCTAGTGACCACTTACATTGTTAGAGGTTGAGTTTCCATCAATTGGAAGCACCTCTACCAAACTAACCCCACTGGGCACTTCCTCTAGAATGGCTTTTCCCCTTTGTAAGATTTGCTTGGGGCCCTTCCCTTGAGGATCCGCATCATCTGAATGATGATTCATTGGCCTTGCTTGTTGACTGTATTGTTAGAGTGCACTAACTCTACTCCAACATGTATTGGTCATATGTCATGACTTCACACATATATTACACTTCACATGAGGAAAATTCTATAGAATGAGATGTTGACCACCACACAACTTACAACTAAATCTTGATAGACCATTCTCTTCAGGGCATCAACTTTCTATTAAGTTTTGCTACTTCTTCAAGAAGTTTACGTCTACGACTATTTGTCTATATTCTTCAATTATCATATCAGTATATAATACTTCATCATGTCCTTGACTTCCCCAAAAACATTTGATGCACTAGACTAATAACCATAATCATTTGCTTGGCATCCCAATGGCTTAACCACATGTTTAGGTATTGATGGCTAATTAGTTGTTGGCATTACATTGGGATTCCTCATTTGGCTTCTGTTATTGGCATAGTAGCATTAGGAGGAGTTGGTAGCATAACTATGTTTTGCATGATGCCTCCTCTTACATTAGGGTTTGTTATAGGTGGGCTTATTGCACTTGACCACCACTAGTCGTAGGTAATGCCAAATTACTAGATGCATAGGCCGTTTGTAACCGTGACTTTGTCTCCTTCGCTCTTGTAATGGCAGTGTCTATATTAGTGAGATAAACACTACTCAATTGCACTTGGATGTTGAAATCCAATCCATGTAATGAAATACTGCAGTTGGGAAGTAGGTGGAATGGGAGTAGAGGCTTGCAATTTGTGTAACACCTCCTTCAATGTCTTGGCATAAGATTGAGTATTCTCATGAGGCTCTTGATGTGTTACATTCAAAACATGCAGCCAATATTGACGACCTCTCTCAAGGGAAAACTCACTTTGAAAGGTCACATAAAATAGATATATCATAGTTATGGTTTGTTAACCATTAGACGAACAAGGTGAAAAACCTGGAAAAGCTAAAGTAGAAGACAAAGGCCAAGGCAAAAGTGAAACGAAAGACGAAGGCGCGCCAAGAAAAATATGGAAGCACAAGAAATGTGGGAAAGTCCTAAATAAAGGAAAAGGGCGCACAAGAAAAAGCGTGAATCAATACTTTTGTAAAAAAAGCGCAAGCGCATCGTGGTTTAATTTAAAGAGCGACGGGCTGTCACCCCGTGCAATTTGTAAATGTAGACGGGAGGTGGAAAGGAAGCTAGGAAGATAGAAGGACAATGGGAAAAAGGGCCTAGGCTATGGCCGGCCATGTAAAAAAGGGGAAAAGGGGATGACCGCCCAAAAGGGATTTAGGGTTTTGTATATAAAGTTGAAAAGTGAATGAGAAGCTCATTCTTGTGTGTGGCAAAAAGTGGCTCTCTTCTTCTTCTTTTTCTTCTTGTTCTTGCTTGCTTGAGCTTGTGCTTGAGAGAGGGAGTGTGAGAGTGTGAGGGAGTGAGTGTGTGAGGGTGAGGGACCCGAGAGGAGAAGCTCTCCATCTTCTACTCTCTTCTTCTCTTCTCTTCTCTTCTCTTGTCTTGCTCGTGGCTATGGAGCTTGGAGCGTGGAGCGTGAGGATGGAGCTTGCTTGAAGCTTGCACTTGGATCATGGAGCTACAGGAGTGCGCGGGAGAGGAGGTAACTCGATCGGCATGGAGGTAAGCTCACTACACTTGTAGATATGGATGGTGCGTCGGCTATGTGAGAGGTAGCCATTAGTGCTCGGCTTGGAACGCTTGAAACAATAAGCGGTCCGTGGGTCTTGGCGGTTGAGTGAAATCTCCCACATTTTGGTTCCGTTTTGCCGAGACCAATGGATTCAAGCCTTGAGCGCTTGCACGCTTCGATTCGAGCATCGAAGTAAGGGTTTTCCCCCCAAACCGGTGCTTGAGGTAGATAGGTAGGAAGCGAGGGAGTTTGAAGATGGTATTCGATCTCCTTGGCAAATAGGTTTTTTGCTTTTTTGAGATTTATGTTGTGAGATGGAGTAGTGTAGGTATTTACTTTGTGACTTGGATGCATTAGGGTAGAAAAAAAAAACAAAGAAAAAGAAGAAAAACAAGCATCAGGATTTCTGTTGTCATAACAGGGCATGAGGGTTTGGTTCATTTACCAATTTGCATTTTGGAGTTTATTGGCTATTCCAAGTATATACAACTCTTCCCCTCCATCCATAGCTTTGATCTGGAGGTGTGTATGACAGGCCGTGACCTGAATCATGTGATTTGGGCGATTTATCATTGCGCCAGCAAAAAATGCACCGCGCTCGACGTGTCCGAGTGATAGCGATCCTGGGCCGAGTCCAGAAATCAGCCCTTAGCCCACTACTACTCGGACCACTTGCCTCGACCCGGTCGACACGGCCCATTCGGCCCATTAGGCCCACTCGGCCCTCGGCCCGAACAATTCGGCCCTAACATCGACTCGGCCCGTCTGAGTGATCCACTCGGCCTGACCGACTCGGCCCATTCACATTCGGCCCTCGGCCCGGACGACTCGACCCTGACGTCGACTCGGCCCAGCCGACTCCGCCCAAAAACTCATTTGGCTCGGCCGACTCGGCCCATTCGGCCCACTCATCCCACTCGGCCCTTGGCCCTCGATCGGCCGAATCTGAGACTCGGCCCAAAAATTGCAGAATTTCCAGAATTCCATTTTGGCCAGAAACTTAGTTGCCACCACCAAAATAGACTCTAGAAATCGTATAGAGCCAAAGGCACATCATAGATCTATCATTAGGCTAAAATCCACAGCAAATAGTTCAAAAATTAGCTACCAGAGGTCCCCCCAATCATGCGTGGTATTTACCGTAACGGCTCTTCGGGCTAGGGGGGACTGCCCCCCCGGACCTCCACAGAGGGGGCTTTGCCCCCCCTCCGCACCTCCCCCGGTAGGCTGGAGAGAAAACGTGCGCTGCAACAGGTCCTCCGGATTAGGCCCTAGTGTAGTAATGGCTCTACACAAGCATAGATCTTTACTTGCAAAGCAGCAAACAGAAGCCCATACCCAAACAAAGACAAACAAAGACCCTAGAACCTCAACGGGCCAAGCTAGCCATCAAGGGCAAAAAGGCCACACCACAAGAACACATGTACATTGTGTTCAAACTGTGTCTAGTCGAAGCAAAATGCAACATCATCAAGCTATCAATGCGAGGGTGACTAAATATGACAGTCTTGACGATTGATATACCTTGAGCAATGCTGCATAGACGACCCAAGACCTTAGTAGAGAATCCACGTCTGATTGTGTGGTTGGGGACTCAAGCGCATTTGTTAGAAGGCTTAAATTTACAAGCCGAGACCCAGAAGATGAAGACATAGTACCACCTGCTTATCTTAGGGTCAAACTCACCGCGAAAAGAGAGCATACTATCGATGCTCTGATTGATGAAGGAGCATATTTTAATATCTTAACCTATGAATCATGGACCCTACTAGGCCAACCAGAGCTCACACCGACTAATGCAACCCTTAGCCCTTACGGGGGACACCCACAAGCACTCATAGGGAAGTGCAAAATCCTTGCGACAATTGAAACTGAAAGCTTGCCTATCATATTTCATGTTCCTCCCGATAGTACTAATTCTGAGGAGGGAACCCTCCTTGGAAGACCCTTCAAAAGGGCGACCAAGTGTGAGGCCGACTATGTAGCATAGAGGATACACCTGACACTACCGGGTGTAAGGATAGTCACGACCTTTAGCAAGGGTGACCTCATTGGGAAAGGCAAGAAAGGTGCTGATATAGCAGTCACGCCTGCTGACGAGAGCAAGGACCTGTTGGAAGAGTTAATACAAGCATAGGTCGAACGACGAGAACCAGTGAGTGAGGCCATGCTTGAAACAAGAAGGTCAAGAGACAATTCCAAGGACGGCCTTTGGACTTACAAATATCGTAGAAGAGCCCAAAAGAAGCCCAAGCCTTATAGATGAAGGCATCAATGGAGAGTCAATACAACGATGCGATGGATATCCAAAGCATTGCTACGTGCGCAAGGGTATTATGCAGGTAACCGATGGATTTGGGTACCAAAACCCCCTGTTAAACCTCCTTTGTCGACGGAAGGCCAGATCGTATCAAGAGCAAAGAAGCGTAGGAGGAGATCTAAACGAAAAACCAAGTCTCAAGTCAAAAATAGTGGAGTGACTGAGCCCCTCATGGTCGAAATCAAGAAACCCAACGGGACCAATTGGAGGGTAGATCCTCAGCCCAATGTGCTTGACAAGCAGACATCAGATGTAATCATGGAGGATATGCAAAAGCCACTAGTGCCCAAGGAGCATTTGATTCCCCAAGAGGATAGCAGGCATCATAGGCACAACATTGCTCATGGCAAGGTTAAATTCTCAACAAATCAAATAGCAAAATCATCTAACAACCACAAGCAAATCTCCCATCCAGTGTCAAAGCCACTTAGGAGTCCCAAGTCTCCTACACCCTCTTCCCCTAAACGGACACATGAAGCACAACACTCTTCAAGTGCGGCTACTCAATTCCAATCTCTACCTACATCAGAGCTTCCAAATGTCCAAGAGGTAGGACACGACACCACCCTTAGCTCTCAACCTAAGGATATACCTGTGTAATCCACCGTCGCTAGCTCAACTGATACTCGATCTACGCAAGTGAATGCTCTAAGGGAAAAAAAAGACACGACCACTTCCAATTGCCCTAAGGACTTGACACTGCAATCCACCAATAGTAGCAAGTCCACTGAACTAGCTACTGCTACTTCAAATCAGGGGTCACAACAGTCACAACCCTTGGCCGTGACAATGCCTATTGCGGAACGTGTCCTTAGTAGTTTACCTGTGGAGGAGGTGTCGCAACCAACTTCATTAACAACTCCAGCACTTCCAAAGCGCCTAAAGCCTAGACTGGAGGAGTTAAACAGAAGGGAAGAGCTAGACTCTCCAAAAAGGGAGGTAGTTGTACCCTCACAACCTAGCAAGGCTATTCAGCAGGCCACGGCTATGTCCCATGGGGACACACCAGAGCAGGGGAAAGTTGAGGCCCAACCAAGCACATCGGCTGACCTAGTACAGGGTCTTGAGTCATTAAGTTATGCACCCTCACTGACCAAGAAAAAGAGGAGAAAACAACGAAAACAACATCAACTATAGGTGGTTGTGGACCCCAAGAGCATTGAGACCAAGAGCGTTGGAGAGCTGGGGAATAAAGCATCTAGTCCATCCACCAATGAACCCATTGATGTCTCTCCTAATAGTGGTGAAACCTCAGACACATCCGTGTGCTCTAAAAAATCAAAGTAGTCGTTGCCATCAATAGTTGCTTTCAACACTCAATCCATCGACAATAGAACTTACATCGACCAATCAAGAGTAGATACAACGCTGTCACAACAGGGTGACAAATCTATACCAGTCACATCCGAGGAGAACCATGACAAAATAGCAGAAAAACCTCAGGAAAAACGCACAATCCCCAAAGGCATAAGCAATCCTGGCATTGATCAATCATGCTCATCTAGGCTTGAGCCCCCATCTATGCTAAAGCCTAAGGAAACCCTTAGAACTTTGCATGAGATAGCAACTGAGCAAGCCCTCATAGAACATAGAGATGTCGCAGAGTGCTTGAATGAGTGGGACACTAAATTGAAATTATTCACATGTGTCTATGTTCATGCAAACATGGACATATTTGTCAAGAATTGCGTGGTGGAGGGGGTTGCTCAAGATGCTGCGCCGAACACACACAGAATGCACAAGGAGAAGCTCACTCAAGAGACAAGAAGAGAGATGGAGGCCAAAACGTTTTCTTGCTGATTTCTTCTTCTTCTTTCACCCACTTTACAATGTACACAAAGTATAGATAAGATACAACATAAAAGGAAAGTGGCCTACTAAGTCAAACAATGACTAACCGACTACACTAGTCGACTGGCGCTATAACTATGCCAGCTGTAAATAGGTGTAACGACCTGAATATAATAAGTAATGAGTCAGTGGCCATGTGAGATGCATAATGACCACTAACGTGCTAAGTGTAGACGTGTGGACCCATCTAACTAGGCGGTCCATCATCAATGTCTGCATGTGTTGAGCTTGTCATCTCAACACTCCCCCTCAAGCTCAACTGCATCTCTGCAACTCCAAGTAAGCTTTGAAACTTTTGAAGCTTCTCTATACCCAATGCCTTCGTGAAGATGTCAGCTATCTGATCCTGTGTGCTGACATACACCAAGTCAATCTCACCTTCTAGTACCTTCTCTCTCACAAAACGGTAGTGTACCTCAATATGTTTTGTCCTGGAATGGAACACAGGGTTCCTAGCCAACTGTATACTGCTCATGTTGTCACAATAAATGACAACTGGACCTTCCACTTGGACATCCAAATCAGCCAATAGCTTTTGCAGCCATACTACCTCACATGCTACAACAGCAGCACCTCTATACTCAGCCTCTGTACTCGACAAAGCAACTGTAGATTGCTTTTTTCTGCTCCATGCAACTGCTGCACTACCAAGAGAGAACATGTATCTGCTGGTAGATCTTCTATCAGACATACTACCAGCCCAATCTGCATCTGTGTATCCAAATACCTGTACATCTATACCTACCTCATAGAAAAGTCCATAATGTAATGTGGACTTCACATATCTCAATATGCGTCTGACTACATCCAAATGTGGCTTTCTAGGTACTTGCATAAACTGACTCACAACACGTAGCTCAAGTCTGGCCTTGTAATGGTCATGTAGATCAAACTCCCCACTATCCTCCTGAACATAGTAGGGTCTTCTATCTCATCCCCAACATCAGCACTCAGCTTTACATTCTGCTCCAATGGGACTAAAAGTGGTTTGCATGCAGTCATACCATACTTGGACAACATATCCAAGCCATACTGTCTTTGGGACAGCCATATACCATCATCACATCTGATCACCTCAATGCCAAGGAAGTACCTTAGCTCACCTAAATCCTTCATCTCAAACTTCATCTTCAAACAGCCCTTGACTTCAGCAATCCCACTATCACTATCACCTGTAATAATCAAGTCATCCACATAGATGACTATGATGACCAAACCTGCATCTCCCTTTCTCACATAAAGTGAGTGATCAGCATCAGAAACATAAAAGCCAATATTGACAAGATACTCTCTAATCTTGTCAGACCATGCTCTAGGTGCTTGCTTGAGCCCATAGAGCACCTTCTTCAACCTGCACACATACGAGGGATGCTCTGAATATTCATAACCTGCTGGCTGATCCATATACACTTCTTCGTGCAAATCACCATGCAAGAAGGCATTCTTTACATCCATTTGCTGCAATCTCCAACCTTTGGCTGCTGCCAAAGCAATCACACATCTGACAGTTGCCATCCTAGCAACTGGACTGAAGGTTTCATCATAATCTATGCCATATGTCTGGGCATAGCCTTTTGCAACCAGCCTAGCTTTGTACCTGCTAATAGAACCATCTGCATTGTGCTTAATCTTATAAACCCACTTACATCCAATAGCTTTCTTTCCCTTCGGCAATGATACTAGATCCCAAGTCTTATTGGCCTCTAATGCAGCCATCTCCTCATCCATTGCTGCATCCCAATGAGCATGACCAACAGCCTCCTCAAAACATATGGGCTCAACATCCTCAATTAGTTTCACCATATAAGCATAATGGTGAGCGGCATAACCTTCAAAACCAAATCTTTTAATAGGGTATCTCACCCTGCTAGACCTGTGTACCACTGGATCACTCAATGGAGTCTTTGCATTAATGCGTGCTCTCTGCATACCTGGAGTCCTCACTGAAGGAATGCCAAGCTCATCATCCAAGCTCTCTGAGCCACTGGAGTCTCCATCAAGAACTGCATCAATGCCTTCTGACACTTTATTCTTTCCTTTGTCTTTACCTATAGTGCTACTAGATGCACCCGAAGATGTAGAGGTACTCCTTAGTCTCCCAGACCAAGGACTACCAGATGATGTCTCTGGTCCGCTAAGAGTTCGTGATTCTTGCTTTTCAGCCTGCATATGAGTGTCATGATCATGATCATCATCCAATGCATCACCACTAGATGCATACCAACTGCTCATTTCATCAAAGATGACATCCCTGCTCACTCTGAACTTACATGTGACAGGGTTGTAACAGCGATACCCTTTCTGCTCTAAAGAGTATCCAATAAAGACACACTTTTCAGCCTTTGGATCCAGTTTCTTCCGCAACTCATCTGGCACATGAACATACGCAATGCAACCAAATACTTTCAAGTGTGAAACATCAGGCTTCTTACCTGTAAAACATTCTTCGGGGGTCATACCATGAACTGCAGTTGTGGAAGTTCTGTTCATAATATAAACAGCAGTATGAACAGCCTCAGACCAAAAATGCTTAGGCATATTCTTTTCAGCCATCAAGGCGCGTGCAACTTCTGCAATATGCCTGTTTTTCCTTTCTGCAACCCCATTTTGCTGTGGGGTATACCTGCATGTGAACTGTCTCTTTATCCCATGAGACCTCAGAAAATCACTGAACTCATTTGAGAGGTACTCTCCCCCTCCATCTGACCTCAGGCACTTTACTTTCAAGCCTGTTTCTCTTTCAACTGCAGCCTTGAAAGTTCTAAAGTGCTCAAAAGCTTCACTCTTTTCCTTCATAAAATATACCCACAGCTTTCTAGAACAATCATCAATGAATGTGACGAAGTATGAACTACCTCCAAGAGATACATTTTGTGTAGGCCCCCAAATGTCTGTATGCACAACATCAAGGATATTTCTCCTTACATCTCTATCATGTGAAAAGGGTTGTCTTGCCTGCTTACCAAACTGACATGCTTCACATACCTTCTGAAATTCTGCAACTTTAAATGTAGGCAAACCTGTAACCAATCCTTTGGACTGCATGAATTTCAGCCTTTGTACATTTGCATGTCCAATGCGTTTGTGCCAAATTTCAATGTCTACAACAACACCTTTTCCTTTGGCATACATAGCAGCATTCATAGTAGGAATTTCAGCATCTAGAGTGAACATACGTCCAACTCTACTTCCCTTTGCTACCAACCTGCACTTGTCATTGAAGTCTTCTACAAAGCAGCCCTTTGCATTAAATCTGACTTGCAGCCCTTGCTCTACCATTTGACTGACTGACACCAAGTTCTTTGTAATAGATGGCACATGTAATACATCTGAAAGACTCTTTGTCTTACCATCATTCAAGGACAAGGGAACTTTTCCAATGTGTGAAATTGGGTGGCATGAGTCATCACCCGTCTGCACATAACCTGCATTCTGCAAATCCTGCATCTCTCTAAACCATTCTGCATGGCTGGTCATATGATTGGATGCACCTGAATCAACATACCAAACATCTTCATGTGTTCCCTTTCCTGTAACAGCATTCAGCATATGCTGCATAACGAACAAACGTTCATTTTTGTCTTCATTCTGTCGTGAAGACCATGCATAGTTTCCTTGCTGCAACTTACCACTGCGGATATCATCTTTCTTAGCATAACATTGGGCTGCAATATGACCTGTTTTGCCACAGTAGTGGCACACAATACCAGAGTTGTTAGAACCTCTGTTCTGCCATCCACCTCTTCCTCTAAAGCTCCCCCTGCCTCTAAAGTTACCACGACCTCCTGAAACTTGCATATCGCCAAATTGCTGATTCAATCTGTTTTGCTGGTTGTCACTACCACGTCCTGTACCACGGCCTCTTGAAGAGAACCTACCACGTCCCCTTCCTGAACTGGAGTAGAAAGCTTGGACATGTTCACCACTTCTTTCAGATGTCTCACTCTGCATGTTGATCTCTTCAGTGATCATAAGGGAGACCAATTCATCGAAATCTGGAAATGGCTTTCTGACATATATGGAAGTTACAAAAGACTTCCAAGCCTTTTCATTGTTAAGTCCACCCAAGGTAGACGACACCAAATCATCATCATCGGGCATTGCATCAATCGCTGCCAATGCATCTGCAATGCTTCTTACCTTCAGTGCATACTCATTGATAGACATCTTCCCTTTCTTCAATGTATTCAACTCTTGCTTGAGTTGAATCTTTCGTGCCTTTGTATTTACAGAAAACATACTTTCAAGTATGGTCCAAGCTGCATATGCATTCTCTGCATTTCTAATGTGTCCCAGCATATTATTGTCAATTACTGCAGACAACCAATACATGACCTTCTTGTCTTTTTCATTCCATTCCTTTCGTACCTTTGTCTCTTCTGCAGTTGGAGGATCACTCACCTCCGGCTCCTTTTCTTCACCTGAAACGAACTCGTAGAGGCCTTTTCCAATAAGAAAGTTCATGACACGAAACTTCCATGATGGGTAGTTGTTCTTGTCGAGCTTCTCAATGATGGGGCTTCCACTGTTCTCTGCCATTATCACAAAACTAATACCAAACAGCAAGCAAATCTTCTGCAACCCTGGACCTGTAGTGCACAGCAATACACCAGACAGCCTTTTTCACTGTCTGCTCAACAATACATGCAATCTACAACCTGTTTGCAGATAAACCTTGTGTTTACTCACTAGTAAACACCTTTGAACTTACAGATCTAAAATCTGTAACCTGCGCACCCACTTTCGGTCAATACAGTCGAAGTCACAGCGTACCCTGAAACTGCTGTTTGCAACCTTCCGGCTCTAAAACGGGCCCTGAAACGGCCTCAGATGCCCAAAATAACTGCGGAAAAGCCCTAAAGTGCTTATCTGCAGAATATACAACGCTCTTCGCGCACACCAAATCTCACTGCAATCTGAGATTTTTGCTCTGCCCTGCTTCCGGTGCCTCCACAGGCACTATCCAAGAGAAAGAGTTGAAGGATGGGAGAGCTTCTTACCCGTGGCTTGCTTCCTCGAACCTTGCTTCTTCTCCTTTGCTTCAACCTTCAAAATCAGCCTCTCTCAATGGCGCGGCTCTGATACCATGTCAAGAATCGCGTGGTGGAGGGGGTTGCTCAAGATGCTGCGCCGAACACACACAGAATGCACAAGGAGAAGCTCACTCAAGAGACAAGAAGAGAGATGGAGGCCAAAACGTTTTCTTGCTGATTTCTTCTTCTTCTTTCACCCACTTTACAATGTACACAAAGTATAGATAAGATACAACATAAAAGGAAAGTGGCCTACTAAGTCAAACAATGACTAACCGACTACACTAGTCGACTGGCGCTATAACTATGCCAGCTGTAAATAGGTGTAACGACCTGAATATAATAAGTAATGAGTCAGTGGCCATGTGAGATGCATAATGACCACCGACGTGCTAAGTGTAGACGTGTGGACCCATCTAACCAGGCGGTCCATCATCAATGTCTGCATGTGTTGAGCTTGTCATCTCAACAACATTCCCTAGGGAGCAGCTTGAGGAATATTTGCCTTATCTGCTGTCGTGGGAAGAGCAAGAATATCTTAACGGGCATTATGACAAGCTCTTACATGAACGCATGCGACTCATCCCTGACAAGGAGGCTGACGAACCATGCTTAACCGTGACATTTAATGAAATGCTCTGCCAACCAAATCTCTTAGAGATAGAGCACCTAAAGCGACAATCAGAGGATAGAAGCCAATTTGAAAAACGTTGGTTTGAAAACAGCGCTATAATAGCCGAACTTGGAGCCCAAATCATGACAGTCTCAGAGGAGCGACTGGCCAAATGGCGGTCCCAAAGAGACCCGACCTATGTGGCATCAACTTCATTTCGAGTTCTAGCCATAGTTCGAGGTATAGACCTAGTTGGAACTAGCCTAGAGAGCCCTTTGATTGATAAAGTTCTCACTGAGGAGGAGCTACATGTTTCCAGTAGACTTGAACAAGGCACTATGCTACTCGATGTTGCCAAATATTTATTATTGCTAAGTAGGCTACCACAAAAGCTAGATATGTGTGCCACACTCGAGTACAATCCTAAGTTCTACAATTGGTTTTTATCCTCATGGAGTGACATAGTTTCATGAACATGCACATAAATAAACAACGTGTTTTGTGACTGTGTAAATAATACCAAAAGAAGCAAAGGCCAACACACCCCATGAGCAATGATGACCAAGTGCAGGTGATACGCATCAAGTCAAAACTAAGGGATTCAGGTTGGGCATTTTCATTATGGTTGAAGCATGTGACTTGCATGTACTCTCACACCTTTCCAAGTGAATGCAGAATGACACAGGTCAATGTCTAGAAGCATTTAATATCCAAGTCACCACAAGACCACCAACCCCACAAAGAACCATTATCGAGGAAGTGACAGGAATACCAATAAACAAAAGCCATGACGAAAACGCCGCTGGATGAGAACCCAAGGACACCTCTGCAGAAAGCACATATTACAACTGAGCATGGCCAAAGCATAATCATCGATTACCTCCTCCTTCTTGGCCAAACTCTATGTTCGGGTAGGAGCCACGCTCTCAACAAGGGCGAATGTCTCTTCATCATCCAGGATTCAATTCACAAGATGCTCTGCCCTTGTCCATGCACAACTCACTCCAAGTGCTACCTCAATTGTTCGATGTCTCACATGTTACAAAGAGGTTTGCAAAATCTCAAGTGTATCTTTTAATCTCAACAACAGTTCCTCTAGCATCAAGGCTGGTGACACAATCATCTCTGTAATATCCATCCTTCATAGCCTTTGGATCCCAACATTTCTCAATCCAAATGAAAGGCTAACAGCCTCAATGTATGGCATTGATTGTATTCATTTTTTCCACCAAAAAAAAAACAAAAAAAGAAAGAAAGAAAAGAAAAGAAAAGAAAAGGAAAAAAAAAAGCACACACGATCACAGCACCGCACCTAGGGGTCCTCAACTTAGGTACATCCAGTGACCTTGGTCGGCTGGCTCCGTCCCTAATCCCCTAGCCCTTTGTGCATCCCCCACAATTGTTCAAGGCACATTAAGGGCAGGACATACCTAGGGAGCTCGCCTCGCCTATGGTTAGACCTATCACCTTGAACCACTTGCACAATTCTTTTGCACTCCATCTCAATGCCATTACAATCAACAGTGGTAAGCAAGGCATGAAAGACAATGGAAAAGTACACCATACTTTTCAAGCACTACAAGTAGCCACTAGCTACCAAAAGCTAAGACATCAAGGAGCTTAATTATGCTACATTACCTTGACAAGACCATAATGATGTCTCAAGCAATCTTCAAGTGTACTCCCCGTCTTTATCGACAAATTTTTCCATCAACTTAGCCCCTTGCTTCACTGACCCATTGCTATACAAGGAACCAGGCTGACAGTCTTCTAACTAAGTAATACCTAAATACGCACATGTACTCACTTAATATTCACACTATAACCTATGCACTGTTTGGGTCCTCAAGTGCAGGACAATACTCCAAGCTTGCTTAGAGTTCGACCTGTCTCCCAAACTAATCAAAATATGTCTTGTGTACGATAAGAAGACTAGCACTACCCCTTAGGGAGCGACCACATGAGAGATTTTCCAATTGCAGGTATTAAAAGCTCCAACGAAAGCGCCGTCAGCTCTACATCAACACTCAACTCTGAACTCTTGTCCTTTACTTCATCATGCAAGACCACCAGAAAATCATCATGAGCAGAATCCACCATGAGCATCCCAAGAACACCAACACACGTGCCAGCTATGAGTGACCATTCCCAACAAAGAGTAGCCCTATCACCACCTACAACAATCATATCACTAGCCAATCAGAACAGCAAAGTGCCACCAACAACCTTCATCCGCACCAACATCAAAACTCCTCCAAGGCAAACCACAACAGTCCCTTCCACCCACGTCTTCGGTGCAAGCTCTGCATGCTCCCTTCGACGAAGAGTGCCATGGGACTGGCACTCGTCTAGGAGGGGGTAATGTTTAGACGAACAAGGTGGAAAACCTGGAAAAGCTAAAGCAGAAGATAAAGGCCAAGGCAAAAGTGAAACAAAAGCCAAAGGCGTGCCAAGAAAAATATGGAAGCACAAGAAATGCAGGAAAGTCCTAAATAAAGGAAAAGGGCGCACAAGAAAAAGCGCGAATCAATACTTTTGTAAAAAAAGCGCAAGCGCATCGTGGTTTAATTTAAAGAGCGACGGGCTCTCACCCCGTGCAATTTGTAAATGTAGACGGGCGGTGGAAAGGAAGCTAGGAAGATAGAAGGACAATGGGAAAAAGGGCCTAGGCTACGACCGGCCATGTAAAAAAGGGGAAAAGGGGATGATTGCTCAAAAGGGATTTAGGGTTTTGTATATAAAGTTGAAAAGTGAATGAGAAGCTCATTCTTGTGTGTGGCAAAAAGTGGCTCTCTTCTTCTTCTTCTTCTTCTTCTTCTTCTTCTTCTTCTTCTTCTTCTTCTTCTTGCTTGCTTGAGCTTGTGCTTGAGAGAGGGAGTGTGAGAGTGTGAGGGAGTGAGTGTGTGAGGGTGAGGGACCGGGGAGGAGAAGCTCTCCATCTTCTCCTCTCTTCTTCTCTTCTCTTCTCTTCTCTTGTCTTGCTCGTGGCTATGGAGCTTGGAGCGTGGAGCGTGAGGATGGAGCTTGCTTGAAGCTTGCACTTGGATTGTGGAGCTACCGGAGTGCACGGGAGAGGAGGTAACTCGATCGGCATGGAGGTAAGCTCACTACACCCGTAGATATGGATGGCGCATCGGCTATGTGAGAGGTAGCCCTTAGTGCTCGGCTTGGAATGCTTGAAACAATAAACGGTCCGTGGGTCTTGGCGGTTGAGCGAAAGCTCCCACATGGTTCTAGCCTCCAAGCCATGATATCACACAATAACTCTTCCTTTCAAAGTCATATTAAAGAACATCATAAGGTGTCCCTCATCCCAAATTCAGAAATTAAACATTAACTTTTGGAACTCACTAATATGGAGTTTTGCATCCACCTCTACTAACCCATTAAAAATGAGTTGGGGAAAGCCAAGTGTTGGCAAATTTGTTGTTTTTGCAAGTATTGCAATTGGTTGTGCCATCATAACAACCAAGCTTGCTCTGCTTATTTCAGTGTTGCATCATTTCTCTTGATTGTTGTGGTGGCGAAATAGAGTGAAATTTTACAGGAAGCCCCAAACTTGATCCTTGTGATTCAACTGGTCAAAAAAACTCCTAAATCCTCTCATTAAATGATGCACCCAAAAATTTCGTCCCTTTTATTTATTTTAAGCTTCTTAAGCTTAATTACTAAAAATTTTGATTCATGTCATTTGTGTTTGCACACAACAACTAGTTTGCTTAAAATTGGAGGCCCAAATGGATTGGGAATTGAAAACATAGTGCATTCTTGGCATTGAAAAGTACCATATTATCCTCATGTACACTATTTTTCACTTTTGAATCAAGTAGATGTTTTATAATGCCAAACTTTGTGGTCATTAAAAGGGGGGTCAAACAGACTCTAATTGATAGAAGGACACGTGCATTGGATCCCCAGCATTGAAATGCACCCAAAAAAACTCCAACTCCTTGATGCATGATGGACACATTTTCTGACTAAAATACCACTTTTACAACTCTCGGGCCACTTTTACACTTTAAATTTGCTCTTAAAATTAGGTCTCAACATCTCTTATTGAGAAGTGTTGACAAATTCTCACAATTGTAGTGGTGACTTTGGGTAGAAGGGACATGTGCACATGTGGCAAACCTATTTTTCAACTTGTCTTCTAGTTATAATGAGTACAAAATTTTGTTAGTAGTTGGACTAGGAGGTGAAGGCAGGGACCATTGCCACTTGATGTATTCTTGTATTTACATTAAAGATAGTGGTGGTAGCATGCTTTTATAAGGTGCACTAGTTGTTATAGAAGCCTGATGAGGAGTCTAAGGTAATTACAAGTGGTGATGACAAAGGGATCAAGTTAATTAGTAAATGTTGAGATATCGAGCTCCACTCGTGATATGCCAGGGTGACCGTTGTGCATTTATGTCACTGACTTGTCAGTTTGCAGATGCGGTTGGTACACCGCCCATGAATAATAGCTAGATGATAGCTATCCTTATCTACTCTAGTTCGTGGCTCAGTTAGTATGCCACCTTAGTTAGTTGAGTTTGGTTTGAGACCCATAAATAGGGTTCTTCTATTTCTATGTACTTGAGTTCTTTTTGGCTTACACAACTAAGAAGAGGAAAACTGTTTTTCAGCCTCCACTTGTGTGTGTATTCCCCCATTGTGCAAGCAAGAAAGCTACAAGTGAGACTCCTTCCTTCTCTCCCACAATCGTGACATGGTATCAGAGCCTTGTTCGTGGTAAGGAGCTCAAGAAAACAAACCAAGTTCGCGGTGTTCTGGTAAGAGGACCAATGTTGCTTTCATTTTTCTGTTTCGGGAGCAAGTCTCTACAGGTAGCACAGCCAGAAAGTACAAGAGTGCATTGTCTCAGGTTGAGACGCCCTTCGCGGTGAAGCAAGAGGGCAATATATGCTACGGGCAAGGGCTTTAGCTCTTGGTGACCCTGTTTTTTTTATTTGAGGCCATTTTGGGGCCTGTTTTAGAGGCGGAAGTTTTCTGCACACACTCAAGAAAAGGCCTTGTTTTATGCTGTGCGACCACTGTTCTAGAGGTTGGTGAAAAGTTACTGTAGAAATTGCATCGTATGCCTGTGCGCACAGACATTGGGAGTTACAGAATCATCCTTGTTGCCTGTTGATGCAAAATCGTCACTAGGAAGTGACTGTGTGGTCAAATACCACTTTCGTCAGTTTTGCAGATTTGCCCTTGTGAGGCTGAAGCTGTGTTCTTTGCAGTGACAGAATTTTTTGCAGTGTTTTGTAATGGCGTCTGATTCTCTTTCACAGATTGTCACTGAAAAGCTTGACAAGAACAACTTCCAAGCATGGAAGTTTAGAATGACGAATTTCCTTATGGGAAAAGGATATTGAGAATTCGTTGCAGGAAATGAAGAAGAACCAGTTCTTCCTGATGTTCCCAATCAACAGCAAATGCAGGCATTTAAAGCATGGCATGAGAGAGCCAGGAAAGTTATGTACTGGCTATCTATCAGCATTTCCGACTCTATGATTGGGCATATTTAAGATGCAAGTACGCCAAAGGAGGCATGGGATACTTTGTCAAAAATGTATAGCACAAATACGCAAGCCAGGAAAATGCAACTCAAGCAAGAGTTGCATAATGTGCAAAGAGAAAGTATGAGCATCAATGACTACCACATGAAGGTGAAGAAGATTGCAGATGCACTTGCTTCCATTGGGTCACCAGTGGAAGATGATGATTTAGTTTCTGTGACCTTGAATGGTCTAGGAAAGGATTATGCACAGTTCCAAACATCCATTTCCGTCCGTGAAAGATTTCCTGATTTTGAGGAGTTGATTGCTCTTCTAATTTCTGAGGAGCAGAGAAATGGTGGTGCATCTTCTTCAAGAGGAACTTCAAAAGAAGCTGTCTTCTACTCAAATGCTGGAAGAGGTAGAGGTAGAGGTAGAGGAGGCCGATCTGGAGGCCGTGGTAGAAATCAAAATATGCAGCAAACTCAAGAAATCCAGTCCTATGGAGGAGGACGTGGTAACTCTAGAGGCAGGGGGAGCCAAAGAGGTCGTGGTGGATGGCAAAGAGGCCAAAATGCAAACAACAATGTTGAATGCTACTACTATGGTAAAATGGGTCATATGGCTAAAGACTGCTATAAAAAGCAGAATGACATCATGAATGGAAAATTGCAACAAGGGAATTATGCATCTTCTAGTAGACAGGGTGATGACAGAAATGAGTATTTGTTTATGGTGCAGCACATGACCAATTCTGTGACAAGTACAGAAGAAAGCAACGATGTGTGGTATGTTGACTCAAGTGCATCAAACCACATGACACGTCATGTAGAATGGATGCAGAATACAAGAAAAATGGAAAAACCAGGATTTGTGGAGACTGGTGACGATACTGCACATCCTATTGTGCAGATTGGAAAATTTTCTTTGTCTATGCAGGATGGGAAAAAGAAATACCTGTCGGATGTATTTCATGTCCCGAATATCACCAAGAACCTAGTTTCTGTTGGTCAAATGGTTGAGCAGGGCTTGCAGGTCAGATTTAATTCTCATGGATGCTTTGTTGAGGATATGAAAAATAAAGGTCGCTTGATAGCAAAAGGAAAGAAGAAAGGCAGAATGTTTACGTTGAAAGCAGACATGCCTGAATTGAGTGCAGCAATGTTTGCACATGGGACTGGTGTAGTTGCAGATATTGATATTTGGCATAAACGCATTGGTCATGTTAATGTACAACGACTTAAATCAATGCAAGCCCAAAATATTGTTGCAAGATTGCCTAAATTCAAGGTTGCAGAAATGCATAAGGTATGTGAAGCCTGTCAATTTGGAAAACAGGCAAGGAAACCATTTCCTAGACATGTTCAAGAGAGTAAGAAGCCATTGGAATTAATCCACTCTGATGTGTGGACTACTAAAGCTGCATCTCTTGGAGGCTGTCATTATTTTATCACTTTTATTGATGACTATAGCAGAAAATTTTGGGTGTATTTTATGAAAAAGAAAAGTGAAGTTTTTGGGCATTTCAAAACTCTTAAAGCTATGGTTGAAAAAGAAACAGGCCTGCAAATAAAATGCCTAAGGTCAGATGGAGGGAGAGAGTACCTCTCAAATGAGTTTGCAAGGTTCCTGCAGGAGCATGGCATAAAGCAGCAATATTCATGCAGTCATACCCCACAACAAAATGGAATTGGAGAAAGGAAAAACAGGCATATTGGAGAGGTATCTCGTGCCATGCTCAATGAAAAAGACTTGCCAGATTTTTACTGGGCTGAAGCAGTTGCTACAGCAGTCTACATAATGAATAGGACTCCCACTGCAGCAATACATGGGATGACTCCAGAGGAGAGGTATACTGGTAGGAAACCAGATATTTCTCATTTGAAAATTTTTGGTTGCATTGCCTATGTTCATGTGCCAGATGAGTTGAGATCCAAGTTGGATCCAAAAGCTAAGAAGTGCATCTTTATTGGTTATTCTCTGCAACAAAAAGGGTATAGATGCTATAACTCTTCTACTCATAAGTTTACAGTGAGCAAAGATGTTGTTTTTTATGAGATGAGTAGCTGGTATAAACCAGTAAATGTGATTGATAATGTAGATGCACAAAATGGTAATGCTGCACAGAATTCACAGCAGCAGTCACAAGATATTAGTGGACCTGGAGCGTCCTCTAGCAGTGGTTCACATTCTTTGCCATGGACAGGTAGATTGAAATCACGAGAATCTTCTCAAAACAATGCAGATAGTGGTATGCAGGTATCACAAAAAGGAAAAGAGAAGGTAGATCAGCCCATGTTTGATGTGAATGCAGGTCACTCTTATGTGGATGGTGAATCGAGTGGCTCAGAATAGAGCATTGATGATGAGTTGGGTATTCCTTCTATTGTTACACCTGGAGTAAGGAAGACCAGGGATGTTTTGAGAGCACCTAGGAGTGAACCTACTTTGCGCATGTCTACCAGAGCTAGGTATCCTGTGGATAGGCTGAAATATGATGGATTTACAGCCATTCACTATGCATATATGGTCAAAGTGATACAGGAACCAGAAATGACTTCTTTTGAGCAAGCCATGGGAAAAGAAAAATGGGAGAAAGCCATGGATGAAGAAATGGATGCCTTGGAAGCAAATGCTACATGGGAATTGGTACCTTTACCTAAAGGTAAGAATGCAATTGGTTGTAAGTGGGTTTATAAGGTGAAGCACAATGCAGATCGTTCTGTGAACAAATACAAGGCAAGATTAGTAGTCAAGGGGTATGCACAAACATATGGCATTGATTATGAAGAAACATTCAATCCGGTTGCAAGGATGGCAACCGTAAGAGCAGTCATTGCTATGGCTGCATCAAAGAAATGGTCTTTACATCAGATGGATGTAAAGAATGCCTTCTTGCATGGTGATTTGCAAGAAGAGGTATATATGGAGCAGCCACCAGGTTATGTGCATGCTGTTCATCCTGAGTTTGTTTACAGGTTGAAGAAAGCCTTGTATGGCTTGAAGCAAGCACCTAGAGCATGGTCTAACAAGATAGGACAGTATCTTGTCACTATTGGCTTTCAGATTTCCAAGGCAGATTTCTCACTTTATGTGAGAAAAACAGAGAAAGATATTATGCTACTTGTCATTTATGTTGATGATTTGATTATGATGGGTGACAGTGATGAAGATATCCTTCATGTGAAAATGCTATTGAAGCAGAAGTTTGAGATGAAGGATTTGGGAGAGCTGCGTTATTTCTTGGGCATTGAGGTGATTAGATCACCAAGTGGGATATGGCTCTTGCAGAGGCAGTATGGATTGGACATGCTGTCCAAATATGGGATGACAGGCTGTAAGCCTATTTCAGTTCCTTTGGAGCAGAATGTGAAGTTGAGTGCAGATGCAGGTGAGCTTCTCAAAAACCCTACTATGTACAGACGCATAGTAGGAAGTTTGATTTATATGACTATTACTAGGCGAGATTTGAGCTATGCTATTGGATTGGTAAGTCAGTTTATGCAGGCTCCAAGGAAACTGCATTTGGATGCGGCTAGACGCATACTCAGGTATGTGAAGTCCACATTGCAGTATGGACTATTTTATGAGACTGGGGTTCAGATACAGTTGAATGGATACACTGATGCTGATTGGGTTGATAGTATTTCTGATAGACGATCTAACAATGGATATGTGTTCTCTTTTGTGAGTGCTACAGTCACTTGGAGCAGCAAGAAACAGCCTACAGTTGCCTTGTCGAGTACAGAGGCTGAGTACAGGGGTGCAGCAATGGCTGCATGTGAGGTAGCTTGGTTGCATAAGCTACTTTATGATATGCATCAACCTACAGATGGGCCAGTTGTCATTTATTGTGACAACATGAGTAGTATACACTTGGCAAATAACCCAGTCTATCATGCTAGAACAAAGCACATTGAGGTGCATTATCACTATGTGCGGGAGAGGGTTTTACTAGGTCTTATTGATCTAGTTTATGTCAGCACAGAGGATCAGGTAGCTGATATATTTACAAAGGCATTGGGCGCAGAGAAGCTGCGCAAGTTCAGAGACTTGCTTGGTGTGCAGGAATTGGGATTGAGCTTGAGGGGGAGTGTTGAGATATCGAGCTCCACTCGTGATATGCCAGGGTGACCGTTGTGCATTTATGTCACTGACTTGTCAGTTGCAGATGCGGTTAGTACACCGCCCATGAATAATAGCTAGATGACAGCTATCCTTATCTACTCTAGTTCGTGTCTCAGTTAGTATGCCACCTTAGTTAGTTGAGTTTGGTTTGAGACCCATATATAGGGTTCTTCTATTTCTATGTACTTAAGTTCTTTTTGGCTTACACAACTAAGAAGAGGAAAACTGTTTTTCAGCCTCCACCTGTGTGTGTATTCCCCCATTTTGCAAGCAAGAAAGCTACAAGTGAGACTCCTTCCTTCTCTCCCGCAATCGTGACAGTAAATTCTTTACAACATAGCCAAAAGAATAGACAAGGTCAATGGGCTAAAATGGGTAAGTTTTTTCAGTGTAGGTTGCTTTAATGTTAGGAATCTTTAAAAATTTAGACCTACCATATTTGTTCCCCTAGTACTTCTAGCCATGTCTTCATGGGTAGGGGTAGTAGAGTGGATTTTCTCCTTTCTATTTCCATGAATAAGTAAAGGCTTCCCAAGCCCTCTTGTTATTTCCAACTTGGGATGATGCCATTATAATTAACATGGCCATACTTCTCTAGGCTTCATTTTTAGATGCCTTCCCCTACTTCCTTGAGCTCCGGATGATTTCTAATGGGCTATAACATTAGTTTATGGGTGCTTTAGGATGATGCTTTTGAATGTGGTCCATTATCCTTACTTATAGTTGTATTTTACTTTGCCTTTATGAGATTAGAAATTTATGATATTACACTCCCTAACTAAGTCATTAACCCAATAAGAATCATTGACTCAGATGATGGTGACTATTCTGAGACTTTCTCTTTCCCTTTATATGACTCCTTTCTCTTCCAAGATCTATGCTACTCACAGATAGATTGATTGATCTTTTTTTTCCAATACCTCCTCAAGGGAGGCCTTAATTACCCTCTCATGTTCTTCTTGACTCTACTTCATTCTAGCTTCTAGTTTTTTCCACTCTTTTCTTGATATCTTCTTTGTATCTCTTATAATTACTAGTTGCTTTTTTGTTTCTCCTTCATCCAACTCTCTTGATAAAGATAATGAGCTAAGATCAATCTCCTCCATTTGTTTCTTCCTTTTTTCTAGCTCATCGATAGGGTTTGGATTCTCAACTTCCTCCCTCTATCTCCTCTTCTTTTCTTGGGTGCTATGTTCTCTTATAGTCTCTTATAGTGGTTACTCTTGTTAGGGTACAAATATCAATGACATAATATCCTACAAGTGTATATCCATACTGATTAAGGTGAATTGCATCAGTGCAATACCATAGTTGATAATATTGTTATGTGTCTCTATGTGATTTAGCTTTAGATTGGGATATTTCATGAGAACTTTGTGAGACTTGGTTAAGGACTCGGTTACACATCCTAACTAGAGGGAATTTAAATCCTAATTGATAATATTCATTGCCATGATATCTTCCAATAACCACTTTGGAACTCTAATTGGGATTGTGGCAGCTTTGTTATAAGTGAAGAGGTGATGCAACACCTATTCTATGACTTGAAGCTCTTCATCTATGATGATTTTCAATAGCACTCATTTACTATTTGTAGTAGTGTCATTCCACATTTGTGCAACTTGTGGTAATTTTTGCATTCTATTATATTTTTCTAATTTTTTTGGATTTGGTGTTTGGATGGTAGTTTCTACTAAGAAGAGTTGAGTATGCCATAAAATGAACATTGGTGTCAATAGCTTGGACATAGGCCACACTTGGCTATCAACTCCCTCATGGTTTGGTGCATGTTGATTAATCCTTCCAAATTGATCAAGAGCCATAACCATATCATTCCTACTCCCCACATGCTTACAAGTAGGTTAAACTACAATCTTTGTTGAGTGATGAAACACCAATTTGTATTTATTAAGGGGTTCCCTAATTAGTATTGGGTATAGGATGGATGACATAGGAGGGATGGGGGCTGCCATCTACAAAAACAAATTAAAGATCATTAGAATGATGTGCGAAGGAAAGAATAGAGCACAATTCACTTATCAAATTTTTACATGATTAACCTTTTCACCCACAAAAATTGATTGTAGGGTGATTAGTCAGGGCCTCCTTAATGGTCATTTCCCACATTAGAGGCGTTGGACATAGGAGAATAGCGTGAAGCTTTCCCTTCCTACAAAACATAATTCAAGCTTCTGAGCTTGTGGACTTGGTTTCAACATAAGTAGACTTTTTTGTTTGAGTGGTTATGAGTCAATGGTCTCAGTTTACAATAGGAGCTTTAAGGATCCATCAGTTGTAAAATCTAGGTTATATAAGCAAGCTCAATGAGGGCTACATCCAAGTTATTTGGTTGAACCATAAGGATGGACAAATCAGATGTAAGATTGTTGTGCAATGAGGGACCATTAAAGAGTAGCAATGTGAAGCTCTTCTTTGGTCTCAAGAGAAACTCTTTGGATGCATCTAGTTTGTGGGCCTTATGAATGATTGTAAGGACGTTCAATCACAGTACCCATCAAACTAACTACACGAAGTTGCTCAATCAAAGTGAAAAGGTTGCTACCTTTAGTAGTTTTTTGAGAGAATTTTGGGGGGCCATTTCATCCTAAAATTTCCCACTTGGGGGGCTTCAAATTCCCCATAAAGATCTATAGAATTACACGTCGTGCCAAGTGCTAGATCAATTCGAATCTCTACCTACAAATTTTGCACTAGTTTCATGTTTTCTTGTAATATTGGGTCCTGCAGGGCACAATGTCGCCCTCCGACATGACGAAGAGAAGAGCCTTAAGCCAGAGAGAAACTCTCTTGAAGAGAGCAAGGGTCACGCTACTTTCTCCAAGGTTAGTAGGTATGACAATCTGCAGACACAATCAAGACAGTAAGCAATAGTTTGTGCAATGCTGGAGCTATAGCTACCCAATGTCAATGATTGATGTGCCAAGAGGAGATCTGGAAGTAGAGAACCACTTCTCCAGAAGGAAGTTTAGAGAGATTTGGCTTGTGGAGAGAGATATGAGAGCTTCAAGCCGACACGGTGCTGCTAACTATGGTTGCCATGGAAGCTTCATTGAAGGTAGAGATGCAAATGAGGTTGGAGACCCAACACTCAAAGTGAGTTGAGAACATATGGAGAGGAGCTAAGCCATGCCTGACTTGGCTCTAATGCCATGTTAAGAATGTAGATCTAGAGCATGGTAGGAGTTATGGAGGATGGAAGTTGAAGGCTAGATTCATGTTAACATTAACAATGTAGAGCAATTGTTACACAAGTGAATTAGGTTCCAAGATAGATTAGCTTGGACTCATAAACACAATATTGTGTAGGACACTCACAATGACAAAGATACTAAGTGAAAGTACCAAGCATCATGATATTGTATTCATCATTGTGAAAGTGATAGTCAAGTATAATGCTTTATAGAAGTTGAGTTGTTCCACTCTCCTCACTGTGCATATGGGATTCAGGATAGCTCTTCCTGGAGCATACATCATTTTTCATTTCTCAACACCATTACCATATCTATCCCAAAGATCTCCCAATATAGTCTTCTTCTAACTATAGATGTCTTGTAAGCCAGTGCTAGTCACTGTCCATGTCTTGTACCTATAGTACTTGTTTGAAATTGGTTTTTATGGTACTTCATTCTTGTTCTTTCTTTTTTCTTGAGAGTTTAACTAGTTCCTATATGTGTATCCATGCTTTAGTTGGGTAAGAGAGGTAGAGAGGCTAGGAAGCTCTTTGACACTTAAAAACTACAACTGCTAATGAGCACCCTTGCATCATCTTTGCTCTTTGTTTTGTCTTGAGAGTTTCAATGTATGATGGATTTGTATCCATGATGGTCAAATTGGGCAAGAGAGATAGAGAGGCTAGGAAACTTGTGGGGTGAGATATTATGAGAGATTTAGGGATCGACAATGGATGAAATAATACAGGTATATCCGTCTAGGCCTGGCACAATCATAGTAGGAAACAATAGAGGAAGAATGTGTGTGCATGCGTGTGTGTGAGGGAGAGTTGAGTGAGAAACTTGATAGAGAGAAGCTCTACTCTCATCTTGCCTTTCTCCTCTTCATCACTTTCAATGGTGAGGGCTAATGTGTAGGAACTTGGTAGAGAGAAGCTTTAATCTTCTCTTGCCTTTCTTCTCTTCATTACTTTCAATAGTGAGAAAGTTGAGAGTGAGGTTCACACACACGCATGCACGCACGCACGCACACACACGCACATGCGTGCACATGATGATGATGATGATGACGATGATGATGATGATGATGATGATGATGATGATGTGTGTGTGTGTGTGTGTGTGTGTGTGTGTGTGTGTGTGTGTGTGTGTGTGTGTGCGTGCGTGCGTGCGTGCGTGCGTGCGTGTGTGTGTGTGTGTGTGTGGAATAGAAAGTGGGTAAGCTTTTCTCCCTTTTCCTTTCCATATTCTCCTCTCTCATGGAGCACTCTAGGAGTGAATTAATGGCAAAGAAATGAAGGGAGCATGGCTTGAATCCTATGGCCATCATTGAGCCTTTGCCAACGTAGGGAGGTGAGAAGGTGAGCCTATTACAGGCTCCCATTCTTCCTTCCTTTCTTGCTTGGGAGAGTGGGAGGAGAGTGAAAAATTGTGAGAATGAAGTGTGAGATGTTGTGTGAGAGGTGATTGAGTCCACAAGCATTGAATTTTGAAAAACAACAGGAGTTCTATCCAAGTTTTACATGTCATGTGTGTACCTTGATAGCTATTATGTTGCTCCACTAACACTTGATTTCAATATTCTAAAACATATCAATTAACTATTCAAAAATCAAGCTCCTAAAGTTTATTAATACGAGTCAACACATATTATTGCAGTGTATATATCTCATAGTTCAAAAGAAGGATAATAATAATAATAATAATAATAACAATACTAATAATTTTCAATTTATGTAATTCCTTGTTAGCTATAGGGACTTAACCAAATACTTTTGTGTGGATGGAGAACTCATATGTTTAGATAGGTGCAAATTAACCATATAAGTTGTACATGTGTAAACTCAAAGGATGCTCTCTCTCTCTCTCTCTCTCTCTCTCTCTCTCTCTCTCTCTCTCTCTCTCTCTCTCTCTCTCTCTCTCTCTCTCTCTCTCTCTCTCTCTCTCTCTCTCTCTCTCTCTCTCTCTCTCTCTCTCTCTCTCTCTCTCTCTCTCTCTCTCTCTCTCTCTCTCTCTCTCTCTCTCTCTCTCTCTCTCTCTCTCTCTCTCTACATGCACACACACATTGAATTTGTAAGTGAAAAGGGAAAAAGAAAACAAAGAATGGAGGAAAATTTATCCAACAATGTGTGATTTGAATACAAGTATTAGTGAACAGTGCAAATGTGACGAAAGTGAGAGATTGCAATGAAGACAATATATTGTGCTAAATGCACAATAATCTAGACATTAGATGGAGGACTTCTATTCTTTCAAAAGTTGCAACCTACTACAATGACAATCTCTCACCTTGTCTCTGTCTCTCAACACTCCACTCTAACTAACCATGCATCCTTCTCTCCTAACCAAGAAAGTAAGAATACAAGACTAGCTTCAAGGTGTAGTGAACTCACCCATCTTACCTTTGCATGTTGTGGTCCCAAATCTTAAAGGCTCAAATATGGTTCCATGACCTAAGAAACACAATCCGATGCCATTGCTCCTTTGCATACACCACCAAGCACACCAAAAAGAAGAAGAAGAAGAAGGGAAAGAAAATGATGTAGAGCTTCATCTTTCCACATTCCCTTGCTCAACATACCTCTCACACACACTCTCTCTCTCTCATTCACTCTCAACAATGGAGGCAAGATGATAGAATAGAAGAAGAGAATAGAAATCTTCAATAGTTGCATTGATAGAGTTTCTATAGCATGGATGCACCAAAATGGTAAGTATCAACTTGTGATTCTATTCACACCCGAGAGAGAGAGAGAGAATAAGAAGAAGAAGAAGTAGCATCAAAAGCACAATAACACACTAATTTCATCTAGTGTTCACCCCTTGAGTCCTCATCCCCCGCGCCACAACCTTAGGGCACATCAAGGGTAGGAAAATTTGAGTATACTTGATAGACATGTCACTAGCACCAAACTCTTTCACCAATCTGCAAAGCATGCACACTCCACATTGTACTGGATGGGTAGACACACACCTCTGGGAGTGCACAACAACATAATAGGTATAATGAGTGCATAAAGAGCCATCAACAATTGGTGGCTTACACCTTCTACTTCCCATGACCTCCTCCATCTACAACAAAACCAATACCGTCCTCATCATCACCCTAACTAAATCCCATGTATCCTTCATCACCATCCAACCATCCCTTTCACCAAGACCTTTGCATCAACCGTCCCAACACCATATGCCAACTATGCTCCTAATAGTGTGAGTGCCATGGGACTGCTAACACTCATCTAGGAGAGGGGGCCAAATGTTAATGGCATGAAGAGCATGAAGATCATGAAGACATGAAGAGAAATAGGAGAATGAGAGTCCACAAAATTTTGGAAAAAAACATGATTTGGAAGAAGAAATCATTGTATTAAATGTCATAACAAGAGCCCTACTCCCTCCTATGCAAATTGTATTGGCAAACAACAAGCATCACTTAAGATTAGAAAATATGCAAATCAATAGATCTAGCTATATGCACCGAGGGAAGACTAGTCTTTGGCCCAAAAATTGGTTTGGATGTCCTAGGGGATGGGGAAACCCTAACCCTAAAAAGTTGTATAAACAGGTTGAAAGATAATAGAAAATGATATATGTGTGTGCTAATTTCTTGTAACCATATTCTTGCTTTCAATTGGAGTGAGGGAGAGTGTGAGTTTGAGAGAGCTTGAAAGAGGGAGTGTATGATTGTTGTGATGAGGGACCAAGGGTGAAACCTCCATATTCTTCTTGAGCACTCTCATACGCCTATGTCCATGCTACGTCCTGTCATGTGAAAGACATAGAGGGTGAAGAAGGAAAGGAGTGCATGCTCTGATTGTGGAGCTTACCAAGTGTGACCTTAAATCTTGAAGGTGGGCTAAGTGAGCTCACTACAAACGAATGTAACTTTCATGATGTGCAAGGCATTAATAAGTGAGAGCTAGCTAATGCACTATGTGTTCAAATCTCTTGAATCAATAAGAAAGTGTCCAATGTCCTAAAACATTGAGTGCATGTTGCCCAACAAATACCCTAGTCCATGACGGCTAGGTTTATTACTTTGCACAAGGCATTCTCACTCTCATCTAGCCACTCTCAATACTAGAGTCCTAACGTAAAATGCTTTAGTCAAAAGATGCACAGTTTAGTCGTTTCACAAAAATTAAATAAGGACTTTAGTGTTTCCCTAGAAACTTTCAAAAGATAAGCCTCTTTTCCATCAGCTAGTTATGGTGTATGATATCTCTCCTTGACTATCCTAACTATCCATTAATGGGAAGAGGTATGGGTAGTCAAATGGTCTTTCATGTGTCATGATGCTAGTGATTAGGTAGTGTAAGGGACATGATCATCTGTTCATCTTAGTTAGTGCATGCACTCACATGTTTTTTGGGATTCCTTATGATTTGATGTGTTATGGGGCTTGTGTCTACTCAGTTGGAGTTGGAATAGTTGTCCTACTAAGCTTTCATTCTCTTGGATTTGCCCTTGCAGTATTGGCCTAAGAGCTAATGCTCTTTGTCCCTTTCAAATTACTAACTCTCATGGATTGTGGCCCTTAGGTTTTGTGGCCTTGTTAACCTCTCTTAGCTCAATTGTGTTTGTGTATGAAGGCCTTTAGTATTGTGTTCCTCATGCTAGATTCTCTTCCTTAGTCCCTAGATTAGATTGGGTAGCTAAATGTGTCCTCTATGTAGCCATATCTTTGAGATGACCAACCATAATGAGTCAAACAAAGGCAGACTGTACAGAAAGCAAACTTCTGTAATTAGTAGTAAATAGGCCAAAACCACTAGCCAAACAAGTGAAAATAGGAGAAACTGCTAAAATGACCAGCTGTCCACCAAATAGTATCAAAAGTACATCAAAATGACATGATTAAGCTTGGTAAATACATCATAGTCCATCCACATAAAATAGCTTGCTGTAATAAATCACATCAGTGAGAAAAAGAGAGCAAACGATGAGCTAATAGTGATCCAACATCAAGAATAACTGCCAGGTCAATAAAGCAGGCATGTAACAAACACTATAGTAGCCAAGATGTTAATTGAAGTAGTTTGGTTTTCTAGTGATACTATCTAAAAATTTTAAATCTTGGTTTAGGTGCACCATTGGCTATATCCTTAATTATGTAAGCAATTAAGAGCTACCTTCTTGACAATCTTTATTGGTTTCTCTTCCCTCAATGCAATTCATTAGAACCTGTGGGCCTAGGGTGTGATCCTAGGTGAACCTACTATATTGTGCACTATGATAGGGGTTCTCCCTTCCCTATTCATGGTGGTTCCAAAAGTTTTAGGACATGCATGAGGCATGACCCTAGCACTTGGACCCAATGTGTCAAGACAGTGTGATGATCCCTTCCCTATTCATGGTGGTTCCAAAAGTTTTAGGACATGCATGAGGCATGACCCTAGCACTTGGACCCAATGTGTCAAGACAGTGTGATGAGGATAGCTAAGGCTTACTCTAGCATGTGCCTTTGAATGTAAGCACCAAAATGCGCTATTTGTAGCTCTCTTGCATGTTGTTGCAAGACATTGCAAGATGTGCTTACATGAAATTTTATGAGATAGCTAGAAATATGAGGTGAATGACAATTAATGACTAAAGCAAGATAAATATACAAACACTCATAATGAGCATGTACTGATCTCTCTCTCTCTCTCTCTCTCTCTCTCTCTCTCTCTCTCTCTCTCTCTCTCTGTATGGTGGATAGGTAGGAGAGGCGAGGTGGTTGGTGGAGGCGACACGATGGAGACATCAAAGAATTGCTCGAAGGTGGAGCGTGTGCATCTAATCATATAGTTTATGGACTTGCTAATCAATGTGTTTGAAAAACATGTACATCTTTTCTTTCATCTTTAAAGAATTTTGATGTTAAAAATATTTTATCTATGGTCCTCTAGTAGTCCTCATAGTCAAGGGTCACATGGTACCTTTTAGGATTTTGATAACTATTAGTAAATTTGTAAGATGTTTAATTGTGCAAACTTTTCTTCCTACCTTGTGTTCCATGATTGTCTAGGACCAATAAGGCAATTATACTACCCCGACTACTCTAGTATAAACTTTTGGTGGCTCTTTTGTTTTTTGTTTTTTCTTGTTTAGAAATTTTGAATCAAGCACCATATGGCTTGTGATGGTCAAGGTCACATGTGTCTTTCTACTTTTGTGGCTCTAAAACTTGATGCTTGTAATATTTAGATGTTTTAAATAACTATAAACAAGTGTTTCTATTTTTTAATTTTAATAAATTCCCAAGACTATTCAAAATTAAAAATATGTTTTAATCACAATAAATCAAATATCTTTCAAAAGTTGAAAAAGATACATATGGCACCCAACTATTGTGACTTGAGTGGCATTCACTAAAAAAAAAAAGATTCAAAATAAAAAAGTAAAATTATTTGTAGAATTTAGTAGTGGCTATGATATATATATATATATACATGCTATGTACCATTTCCTAGCATTCATCCATTTGGGTGTCTCAAATAACCCGAGGGGTTCACTATAGATGTTGTATGGTATCACATGAGTGTAAGGGAGGGGGGCTTTTTGAATGGGACACTTAAGCGTATACATTAGAGGTAAACCCCTCTTAATTTCCTATATTGAACTTAAATTTACGGAAGGGATAGAGGGAAAAAAGAAGGGGGGGCTTGCATTTGATCACCTCTCTCCATAGATTGGTTTCTCCATGGCATACAAGAGACCTTGACAAGTAAGATTAAAACCCTAAACCCTCACATAGTAGGGTTATTGAATTAATCATAGTGTGGGAGAGGGGGAGTTGGCACTCTCCCATGGTTTTGGTAGAGAGACTCAACTCCCCTTCTTCCAAAGAGAGCTTGGTGTCTGCTTGGTGTAGTCACTTTAAGTATAAAGGGGTTCGATTCCCCTACTCTCTCTCCTCATGTGGTAACGGGGCACGGGCACTCAAAAACATTGTGACACATACTTTGATGGTATCCAAGTACCACTACATAAATCACTTTGTGATATGACCATTTTGATACTTTTAATTGCTTAGGATAATTCCAACTTTTAAAAAGAAAGTTAGTATATGTTCTATGAAGACTTACATTTAAGAAAGGGGATACATAAAAAGGCATACATTTATATATCTTATAAGCTTAAATAGGGGGATATATTAGTCTTACAAGTAAATAGGGGCTTTTTTTATAAGTCCTTGCACTATGAGTGAACCCCCTGTGTCAAATAATCTCTATGTGATGTTGTCCTTTGGGTTGAAATATGACATTCTTCATTCATTGCTCATATTGCACTATAACAAACTCATTTCAACACCCAAATATATTGTACTATAAGAAGGTTTAGAGGGACCCATTCAATTGCTAAAAGAAGGTGCCTATTAGATTGGATACCTTTGTTTCGGCTTGAAAATGTAAAGAAGGTTCTTATTAGATGGGATACCTTTGTTTGGTCTTGAGAATGTGAAGAGGTTTTCTTAAAAGTGAAACAAGTATGGGGAGCTTAGATAATTATATAAGCCTTTGTATTAGGATAGGTCTTCTAAGTGAATCCTTAGTGGGTGAAAATGCAATGCACATGAAATTTCTCACAAATGGGGAAGAATTTATAGTAGATGAGGTCTATCTATATACTAGTAGAGTGAAGTTTCAATTTTAAAAAATATTTTTACAATTGAAATAGTTATGGTAATTGTGATTTTTGTATTTAGAATGTTTAGAGCATAATTTTAAAGCGTTTTGTTTCCTGACCACTTTGTGTAACGTTACATAGTGCAAGGAATAGAATCTGAGCAATAGATACATGAGTACACAAGAATTTAAAGAAAAAACAATTTTATTTATTTATAAACAAAGTGATATGATGATAGCTCTGTCCACTAGCACCATTTCATAACGAAGCTTAGATAGCAATCTATACAAATTCTAGGGGAAGAGTTAAAGAGTCTTGGGTGAACCTTGATTAGAAAAATGTATGGATCATGGTTTTGGGAGGATCTTGATTTTGTAGCCACGAACATGGTATGACTCTTGTACCATATTACTAATTTTTACTATTCAACTATAAGAAATATCCTCAAGGGTTTCACTATATGTTAATCCCATTTAAGAATAACCTTATCTATGAATTTTCCCTAAATAAAACACACCCCTTCTTTATTCAATCTATGAATAAACAGTTTATATGGAACCCTTTTAATTGTATTTAAAAATCCCTTCTTTTGAACCCACATGATATACTTACATATTTATGAGTGATCCCCCTACCCTTGAGGGAATATTTCAAGGAATATATAGGGCTATTGCTCTCAAAACCTTGCCAAGGCGACTAGTGACCTCTGAGGTCCATCCAACTATGGTGAGCCTTCATGGCCTCCCAAATCTAAAGTTGGGGTTACAGATAACTCCCATGCCTCAAAACTCAATGCAATGTGCCTTGAGTTATTACCAACTTAATCGCTCCATCTACCCTATAGGCTAGACATACATAGGTGATCTTTTTTACCATCCAATAACATAAGTTGCCTCATTGGGCCACATGGCTTCTTCTCATAATGGGATCCCTACAACTTTTAGTGGCATGGATCATTGATGGCACCTTATCAGGCAATGGTCACAAATAAGCAGCAATGGAAAGCTTTTAAGAAGATCCATGAAGTCAAAGAATTTGGAATTTTCATTTCCAATTGAAGGTAGTACTCTTGCAAAGTCCTTGACATGTAGATATAACCCTAAATTGATTCTAATAAATGTAATACTACATAGAACTCGTAAAAAAACATGAACTCCATGAACCATTCCATTATTAAGCAAATAAATAACTCAAACTATTAATAAAGAATATAAGAGCTTCTCACTAGCATGTCCATCTTTAACAAATTAATCAAAGTATCATTAACTTGAATCTCCACCAACTTGATCATCCTTAAGAGCATCAACTTTAGCACCCCCACTTGGATGAGGATAAGACACGCACATGCACACATAGACAAAACAGCCACATAAACACTAAAACTCATATAGTAATAATAGTTTGAATGGCAAAGGCCCCCAAAAATAGAGAGAAAAAAGATATTATCTTTAAAAATGAGGATGCAATAGAGAGCTATTCAATTGACCTTCCAGGATGTAGATACTTCTTCTTGAGTTGCATGATGAGCTTAAGTTTTTCTAGCATTCTACTCTCATCCACAAGTATGTGGGAATATTCTAAAGGAATTGTAAACAACACATCCATTCCATCAAGATTAACTGATCTAGTAGGAAGCACCTATGCATATTATAATGCCATATGTGGGGCCATTATTTTAGGGAATGCTTATCTACTATAGAAGAAAGAGTTTGGCAAATTCAACAAGGTTTCATGGGTGGAGGTCATTAAGAATATCTATAGGAAAGGAGTCTAGATGAGAAAAAAGTTGGCAATTGGTTAGAAATGAAAGAGGCAAAAGTGCCCCTTCAAGGTAGATGTTACTAGTGCATATTAGTACCTTTTTCATGTGGCCACAAAACATTAATTTATGCAAGAAAGCATAAATTCCCAACTTCCAAGAGTATAGAGGAAACGCTGACACCTTCACCCAACTTAATAAAATGCATATGGACTAATTGGATTTGGAATATCTAGAAAGGGATGCAAAGATTCTGATGGCATCAATCTATGGTCGGTTAAAGTTATATGGAGATAAAAAACATGGCTAGTTTGAAGCCCAAATCAATGTAGATAGATTGGGTAGGAAAGAAGGCATTTTCATTAATGCATCGTTCAATGACTAGGAGGAATTGGAAAATGGTGATAATGAGTTTGAAGGGATGCACAATATTGATTATGTAAGACCAAGTTTAAATAATTGGCTTCAATATCAAAGGACTAATTGGTAGTATGAAAAGGAGCCTTTCTTTTGAAAAACAACAGCTAAGATGAATCTTGATGAATTGTTTGTTTAAGAACATGAAATGTGTGGTAGTAGCAAATCAAAATTTTCATGCATATGGGCAGGTCGAGGTGGAAGGACGTGAATATGGGTATCTATAATGATAATGAAACCATGAAGAAATCCCTAGCTCAAGTATAGTCAAAAATTGAAATATCGAATAGGATGCAACTTCAATATGGTGCAAATAAAAGCACATCATTAGTGATGCAAAGATGTATCAATATACATTATTTGCATTCATAAAAGGAAGAATGCTTTTGAATAACATCCTTAATGTCATGATGCACTCTAAATGGAAAAAAGTTTTCGATCAAAATTTAATTTTCATATACCTAGATGTAGGGAAAGCATTTGATAAGGCTAGATGGACCTATTCAAACCACCTCATGGTGGTAAATATCGGGTTTGATAGGAAAATTGCCAATGTTCTATTTCTTCTAACATGGGGATCCCAAGCACAAATATCCCAGTTAGGGTTGTTGTTGGAACCTTTTAAAAGGCCCAAGGAAGTCACATAGGGGTATCCTCTAAGCTCATTGTTTTTTTCCATTGACATGTGTCCATTGTTTTATAGGATGAGAAGTAGGACTATAGATGAATTACTAGAAGGGATAAAGTAAAAAGTAAATTAGTAGGGGAAGGGCTTGAAATTGATGTTAAAATTAGATGAACATGATTTGGGCAAGATAGGAAAGCTATTGGACATGTGTATGAGAGAGTGGAAGAAATTGAAATCAATCACATGAAACCATCATTAATCAATGTCCCTAAAGAAAACTTAAGAAATCTAGGCAATGTTGAGAAATGGAAATAGGCTAAGTCTATATCCTATGTATGCATAAATAAAGTAGAAGCTATGTGTGAAGTAACTTAAAGGTCAAATTGTACATATCACTTTTGAGAGATACTTTGTGTGTACTCAATTGGAAATGGAAGAAATAGAAGAATGAGTATGATGAAGAAAAATTTTGATTGAGCTTCCATATCTTGTGCCATTGTGCATTCATATCCATTCTTTTCAGTGTTGGTATTAGAGCGAGAGTGCACGATCAAAAGATTTAATCAAGGAGCACAACGAATTGAGGTCTACATCAAATTAAAAGCTTGATGTCTACCATTAAATCAGGTACAAATCCTCTTCTAATCCACTCAAAATAGGTACATGGGATTGTACAGTCATTAGAGCTCAAATTTCGGGCACTAGTACTCACAACAGAATGAAGGGAGCTGATTAAGCTCAAGGTCTGTGTAACTAGAGGGCCTACTTGAGCCGAGAAGCATAGGGGTAGCTTAAGGCCAAGTTTTATGCACCAAGTTTTATGCAATTTTTAAGAGCCTATTTAAAGGGAAAAAAGTATTGTAGTGAGCTGATTAAGCTCAAGGTCTATGTAACTAGAGGGCCTACTTGAGCCGAGAAGCATAGGGGTAGCTTAAGGCCAAGTTTTATGCCATTTTTAGGAGCCTATTTAAAGGGGAAAAAGTATTGTAACAATTCCAAAAAATTACTATGGATTGAGCTTGTATGGGACTTCATTATTGGCATGAAAAAATATGGAAAACTAGTTTGAAATTTTGTCAATTTTAGACCCATATTTTGATGCTTTTGGATGATTTGGGCACCATTTGAGCCCCATTTTCATTGTTTTTTGCTAGAGAGTTGATGTTTGAGATATGGGCATGATGTGTAGGCACATGTGACAATATTTTGACACATGTATGGTAGCCATAGCAGTGGAACTCAGTTTATGTGTATTTTCTTGGGCGATTGATGCTCAGACTTATTCACTTGTTTGGATAGTGATTTGGCACATTACATGCTACTACTTTTCTTTAATTTACAACTATCGTAATGTCAAAAATTGTACAAATTATGCAAATCGTGGGTGACAATTTGACTAAGGAAAATTATAGTATATGGTCCTACTATATGGAGATTTTTTTTTGGGGAGGGGTCTATGGGACCTCATTACAAGTGAAGATATATGTCTAGAACTTCTTGATGAGACCATGGGAGAATAGAAGAAGGCATACAAGGATTTGACAAGTAAAAACTGGAAGGTCTTCTTGATGATAATTTGTTATTTGCTACTTTGAACAGACTTGGACCCCCATACAAGTCTCTTGACACCTCCGTTTATGTGAGAGAAGGCTCTATGCTTGATTTTGAGGAGTTGATTGCTTTTCTACTTATGGAAGAGATTAAATTGAGCCTCAATGTATCTAGTACTGGAAAGAATGCAAGCCAAGACAATGTGCTCTATCATTAAAGAGGCTGTGGTAGCTCATCTAGAGATAGAGGATCATCATATGGTCATGTAGATAGCATTGAACATGGTCATAGTACCTTTGCACATGGTGATTTTATGCCTAGGGGTAGGCGAAGATCCTACTCTAGAGGCAGAGGATGCTCTAGTCCATAGAGAGATGGTGCATGTAATTACTATGGGTAGTTTGGTCACTTCAAGGAGGGAGTGTTTTCATAAGAAAAATGCTATGTTTAAGGGTCAAGGAAGGACCCATTTTGGGCACTATACAAGTGGATATAGTGGTGGTGGCTATGGTTCTAGAGGTGGTTCATCAAACCATACCACACACCATGCAAAATAGTTTGATAGAAAGTACAAGTGCAAGTTGAAGAGTATGTGGCTACAGGAGATGACACATTGCATAAAATAACTCATATTGGTAGTGTTCCTTTGGTGACTAGACATGGGACATAGAATAATCTTGGGAATGTTTTATATGTGCCTATTATCAATAAAAATTAGGCTTCACTTGGTCAAATGGCTAATCAAGGGCTGCAGGTAAGGTTCAACAAGTATGGTTTCTTTATTGAGGAGTTCAAGGATGGAAAACCTAGCATCCTTATTTCTCGTGGTCAAAAGAAAGGTAGATTATTTGCTTTAGATGTAGGAACTCCCATCATAAAGAGTTATATGTATATTAAGAGTGGGCATGGACAAGATAAAGATGCAAAATTATGGCATAGAAGGATTGGGTATGTAAATTTGCAAAGGCTTAAATAGATGCAATCTAGACAAGTTGCTCGTGGGATTTTGCAAATTGGTTATGTAAATTATGATCATGTGTGGCAAGCAATTTAGACTCCTATTTCCAAAGGGGGGAGAGTGAGCACTTATCCTTTGAAAATGGTACACTTAGATATTTGGAGTCCATGACAAAATGTCTCCTTGAGTGGGAAATGCAAGTTCTATAGCACTTTTATTGATGGTTTTAGTGAGATGAAATGGGTGTACTTTTTGCAACATAAGAGCGAAGATTTTGAAAAGTTTTTTGAGTTTAAAGGCATGATCAAAAAGCAATCTCAGAGTTACATAAAATTCTTGAGATTGGATAATGGAGGAGAATATATACCAATGATTTCTCTTACTACTTGAGAGATCATGGGATCAAAAGACACGCTACATTTAGGTATAAACAACATAATGGTGTTGCAATAGGGAAGAATAGGATTATTGCAGAAGTTGCAAGGGCTATGATGAATCATATACACATTCCTTTGACCTATTGGGTTGAGATAGTGCACATTGCAGTCCATATCATGAACTCATCTACAACTTTGACTCATTACATGCCTCCACATGAAAATATGTATGGAAGGATGCCTATCATTGCATATCTTAGGGTGTTTGGTAGTGTATATTATGTTCATGTCCCTAACAATTTGAGAAAAATTATGAAAGCAAAGGCTATTAAATACATCTTTCTCAAGTATCCAAATGAGAAGAAGGGTTGCAAATTCTATGATCTGGTCAATAAAGAGGTCTACATAAGAAGGGATGTAACATTTAGTGAGTATGAGTCTTGGCATAGACCAAAAGAAGTTGCAGTTGAGATGGATGATTATGAGAGCAATGATGATGATGGTTATGGAAAGGAAATTACAACAAATAATGATCAATGAAATCAACATGTTGAGGACATTTCTAAACCTCAAGACCATGAAGAAATTAGTGATAATTATAGTCCATGGAGTAGCATATGCATAAAAGATGGCAAAAACTACACAAGGAAAGAAGCCTATGGCTAAAAGTTCTGAGGATAAGTCTATGGATGATGAGTTTGGCATACCACAAAAAGAGCTCTAGGGATAAAGAGTGCAAGAAAGTATATTCCACCACATGCAAAAATAGTTGAGACACTGTCTAAGACACCGTCTAGTGCACCTCAATTGAGGAGATCGGACAGAGTGAGGCATCCAATTGATAGATTGACATATAATGGATTCATGAAGATGCATTATGCATACATGGTATCTTATGTTCAGCATATAGATCCTACTTGCTTTGAAGAGGAAGTTGGAAGTAAAGATTAGAAAGATGCCATGGATGAGGAAGTGGATGCATTATCAAAGAACAAGACATGGGATCTAGTTGAGTTGCCTTATGGCAAGAAGGCAATTGATTGCAAGTGGGTGTATAAGGTCAAGTGCAAATCGGATGGCTCATTGGAGAGATATAAATCAAGGTTGGTTGCAAAGGATTAGGATTGAACTATGAGGAGACATTTAGTCCAGTGGCTAAGATGACTACAGTGAGATCAATGGGTACCTTAACTTCTATTTATGATTGAAATTTATATCAAATGTATGTGAAGAATACGTTTTTGCATGGTACATTTTGAAAGAGGATGTATCTATGGATCTAAAAGGGTATCTATGGACATATGTATCTATGGATATATGAATTTAGTTAGTGCAAAGGCAATACTCACTAGAGATACTAGAGAGTGCCCATCATTCGCAATCGCTTCGTTCTCTATTCTTTTAGTGATATTTCAATAAGGGAAGACCGGTCACGCATTGTGAATGTTGGAGTTTCCACATCATGTGTCTCTTGCTCTTACTCTCTTACTCCTTCCACCATAGCTCTTGCTTCCACTCAGGGCTTCTCCCTTCAACTCATATTAGAGTTGAGTTTGACTATCTTCTCTCTAGCTTATTCTAGTGTGTATCAATATTTACAACAAGTTATTTTTTCAAGGTAGCCATGGCTTCACCTTCAAAGTTATGCATTTTATCTTCTCTGCTTCTCGACTTGTTCCCTCCACTTGAGACTTGTTCTAGGACAACATATTTAGCAACAAATCCAACATAACCAAGACGATTTATGCCTACTGTGCCACCCATCTTCTCTAGCTTGTTGCACTTCTTCTCTAGCTCCTATGGCCTCTCGCACTTGGAAATCAAGCTTGGAAATCACCTTGAATCATCCTAGCACTTCGTTCTTATGGTTGGGCCCCTATTAGAGTGGCCGTAATCTTACTATGTGTTGTGTATAACAATAGACCTACTATATCACAAGTCTGTGAATTATTTTCATCAAAGTTTGAAGCTTGTATATGCTTCTTTTCATGTCTAGTGGTTCCTGGATCATTGATAGATACTTGGGACATGTCTTGAGATGTTTTGTGGATTGCATTGAGCTCATTTAGATCAAATTTTAGAGGTTATTTCATTGATGTAATACAATGGACAACAAGATTTTACACATTAAAGTTTTATTCTTGTTGCTCTTGGATGTCACTCGGGTGCTTTATATAATGCTTAGCATTGATCTATGCATTCAAATATGCTAGGGGATGCTCTTGAGCCTCGATTTTGATCTTGGTGACATTCTTCTTGGCTATGGTTTCATGCCTTGGTTACTTTAGTGGCTTATGCAATTACAAGCTTGAAAACTTTATTGGGCTTTATGATCTTAGCTTATGCTTCATGTATCTTGGATGCTTGGATGGCCATGTGCTTGATGTTTTAATCTTGCATTTCTCATTTGGCATTCAATTTTGTTCCAGTGGGAGTTACTTATGCTATTTGGATACTTTGCATTTTAGTAGAGCTTTGGGTTTATGTAGTTGAGCTTACTTCAGTGAGATTGTGGGACTCGGTTGACTTCTATCTATGCTCTCCAGATGCTATTAGGATGCAATTGTCACCTAGTGGGCTGATTTGATTCATGTTTTGAGCTGACATCTATCTCTTTCAAGTTGTTGTTTGCGATGTAATCATCCTGCTGAGCTTCTTTGCAGTTGCTCAAGCAGTGTGTATTTGGCAACTCTCTTTCACTATCTTTGAGTTCTACTATATACATTACAGCTATGCCTATTGGATGTATCTCTTTCTGATACATTGAGTTTGATAGTTCTCAGTACAAATTACATGCACATTGAACTACTAGTGATTTGTACATATTCCCACTTCTTGTAGGATATACGTAGCAGCTGCACATTGGATTTTATCAATTGATTGCTCACACTTGTCTTTGGGTCTTATGGTGGGTATCATTATTTTCATCTTGTTGCAATGGCTAGTTTATACATCATTTATAAGGGTAGATGCCTTGACTTGACCCTCATTATTTGGTAGTTATTGGATAGCCCTACTTTTTGTAGTGTTTCTATGTTAGACACTATCTTAGTTGTGCTTATTTTAGATTTTTTTCTTGTCATTTATAGTAGCTTTTTTGTCTTGGATTGTGCTTTTATTTCTTGTATTATGGCTGGTGGGTCCAATAAAAGTGATATCCTCAATATTCAGAAGTGGATGATACCAGCAGATGTAGCTATTGAAAGGCACAAATTTGGTTGGTTCTAGTGCATGAAATTGTAGATTAAGTCATTGAGACATGAGTGTGTAAAGCCCAAACGTTTTAATACAAAGGATCAGGCTGAAGTGGATGAGTTATGTAAATCTACAATCATTTGGTCACTCTCTAAGCAGGTCTGCTATAATGTGACTCTAACAAGCATAGACTACATGACAGTTATGGGATAAGATTTGTAATGTTTATGATAAACATAGCCATGTCTCTTAGATGTATTGGCTAAAAAAGAAACTCATGGACCTTTGTATGAAGGAGGGTACTTCCATGTTTGCCCAATTAAATGAGTTTCATTCTATTTTTAGCCACTTATCTTTGTAAGGGATTGAATTTAAGGATAAAATCCTCCCTTATTCTTGTTGCTTGCATTGCCTAAGTCATGGGACACATTTCGTACTGCTATGTGTGCAGTTATGCCTATTGATGGGTTGAAATTGCAAGATGTAGAGGGTGCAATCTTGAATGAGTTATCCCTATTAATGGGTTGAAATTGCAAGATGTAGAAGGTGCAATCTTGAATGAAGAGGTTAACAAAAATAATGTTGATGCTTCGTGCATCCCTCATGCTTTGATAGTTAGAGGCAATAATGGTAGGAGTGGTAATGACCATCATAGTGGAGACTCTCACACATCTTGTTCTCAATCATGTGGATAGTCTCGCAATAAGTCCCTTGGTCGTAAGTTCTCATTGACTTATCACTTCTGTAGAAAGAAAGGTAATATTTGGCCATAGTGCCATAAAATATGTGATGACAAGCATAAGGAAACGGGAAGGGGCAAAGTGCAAGAAAAGAATGATGATCACAACATTATCCCTAGCAAGTCCAACATCAAGATTCAATAGATTAATGTCATAGAGACTAATTCTGATGATGACTACATACTTGTAGCTTCTTCTCTTGATGTTTTTGCAATTTTTGACTTATGCTTCACTCTTGGTTGATTGATTCAAGGGCTTTATTCCATGTCACCCCTCATCGAGATTGGTTCCACTCCTACACAAGATCTGTTAGATTGGGTAATGACTTATCATTGGATGTTGTTGGTATTGAATATATCCAACTACAATTAGAGTTTTCTTTAAGCAGTATGTTTACTTTGCATGATATATGCCATATTTTGGGTTTGACTAAAAGCCTACTTTTGGCTGGATAGTTGGATGATGCAAGTTATGTTGTCTCTTTTGTTGATTCATCATGGAAGTTTACCTATGGGAATCTTGTCTTGGCACGAGGTGCTAAGTCTAGCACTATTTATCCCATACTTTTATTTGGATCTATCAATCATGTTTTGAAAGTGTTTGTAGAACCACATGTATCATTATTTCATGGTCACCTTGGATACATGTCACTAAAGGAATGAAATTGCTTTCTTATTTATAGTATATGCTGCCCCTTGACTATAAGTGTTTTGATTATTGTGCTCATTGCCTCTATGGCAATGAGTAAGCAAACCTGTCATTTGCATAATAAGTCTGGCATTATATGTATGAGTGAGCCCTTGGATCTTATTAATTTTGATGTTTGTGGACCTATGCCCTACAAGTTGTTAGGTGGTGTGAAATATTTTGTTACTTTCATTGATGATTACTCATATAAGTTTTGTACATATCCCATAAAACAAAATTCAAAAAGTCTTGGCTACATTTCCATGTTGGCTTGCTTTTGTTGAGAACTAGTTTGGGTATAGTCTGAAATACCTGTGTTTTAACAATGGGGAAGAGTATGTCTCTAAAGCCTTTGAGCAATTTTGTGATGAGAGGGATATTAAGTGTTAGTTGAGGACCTTGTATACCCAACCCAAGAATGGTATGGCTAGGCACATGAATAGGATGATTCATGAGTGATTTTGTAGTATGCTTAGCCAAGCAAGTTTACTATAACATTTTTGGGTTGAGGCAGTTATAACTTCCATACATTTGATTAATTGATCCCCATGTATTACTCCAATAGTTACCAAAGAGATATGGTCTAGAAAGCCTCTATTATATGCTCATTTGCATGTTTTTGGTTGTGAGGCTTTGTGCCATGTTCCCAAGGACAAATATAATAAGATGTATCCTAAGTCTATGAAATGCATCTTTCTTGGTTATGGGGATGCAGGTGAGATGGGCTATCACCTATGGAATCTATAGGCTCAAAAGGTTATCAGCATCCATGATGTTATTTTCCATAAGGAGAAAATGCATAAGCAGTGTGAGTAGCTCATTGAGGTATGTAGGGTAATATTTCAGGAGGAGTCCCCCTATTATTGTACAACCAGCTCAATAGCCTATAGTAGTTGATGCTCTAGTAGCCTTGTACCAGGATATTAGGTCATTCTTGGGAAAGGGGCATGTGGTCAAAGTATGACTCAATGTAGAAAAATAACAAGTAGGATTTGGTTCCTTTGTCTACTAGTGAAAAGTGTGCTTTCCTACGCAAATGGGTGTACAAGTTGAAAAGTACACATGGACACCCCAAGTTAGCCTATAAGGCCAAATTGTTTGCTAAGGGTTTTAAGCAAGAGCATGGTATTGACTTTGATGAAGTTTCTCTCTTGTAGTCAATAGGCCTACCCTATACTTGGTATTGGCTTTAGTTGCATATCTAGGTCTTGACCTCTATTAGATGGATGTAAAGATGGATTTCTTACATGGAAACTCGCATGATAAGATTTATTTGTAGCAACATAATGGCTTTGAGGAAAAAGATAGGGAACACCTAATGTACAAGTTGAGAAAGAGCCTTTATGACGTTAGGCAAGCGCGTACCACAAGTTTGATGCTTTAATGCACTAATAGGGATATACCAACAGTGATATAGATTTGTGTTTATACACGAAGAAGGCCCATGATGGCAACCTTATGACTTTGGTACTCAATGTGGATGATATGTTGATTGCTGGGAGTGCTCATGATGAGCTAGATGCCTTGAAAGGTTAGCTCGTAAAGATCTTTGAGATAAAATACATGGGATAGCATGCCTCACATATTCTTGGGATGTGCATCATGTGCAATTGCTTTAAGGGGATCCTTTACTTGTCACAAAAGGAGTAAATCTAGATGATCCTTGAGCAGTTCGTATGCAAGATGTTAAGCCTATTGGCTGTCCTTTACCTTCTCATGCGAAGGTTAGTCATGCCGATTGTCCACTGTTTGATGAGTAGAAGGACAAGATTGCTAAAATCCCTTATGCATCTGTAGTGGGTAGTTTGACGTATGCCATCATAGCCACTCATCCAAACATAGCATTTGTAGTGGGAGTTATGGCACGACGTATGATGATGACACCTAGCAGGCCTCATTGAGATGCTATCAAGGGTATCATAAGATACCTTAAGGATACTATAGAAGGGCAAGATTGCTAAAATCCCTTATGCATTTGTAGTGGGTAGTTTGATGTATGCCATGATAGCCACTCATCTGAACATAGCATTTGTAGTGGGAGTTATGGCATGATGTATGATGGCAACACCTAGCAAGCGTCATTGGGATGCTATGAAGGGTATCATGAGATACCTTAAGGATACTATAGATATAGATATATATATATTATGGTGGCCATGATACAAGAGTTGTGGGGTACACTAACTTTGATTATATAGGCCATGCACACAGTACAAAGTCCTACCTTTGGTTGTGTCTTCATCTTTGCTATAAAGGTGCTATTCTTGGATGTCCAAGGTGTAGAAATGCATGGCTCTACACCCACTACAAAGGTAGAGCATGTTTTAGCCCCACTAAGGCTTGCAAGGAGGCTCTCCAGTTAGACTACCCAGTTGCATACCTTGGAATTAACACTATATTAGGTAATTTGGGAATTTATGTGTACTTTGGGAACCCCCAATACCTTTTTTATTTGACCACATGGTCAAATCTTTTTGTCTTAATTAAAGATGGAGTCTACCCTAAAGACTTTATAAGATACCTTCCCAAATTCCACTTTCAAATATGGATCAAGATTTAGCCACATGGTTAGATATTTATCACTTATTGAAATTGGAACTTGGAAATTTTTCAAATTCTCTAAGATGGTGTTAATTACTGATATGGTCCCTACACTCCATTTGGACTCTACGAGTGGTATTTGATTGGCCAAGAATCCAATCTTCCGTGTGAAGACAAAGCACATTGAGGTATGTTACCGCTTTGTCAAAAAGGTCATTGTGGACAAGTCCATCGATCTTGTCAAGATCTCAACTGACCAAAAAATTGCATATCTACTTACTAAAAGTCTCTTAGCAGAGCATTTTGCCTTCCTTAGGAAGCTAATAAGGATGAGATGGCATATTTCATCATCCTATTATACTTTATATACATTTGTACTTTGTCACTTTTTCCTTGTTCTCTCCTCACTAGGAGCATATTCATATTTAAGTGGAAGGTTGTTGGGGGTAAATGAATCTATGCCTAATCATTTGTGTATTCATTACACTGATAATACCTACATACATTGTACAATGCAAGTAGTGGGCACCCATCATTGTCACTTCATTCTTTATTCTTTTAGTGGCATTTGAATAAGGGAAAGCCAATGTGGCTATTGTAGTTATCACATTGTGTGTCTCTTCCTCTTGCTCTCTTGCTCCTTCCACCATAGATCTTGATTTTGCTCGTGCGCTTCCACTCAAGGTGTCTCCCTTCAATGGTATAGGGATAGAGATAGACTATGGAATTATTATGTATTGTGATAACATTAGTAGCATTATGCTAGCAAAGAGCTCAGTCTACCATGCAAGGACAAACCATATTGAAGTGCACTACTATTTCATTATAGAGAAGGTTATGGATGGAGAGATAGACTTGGTGTGTGTCAAAAACAAAGACCAAGTCCAAATTATCTTTACCAAAGCATTAGGTAAAGAAGAAATAAAATAACTAATAATAATAATAATAAATTTTCTTGAGTCTCCATATCTTGTAACATTGATCCTTCGATTGCACATTCATATCCATTCTTTTCATGCTAAAAAGAAGGAATCTTAGGAAGGGGACAAAATTTTAGATACTTGGGATTCCTGATTGCGGGTAGAGACCAAAGAACATAAAAGAACCAAGTGCAAATTGGGCAAGGTCAAGAAGGAGATTGATCATTAGAGTTTGATGGCTTAGTCATTCCATGCTAAATTAAAAGTTTATAGGTTCTTTGTGTACCTTACAAGCTTTGATTTCGTGGAACATATGATTGCAAAAATAATGGAACTTCTTTGACTTCCAATGTTATCTAGATAGCATATACACACATACATGCATGTGCACACATGTATACATGTGTGGACATATGCACATATATGCATGTGTGCACATGTATACATGTGTGAATATACACACAAGCATATATCCACACACATGCATAGACACACACCCCATATCCACATCACCTTTTCTATAAAAAAACTATGGTTTCTATTCTTGCATAGTCAACCCCTTCATGATAATTAAAGCCAAATCTAAAACAAAAAGATCAATTTCTTGAGAGGATGATCCATCTCAGCCATCTATTATGCATGTTGGGAGGCTATAGAGATAAAGAATCGATGAAGTCACTCAATCAATATGAATTGGTTACAAGAAAAATGGATAAATATTATAACAACCCTCATGGCAATTGATCTAGCATGCAATAAACTTTTTGGAAAACGAGGAAAAAGTGAAGAGACTGATCTTATTAAGACCTGGAAATAGAGATTAGTCATTGATCTTTTGAGCTACAATTAGCATGAGATCAGCATTATAACATTCGGCTCACCTAAAATTGGCCATAGACAAAAACTCTTCCACCCTGTGTTTAAGAGAAGCTTCTTTCATTGGCAAGCATCAATAAGCAAGCCCATAACAACAATTTTTGCATTGAGATTAGCCCCCCCTTGCATATGGCCCACTAGTTAGCAATTAAGTTACTAGATTCAATCATAAACATGGGCTACTCAATAGTATAGTTCTCCAATAGTATTGCAGCAACACCACTAGGAGACAGGTAATCAAAAGCCTATTACTCAGTGTAGCTTTATAGCCTATGGTATATGTATCCTAATTGAGTTTTCCAAAGGAGATATGTAAGCTCGTAGCATGAGATCATTCTAGACCTAGTAGTAAGTTACCCCTTTACCAGCCCATGGGAGTACTATTGTCCCTACCATACACATGACCAAGCCTTATCATAAAAACATTTTGCGAAGCAACTTGATAAGGATTGGCTAACCTCAAATCATTAGTCTAACACAAAGACTTATGTGCACCTTGATAATATTCTTGTAGGCCTATTTTTTGTCTCAATACCTATGCATCTCTAGCCCTTATTGTGCTTTATGCTTATGAATAGTTGCAATAAATTCTCACATGCATGGCCCTCTTATATCATTTATTCTACTCAAACTTGTTAGCTCCATAATCTCTCATCCCTCTCTTGTTATATGTCATGCAATATCATTGTTGTTTTGGCAACCTACACAAAGTCTTATATACTACAGAATCTAACTAATGGTTGGAGTCATTAACTGTAGCGTGGACAAGGTATAAATTTGTATATGGTTAAAGGAATGACAACCATGTTACCCCTCTAACACTTCCAACACTCCACTAGTCATGTTGTTGAGTTTTGCAAGTACAAAGCACAACTTCTCCATATCCTTTTATGTACTTGGCTCTTTTATTTCTAATAACACATAAAAGAATTTCTCTCGATGACCTATATATGGGTTTATTTGTATAGCCCTTGTAATTTTATTTATATAATTAAGTCTATTGAGCAGCACCTCTTCTCAATTGTCTTTGTATTACAAATTATTGTCACTCCATAGAGGTAGCTTTGTACTTATTCCAAAAAAAAAAGTTTAAGAGTGTACGGTTTGATATAAAAGGGCCTAAAATGATATCAATTGCCAACTAAGGTGGCAATGATCAAGTAAACTATCCTCAATCACATACATGTAATATCAAGGAAGTGGGTATTTTTCCTACCAATTTCAAATGAATCATCTAAGATGGTTGTAGTCCTTTCCCTTAAACATATATATTGTATCATCATAATCTTAGATGCATACATTTAAAGATAGGAACTAGAGTATGTTACGGCCATGCATCACTTGCCAAGTACCAAGGTTAGTTACGACTATTGCCTATAACCTTTCAATATGTCCAATCAATAAAAAACTATAAATGGTTTCCAAAGCTGAAATCCCTTTGGTTTCATACCCAATTGGTACCTTGGGTACATTGTTAGATTGGTTGAAAGTGTGATACTTAGAGGGATGCAAATAAACAAGAAAAGCAAACTTAAAATATGAGTCTTTTGCTATGAGCTAATGTCACCATGTTTCCGCAACACAAAGGAGCGAAAAATGGAAAAAAGGGAAAGAGCAAAAAAGGCGCAGGATAAAAGCAGAAAAAGATAAAAGCAAAAAAATGTGCCTTGACCGACAAACCAATCCCTGAAAAATTCAAATGTTCGGGCACGACCCTCAGAAAGCTTCGGTGTCGGGCCAAGGCAACGAAAGAGAAAAAAGGCGCACCATTAAAATGCGGAAGCGCCCCCGAATCTGTGTAAAAGAGTGCCAGGCTCGCTCCTATGCAAAGTGTATGCATTAGTTGGGAATAGGATAAATTAGAATGGTGGGAAATGGGAAAAATGGCCTAGGCTATGGCCGGCCATGTAAAAGAGGGAAAAGGAGATGACCGCCCAAAAAGAATTTAGGGCTTTGTATATAAAGTTGAAAAGTGAATGGGAAGCTCATTCTTTGGTGTGTGGCAAAAAGAGTCTTCTTCTTCCTCTCTTCTTCTCTCCTTCTTGCTTGTGTGTGTTCTTAAGAGAGGGAGTGTGAGAGTGTGAGGGAGTGAGTGTGTGTGAGAGTGAGGGATCAAGAGGGTGAAGCTCTTCACCATCTCCTCTCCTCTTCTTCTCTTCTCTTCTCTTCTCTTCTCTTCTCTTCTCTTCTCTTCTCTTCTCTTCTCTTCTCTTCTCTTGCGCACGCGGCTATGGAGGATGGAGCTTGGAGATGGAGGAGACTTGAGGATGCTTGAGCTAGCATCAAGAATCGTGGAGCTACCGGAGTGCAAGAGAGAGGAGGGTACTCGATCGGGCATCAAGGTAAGCTCACTACACTCGTAGGATCGACGGCGCGTCGGCTAGGTGAGAGATAGCCATTAGAGCTCGCTTGGAACGCTCGAACAATAAGCAGTCCGTGGATCTTGGCGGTTGAGCAAAAGCTCCCACATTTTGGTTCCGTTGTGCCGGGACCAACGGATTCAAGCTTGAGCACTTGCGCGCCTCATATCGAGCATCGAAGTAGGGTATCCATCCCCGAAATGGAGCTTGAGATAGGTAGGAAGTTGGGTGCTTTTAATCTTCAAAACAAATAAGTATTTTGGGATATTTTGGTTGGTTGATGATTGGAAAGCATGGAGGATCTATTTCAGTTTTTTGCCTTCGATTTTTGTTGCATTGAGTGTAGGTTAGAATTAGGAAATCGAACCGGAAAAGGGTAGGGTTTACTGTTTTAAAACAGGGCAAAACAGGGAAAAAATCGTGCAAAATGCTCGCTAATGAGGCCTAAGATCGACAAGAGAGTGATTGGAGGCGTCAACGCCACATTTGGGAAGGCATATAACAGCCAGGATGCCAAAAGAGAGCTCATTTGTGCCTTTCAGTGAGAGAGAGAGAGAGAGAGAGAGAGCTAGAGAGCCCTAGCCCGTGTGATTCGATCGCATCACCGACGCACTCACCGACTCGTTCAGGTATATGAATCCCTTCCTCTATCCCCCTAGATAGGATCTGGAGGGTTGTGCTTGGTATGATTGTGTAAATCACAAGAATCGATCAAAATCGACATCGTGTTGTTTTCGTCGCGCTGCGTTCGGCCCGTCCAAGCGGTCGCTTCTGGGCCGAGTCCCAGAATCGGCCCTCGGCCCCTTACCATTCGGCCACTCGGCCCAAAACCCTAGTCGGCCCTCGGACCTGTCCGAGGCAACGGTCCAAGTCAACCCACTCGGCCGTCCGATTCAAAGCTTTTTGCCACGTGGCACATCTGCCATTCGGACCATCCGAGCGACTCGTCCGAGTCCCAAATTCGAAACTCGGCCACACCCGGGATTCGGCCCTCAGCCAAGCGCCGTTCGGCCCGTCCGAATTACCCTATCCAAACCTACCATTCGGCCCGTCCGAATAAAAATCGTCCGAGTCAAATCCAAAGATTCGGCCCTTGACCCCGTGCCATTCGGCCCGTCCGAGTGACCCACTCGGACCCTGCAATTCGGACCAGTTGGTCCGAGTGCAACTTTTTGTCAAATCTGTCAGAAATTTGACCCGACCCGGCAAATATGCATTAGCGCAACTTGTCGAAACCCTTTAGGCGCACAGATCTTGATTCTGGCACACGTGATAAGAGAAATTGTAGTACACAGCCGCTTAACGGTTAGCAGTAGACAGTTGAGGGACCCAAGGACTCGGATGCGAGCCGTTGAACCGTAAAACCTGATCGACCGAAAGCAAATGAGGCAACGTATAAGGAAACCCTAAACCTTGACTAAACGGCCAAAAAATGGACCTACATGCCTATCAGGCCCAAAATGAGCGAGAGTGAGTAAGACGCCGGGGAATTGCTTGCGGCACTCACATTGAATTTTCGCACTTGAAGCACACGTAAGAAAGTTGAAAGCCTGATTGGGCACAAGTGCACGAGAAACAACACACTCACCGAGTGACCATAAATTGAGGCTTGTGTTCAATAATCAAAGGAACTCACTCTGATAAATCGCTTAAGGAACCCACTAGTAGGAGAAGACCCCAAGATTTAGACAAGTGCCTGAGTGCCCTACTAGTAGGACCTGGAGAAGACATGAAGACACGGAAAGCAACAAGATAGAGGATTGGACGCTGCCGGAGCTGCTTGGACTTATTGACATCCTCGTGGAGTTGGAAGCAGAAACAATGGCAGAATCAAGAGGCGAACAAGGAGAGGACCAATTAGACTTAGGATAATTTCCAACCTAAGTCCAGGAACTGGTCCACAACTACGATCTACTCACTAGGACTGTGATCTAGGGCAGACCCATAGAGGAAGTGGTAGCTAACCTGGAAGAAGAGAGAAGAGCTATCAAGAGAGCACTAGAAGGCATAATTGCCTACAACCATGGGCAAAGGGCTAGAAGGCTGCAGCAAGACGTAGATATGTACGAGACTAGACCAGTGCTAGACCTAGCTGGAACAGCCAAATTCAGGCCGAACGTAGAGAGGGAATGGGCAGCAGAGGCTGACATGACATTGAGAAAACTGGTAGCAAAGCGACTCTTGGACAACACATCCGTGGAACAGAGCGCTACTGTCCTAGCCACCGCGCTACTATCGAGATTCGGAGTCACACAAGGGGCTAAGGGGCAGGCTCGAATCCCCATAGTAGCAAAACAACTAGCTAAATACGAACCTAGCAGTGACCCGTACAGCTTCATGGAGCAGTTCGAGTAAGTGTGTGAGGCAAATGGTCTTACCAACCTTGCAGAGCGAGCTCACGCTTTCGGTCTGTGCTTAGGCAATAAGGGGAGGACCTGGTATTCTAGTTTGGATGACGCAGAACGTACAAACTTTGCTCACCTTAAGGGCCTATTCATCAAGAGTTTTTTGGAGACGGGGTATTCGGATAACCTCATAGTTAGGTTGATGAATATCAGTCAAAGGGAGAAGGAGGATGTTAGGGATTACGTCACTCAGGTGCGTAGCCTCTACAAGAGAATCCTTGCCAATGAGCGACCTACCGAGAGGGCAGTGTCTACAGTGTTCATGAGCGGGATTCGGAGCGAGGAGCTCTACAAGGCTTTGGCCAGTAACTCCGCCTTGCAACGAGACGTGCTAGCTAGAGTCTTCGAGGAGGCAATACGCGTAGATGTTCAACTCAGGGAACGCAGCATGAGGACTACCAACCGAGAAAGTACAAGCCAGAGGGACCCCGAGAGATCAACCACTTCGGGGGAAAAAGCAACTGCCAGTGTGCAGGATAATGGAAAGAGCGTAGACCACGACCAAGGGATGGAAGAGATGAGAATGGAGATTGCAAAGTTGCAAGAGCTCGTGAGGAAGCCTGTGAGATCGCATGTACAATGTATATACTGCGGAGGCAATCACCTCCTAGTCGAGTGCCAAGATCCTAGATCTTGGCCGTGCTCAAATTGTAGTAGATTCGGGCATGATGCAGTGCATTGCAGAATGCCAAGGAGATTCCCATATGCACAGCAGTACAACCCTCCATACTTAGGTAATAGGCCACCCAATTTCTTTGGGAGGGGAGCCCAATTAGCTCTTCCAGCACCGACTGACTTAAGACCTGCCGTGCCTAGGCTGGAGATGAACCCAACTGGTATACCCAGGCCACCAGGGCCTTTTGTAACCCACCCATCTAGCGATGCTCCTGTTCACTTTGTGGAGGAGCCTAATGAGGAAGAGACATATGTCAACCCGTACATATCCTATGACGAGGAGGGCAACCCAGTCCTAATGGACTATCAGCCCAGTGCCGGTGATGGCTTTAGGAAGAGGAAGAGGAAGAGGCTTTGGAGGGCCTAGCCAGGATCCAGTCATATGCTAGACTTGCAACCACCCAGGCCACATTTCATCACGCTGCCTAGAACAAGAACAAGCTAACAAGGACAAAGCAGATCTCCAATGCACAGAGTGTGGAATCACACATCTGTTTCCTGACTGTCCTAGGCGGAAGCCATCAACCAACTCTGCCAACATGCCATCGGTGCCTTTGGGGCTCTTTGGAGTGGAAACTTTTGGTAGTGAGTATATGCCCATCCCACTACATGCCATGACGCGAGCTCAAAAAAAGCAGGCGGGCATCTCCTTGCCAGGGCCAAGTAACCTTGACGCAACCTCAATAGGGATGAAAAGCCAGAGGAGACGGAAAAAGAGAACCGACGCAAAGATAACCCTTAAAACCGAGGAAGCGACTACGTTAGTAACGGGAAAGAAGGTCACAGACGCAGAGGCAGAGACCTCAGCTCCTAAGACAGCTGAGCTAGGGAGTGCCAAGGTAGGGGAATATCCCCACCCCAAACGGCAACTCGAGGCTATAGCCAAGATCAAGGAGTGGGTCAAGGACGCCCAAAAGCACCTCGAGGATGCTGAACCCATATTAGAAGATCCTATGGACGACTTCTCCAGTGTCAACACACCAGTCTATGGACGACTTCTCCAGTGTGAGCACACCAGTCTCACCTTCAAAACCACAAGCTGCGAGCATACCTGCACCACTGGGAGCGACTCAGTAGCAAGGCCAGGGGGAAACTTGCCAGGGCAGATAGAACGCATGGCCTAGAAATGCTAGCCTTAGGGGAAGACAAGAGCCCAGTAACCTCCTCACAACCTTGTTGTCTACTCCAGTAACTCTAAGCTTGGAAGATCTGCTTAGGCAAAATCATTCTTTGTGGCAGGAGTTAAAAGACTTGATCGAGGGACACACAGGACTTGCAGGTGCTAATCTGCAAGATCATGATGCAGTTACACAGATCCCAAGTCTAACTCTACACTCAAATCCTAAGTCTTTGCACATCAATGCTTTTTGGGAAGGCACTGAAATGCACACAGTTTTGCCCGTCCTAGCCTTAGGAGATATGACGCGAAAAGGAATTGTAGACACAGGCACAGGTGTTAGCGTACTAAACCATGTAGTCTTAGAGGCATGGGGAAACCCTCCTGTAGAGATTGCCAGGTTTAACATCATGTTAGCAAATGGAATGAAGATAAGACCATTCGGGGTCTTAAAGAATTGGCCAGTAAAGATTGCCGGTGTGCAATTTTTGGTAAACTTTATTGTCATGAAGGGAGTGGATTACGACATACTATTAGGCCGACCTTGAATGAGGAATGCGTGTGTCATAGAGGACTAGGGCAATGGGTTGATTTTCCTAGGGAACAGAACTAGTGCAGTAAGGGTAGAGATGGACACTTGGAAGATGACCCCTGTTGATCTAGCTGCCATCTCGGCTATGCTGAAAGGCGATACTCAAACGACCAAACCCTATGGATCACTCGCTAAATATATTCCTTGCCCTGAGGATGAGAGGGATTGGATGCACGTTTTGGCAACCATTGACCTACCATTCTCGGATGAGGAAGAACCATATCGGCAAGCTGTTAAAGCCGCAACCATGCCGACTGAGGAGCCAGTTGTACCACTTTGCATGATGGCAAGGAGCTCACTCAACCCGGGCAAACCAGTCTCATTCCACATCCCCAACAACAAACTAGAGCTTCAGGAAATTGTAGAGTATCTGACCAATAAATTGGAAGGCAATTTGGCTGCCAACTTAAAACCTCTACGTGATCTTTTAGCTAAGCCAGAATGGAAATGGACCAAGGTCCACAACCTGAATTTGTTATATAACTGGGCTTTAGTTACTAATGACACAGAGACTGGAGAGGAAAGCTTGGGTGATGATGAGCAGTCAGAAGGACAGGACTCGGATGATGAGGAGTATGAGGACTGCTGCTCTACGGGAGAAGAGAGTAAAGAAGAGATAGATACAATAGAGTACGACACGGAAGGAAAAGCGATAGAACAAATCAGGGCAGACTCGAGGCCTAAGAAAGGAAGGACCAGTCAGAATGAAAAAGGAGTCATGCGGATGGAGTGTGACAGATCCTGGCTAGAACACATAGGAGCTGTGGACTACGAGCAAGCTAGAGTGGCACGACCGTGGGTAATCCCAGTGCTCAAGACGGATGCACCTACTAAACTACGACCCCCTGGGGAAACACCTTCCTCAAGTGAGGGGTGCAAGTTTAACTCAGAGTCAGAAGTCACCACTGAGAGTGATCCCGAGATACCGCAACCCTCTAAGGTCAAACGCACCAAGGGAGACTTGCCAGTCCACCTGAGGTGCAGAAGGCTAAAAGAGGAGGCCATGAAGCAAGCAAGGGACTCAGAAGCAGAAAGGCAAAAGAAACCGCAGGATCTACCCAAACGGTTTACAAAATTTAAAAAGGGTGACAGAGTGGTGATTCTGCTAGGTGTGAAAAGACAAGGCCAAACTAGTGAGCCGATCGAGGGACCCGCCAAAGTCAAGGAAGTTAACTTGGCTGGGGAAGGTAAAAAGCCAAGACCGGTGTTCATTGCAGATGGCTTGGTGGAGGATGAGGAGACCAAACTCGTTGCACTCTTGCAAGAGTACATTGACGTATTTGCCTGGACATTGGACAAGCTTAAGGGAGTCGACCCTAGAGTCATGACTCATAATATCCCAATAGTCCCTGATGCAGTGCCAACGAAACAACAACCTTACCCCATGAATCCCAAACACGCCCATGCAATAAAAGAGGATATTGATAAACTCATGAGGGCAGGATTCATATATGAGATCGAGCACACGGACTGGGTATCACCTATCGTGATTGTCATGAAGAAAAATGGAAAAATCTGAGTGTGCATGAACTACAAGAAAGTGAATGCCGCTACGAAGAGGGATAGCTATCCTTTACCCTACACCGAGCACATGCTTGAGAGGGTAGCAAGTAAAGAAGCCTACAGTTTTCTGGATGGTTTCTCGGGCTATAATCAAGTGCAAGTGCACCCCGACGACAGGCACAAGACTGCCTTTGCCATAGAATGGGGTGTGTTCGCCTACATTGTCATGCCTTTTGGGCTAATGAACGCACCTGCAACTTTTCAACGCCTAATGTGCACTATTTTTAAGAACATGCTTAGGCGCGAATTGGAAGTGTTTGTAGACGACTTATACTTACACTCTAGTTGGGCCGAACACTTGGAGAAATTGAAAGTTGTCTTTGAAAGGTGTAGGATGTACCACCTCTCGTTGAACCCCTTAAAGTGCCAGTTCTGGGTGAAACACGGATGCATCTTAGGGCATGTAGTGTCAAGGAACGGCATTGCCACTGACTTTTCCAAAGTCAGAGTCATTGTTGCCTTACCGCCACCCGATAACTACAAGGGAGTTCAGTGCTTCTTAGGACACACTGGATATTATCGACGCTTTGTACAAATTATGCACTAATTGCCAGACCATTGTACAAGCTGCTAAAATGTTCGAGTGGACGGAGGAATGCCAGCGCGCATATGAGGAGTTAAAAAAGGCTCTTACGACTGCACCAATCTTACGAGCCCCAGACTGGAACATAACGCTCCATGTACACATAGACGTCTCTAAGTTCGCTATTGGAGTTGTGCTATGCCAGCCTGGTGAACATAACTTAGATTACCCGGTGAGTTTTGCCAGCAGGCAGCTCACAGAGATCGAGATGAACTATGCCACGACAGAAAGGGAGGGGTTGGCCATGGTATTTGCGGTAAAGAAATTTAGGCATTACCTGTTGGCCACTCCCTTTGTCTTCTTTGTTGACCATCAAGCCTTGCTGTATCTTGTGAACAAGCCTTGCGCTACAGGATGCATAGCTAGATGGTTACTCCTTCTACTGGAGTTTGACTTCTCTGTGGTTGTACGCAAAGGAAAGCAGCATTACATGGCTGACCACATGTCCCGCATAGCCACAGGAGAAGCCGCTGGACAAGGCATACCTGACGATTTATCGGGCGCTCATCTCTTTAACCTGTATAGCGAGAGAGAATTATTTAAAGCTGATCTGACGCCGTATTGGGTCGATGACATAGTGCAAGTGCTAGAAAACGGACTACTTGAGCGACCCATTGAGAAGGCCAGGTTGAGAAGACTTATCCTCAAAATTCAGCCATACCAACTGATAGCCGGCCAGCTCTACAGGTTGGGACAAGACGGTTTATTGCGCAGATGCGTATGTGAGCACGAGATGCACGATGCATTGAATGAAGCACATGGCGGAATCGCTGGAGGACACTTTAGCGAAGACACAACAACCCGAAAGGTGCTACAATCCCAACTATGGTGGCCCACCCTCTTCCACGATGCAGCTAAATTCGTAAAGCACTGCGATGAGTGCCAAAGGACCAAAGTGCCTGTGCGGAAAGACAAGATGGAGTTGACCCATGTCATAGCCCGACAACCCTTTGAAAAATGGGGCATCGATTTTATTGGACCGATCAATCCTGCGGCACAATATTCCCAAGCTCGCTACATCATAGTGGCAACCAACTATCTAACGAAGTGGGCAGAGGTACGAGCCATGAGGAAGAATGATACTAGGACCACTGCAAAGTTCTTGTGGGAGCAGGTCATTTCATGGTTTGGCTGTCCAATTGAACTTGTAAGCGACCAAGGCACGCACTTCGTTAATGAAGTGATTGCCCACCTGCTCTCTACCTTCCTAATAATTCATCGAAAGTCCTCTCCCTATTACCCTCAGGCTAATGGCCAAGCCGAATCCACAAATAAAATCCTAGTCAACGTGCTTACAAAGGTCGTGTCTACTTTAAGAAGTGACTGGGACAACAAGCTAATGGCAGACTTGTGGGCCTATCGCACAGCTTATAAAACGGCTGTAGGACAAACGCCTTTTAGGCTGACGTACGAAACTGAAGCCATTTTGCCCTTAGAATTCTTCATCCCTAGCTTAAGGCTAGCAGTCCAGGAGCATTGGGAGGGAAGAGAGGCTTGGACCAATCGCTTAGTGGAGCTAGAGCGCCTAACGGAGCCCCGACTCCTCGCCACTTACTCTCTGATTTGTGAGAAGGCTCAACGAAAGATGTGGTTTGACAAGCATGTCAAATAGCGAGACTTTGAACAAGGGGACCTTGTTCTGCTATACTCTGTAAAAGGACATAAACAGAATATGAAGTTTTGGGGGCTAGGGCCTTTCAGAGTACGCATGATTGGTAGAACAGGGAATGTTGAGTTGGAGACACTTGAAGGCGAAGGAATAGGCTTTTTTAATGGCAGCCGCATAAAGAAGGACTATCCTCCTTCCCATCCATTACATGAGCCACCCATGCTAGAACCCCCAATGAACGTATGCATGGCTACTATAACTGACCTTACAGATCAGGACGAAGAAGCAGTGGCACCGGCATATCTACGAATCCTAGTCACAGCAGGAGTGACGTATTCTTTCGATGCCTTGATTGATGAAGGTGCCGACTACAACATCTTGACGCATGACCATTGGACACGCATTGGTCAACCGAAACTACAACCCACTAATGCCAAACTCACCCCGTTTGGGGGTACTGCTTATTCACTCCTAGGGAAGTGCAAGGTAGTCGTTTCCATCGAGTCTGAAAGTTTACCAGCTTTCTTCCATGTGTTGCTTGACACTAAAGGAGCCGGTAATGTGTCACTATTGGGTCGCACTTTCAAGAAGCAAATGAACTGTAATGTGGATTACAACCTAAACCGCATTCATCTTGCTATCGGCAATGTGCGTATAGTGATGACTTTTAGCAAGGGCTGTCATGATTCCTCCACCATTACGAAGCCACCGCTAGAAACCCCTACGACCACGCTCCAGCCCGAGTCTAAACAGAAGAAAACTACGACCTCGTGCCAGGCTCTCGACCCCAGGCCCAAACCCACCAAGAGTGCTTACAAGGCCAAGGAGTCCAAGCTTATATGGGTGCCAAAATGGCAAAAACCACATCCGGGTAGACCACCCAAACGTGATCCTAAACGCCAAAATTATCAGCCGTCATGGCCTAAGAGGCAGTCTAGACGCTATCGACGTAGACACACAACCACGCCGCGATGGATCCCCAAAAATCTCTTGTGAGCACAAGGATACTACGAGGGCAACCCCTGGATTTGGGTGCCTAAAAATGGCCACCTAAAAAGCTCATCTACAAGCAATCTCACCCCAGGGAGGGAGGCTTGCACACGTGGTGCCCAGAACATAGTCAGCACACCATCGCCAGCTGTGGCTAGTAAGCCCAAGCTCATCTATCGACCAAAGCAAACGCCACAAGCCTTAAACTTACCTAATCTAGAGAACTTAGAACCCAGCACAACTCCCCTGCCCCCAGACCTTCCTACAGCACCTCAAAGTGCTTCAGAGTGCAAAGCCCAACCTGTGACACCAATGATGGAGTCACCACTATCCAGTCTAGTCGCACCATCCCCACCAGCAGGCCTTAAACCTTTCTACGCGATAGGACCTTTCCTCTCCTTGGCTAAGGACCTTGCTGCAACTTCTAGGGATGACTTAATCACCTGCATCAAGATGTTGGACGAAACTTTCACTACATTTGCTAGAAGTTATGAGAGGCTAGACCTAGGCCTTCTTGACAAAACACTTGCTTTGCATGTTCGTGCATTACCATGCACTTGGGAAGAATACGAACTTATGACCACTAAATTCCCCAAAATTGCTGCCGAACTGATAGCAAACGACGAAATCTCAAAGGAACAAGCTGCCCTCAGAAGACTAATCACTTCATATCGTAAGCCTCCTCGTTCTGTTCCTGAACACGAGTTGCAAGAGCTCACGCAGATGGCAAGCTCGCCTTCCACGTTCTTGCAGTAGTGGTTTGCTCTGAGAATCCAATGGGAGAAAAAAGGTTGCCAGATAATGACCAATGCTGAGCAATGCAGGGCAGTTAAAACCATCGAATATGACCCTACTTATGTGGCACCTATCTCGTTTAGGGTTTTGGCCATCACCCACAATCAGCATTTGGACGACCATATTCTCGCTCACCCCTACATTGACCAATTCCTCACGGAAGAGGAATTACATGTTGCCAGCCGCCTTAATACTGGAGATCTCTTTCACGATGTCTTGACCTGCATCTCCCAAGTCTCCATCCAACCATCTGCTCTTGATTGTCATGCTCAACTGGAATACAATCCAAAATTCTACACGTGGCTTCTTCACACGTAAACTCCTACCCCAATAGGCCCAAAGCCCTTCACCTCTTAACCCCCAATCCTAGGAAGGATTCGTTTCTAAGCCGGAAGAGGAGGGGGTACGTGAGTATGTGGTGAAGGTGAAAAGAATCAAATAAGAAATGAATAAAAAGGAGGTACTATAAAGTAAAGGTAGTGAAAAGCGTAAGCATATAGTAAGAAAGTGAAAAGCATAAGCATATAGTATGAGAAAAATGGCTTCCTAAAAAATTCAGTCAAGAGTTTTTATTCTTGCATAAACAGCAGTGATATGTGAAAATGCTAACGAAAGTTACGAATTATGGCAGGAGCAAAAAATGTCGCAGCAAGACCGCGCCCATCGACTCCCGTTCACAGACGAGGAAAGGGAGCAGTATCGCATCCATTTAGAGAACCGTGCCTTTGGCCAACTCAAGTTCCGAACCATCCACAACATCGAAGTCGTGGTGGCGAAAGAGGAGGCAGCCAGGAGGGTAGTGGCATAGTGCAACCTTACAAAATATATTGAAAATTTCTTGCAGGAGCCGGATCACTTAAAATGCGTAGAATTCCTCAGAACATACAATCCGGACCAGGAAGGTGGCATTGTAATAGTGGGCCGAGGAGAGGGTGCAAAGCAGGTGCAAGTTCGGTTGGATCCAGTCTTGGTGGAAAAGGCTCTAGGATTGGTACCAAGGACAGAAAGGAGACAAAAAAGGGATGTTTATGCCTTGCTGAAAATGAAGAAGGAAGAGGTGCTCACGAATGACGGCATAAGCATCCAGGACATCCCTGACATAGACGCTAGGTTGCAGGCCAAGTTGGTGCACGTGCTCTTCTCCAGCCAACGTTACAATTTCTTAATGCATCGAATTAGCATGCCAATGCTAGAGAATGTAGCAGCCCACACCCTAGACGAGGTGGATTGGAATGGCTACGTGCAAAAGATGATTGATCAAGAGGCCAAGGCACTAGCCCTGGGAAGTGCACCAACAGGAGGAGAATCTCCGGCTTCTAAGGTAACGGAAAGGAAGAAAGCCTCCTCCAAGGCCTCTTTCATCGGATACGGAGGAGTCTTGACTGCACTCATTCAGGAGGCAGTAAAGGCAGCACAGGAGCCGGAGGAGGGAGAAGGAGAAACGTCGGAGAGGTCGCCCCCTCATCAGGACAAAGACAGGTCCACCGACAGAATGGAAACAGAAGAAGAAGGGGAGGGACAAACTAGTAAGAAGACAATCAAGACAACGAAGAAGAAGGCGGCGCAGAGGAAGAAGAAGAATGACGAAGGCAGGAAGAAGGAAAGGGAAGACTTGGAAAGGGCGAAGAAGGAATCCCTGAAAGAAGCAAAGGAGAGAGAGAACAAAGAGACAAGAGGAGGAGAGGGAAAAAGAGGAGTTACAGAAAGCAAAGGAGGCCTCAAAACAAGAAGCTGAAGAGGAGAAAAGGAGGGAAAGAGAACAGAAAGGGAAAAAGAAGGAGGAGCAGAAGAAAAGACAGAAGGAAAGGAAGAGAAAAGCGGATGAGGAGGAGGAGGAGCTACGAAGAAAGGAGGAAGAGGACCTGGCGGAGGCCACCCGCCGGTCCATCGAACAACAGTGCCAAGCAGACGAACTAAGGAACCTGAGCCCATGCAGAGAAGAGGGGCCAGGGTCCAGCACACAGGTGCCAAAGTTCGTGCCACCTCCAGTTCCCGAAGGCAAAGGCAAGGCCCCGCTCCATCCGATCCCTACCCTCCTGGTGCATTCCGCAGAATTCACCCCCAGCATCCCCACTAGCGCAGATGTGTCAAACTTCCTGGCATGGATGCAGTATTTTATCAACAAGGAAATGGGCCAGGGGCAGAGCATGGAGACTACGGCCACAGGACAGAAGAGGCCAGCCACGGATGCAGAGTCCAAGCAAGAGCCCAAAAAGCAAAAAGTCGAAGCCTCAACCTCGCCCATTCACACAACGATGACGGCACCGGCTAATTACGACGAATACGTCGCCGAGCTGCTCTCCCAATTGGAGAGAGCGAAGGAGGAATGCAAGATAGTCGTGGCTGAGTTGGCAGTCGAGAAGGAAACAATGGCCGTCGTCCAGCTGGACAAGACAAGAATGATAGCCTTGCAGCAACGCGAGATTGCAGATCTAAAACAAGAACTGAAGGCTAGGGATGAGAGGGAGGAACATTGGAGGCAGCTACTCGAAAACGAGACTCAAGAATTAGTAAACATGCAAAGAGAGCACAAGCTCTTAGTAGTGCAGTACCAGGAGCTTGCTGCGCAATCTGCTCAGATTGATGCACTCGTGACGGAGCTGAATGCCAGGGAGGAAGAAAGAAAACGAGGCATGGAGGAGCAGCAGGAGGAACTCAAGCGCCTAACAAATCAGCTGACCTCTGAAAGAGGAGAACAAGAGAGGCTAGTCAGGGAACTAGAGGATTATGAGCAAAAAATCATGATGCTGACCCTAAGACAGGGAGAGGCCTTGGAAGTAATGAACAAAAGGGCAGAGGAGTGGGCTGCGCACAACGAGAAGAGGGTGAAAACACTCGCGCGCCACCTTGCTCTGACAGAAAAGGAAAAAATCATTGTGAAGAGCAAGGCGGAGGCTGTCCGAGTGGCCTTCAGCACTCAACAGAAGGCCTTCCTCGACACTATCCTGGACGCCACGCACGCAGCGCAAGGAGAGCCACTAGCAGCAATGCAAAGAAAGCTTGGTATGGCAAGAAGAGCCCTACACACTGGACTACAGATGCCACCATTACCGGCAGAGGTTAGGTTGAGTTTGGATGAACAGCGAAAATACCTAATGCTGGCCGGCCTAACCCCCCAGGAGATAGACGCCCTCGGGTTCGAGGAAGAAGCAGCACACGCAGAACAGCAGGGGGGAGAAGCAGAGCTGGAAATCGATGTGAATCGATTCAGGGAAGACATAGTCCCACAACCCCCCTCGCCGCAGGCCCAAGACCCGCCACGAGAAGACCCAACAGAAAGAAAAGCCATCTCTAAAGAAAGACGCAAAAAGCTGGTGGAGGAGGCCAGACAGAAACTGAGAGCCAAGCCAGCCGTACTACCGTCCACGCCTCTCCCTCCGTGCCCAGATGATCTTCCCGTAGGATTTCACACAGAACTGGTGGTGTGGCAGGTACAAGAACTAGGAAAGGATCCATTCTCCTTCATTTTCCTCCTACCCAACAGTCTGCGGAGGGTCCTGCCTCTCAAAGTGATGGACGAGGTGATCGCGGTCAGTGGCCGGTTGGGGAAAAAATGGCTGGAGGAGTGGGAAAAGACCCCAACCTCTTGGGGCACCGAAGCAACCGACTCTACTGGCAAGATAAAATTTTTGAAATCCCCCACACTATACAAAACTACAAGAGCCAACCCCTGTGGAGGAGGCAAGTATGTGACATAAGCATACTCGCCTGGATGGCTTTTTATAATACCCTACTTACATGGCGTACCCTCGAAGGGTAGGGGTAGATTTTGATGCCACCCTCCACGGGCAGTATGACTTTCCCGTTTTTTATAACTCCACTGTAGCATCCTTTGAGAACACCCTTCTTTTTACCGCAGAAAGCCTAGACGAGTCTATGATGCACTTCCTTGTGGACTTTTCCTCATGTCCTGACCCCGCTTTCATAACCACTTGTAATTATCTTAGGTTACTTAGGCTACTTCTTAAGCATGACCCGACTCCACAACAGCACGGCCTACCTCCCCTATTCTTTGACCCTAATGCTTTAGATAATTGCACCATGGCTCGTCTCATGATGAGGGCTAGTCTCCTTCCCTCTTTTTGCCTAGCCCTCCTAGAGGACATAAACGACAGCCAGTTCACTAGATGCAACCATCCCTTTCTCTCCACCACCTCCCTTCATGTCCGCATGAATCTAAAAGATTACATGCAAAGTCGCCAATTCTTGAGCAAGTCTCTCCGACCCCCTTGTCCTCCTCATTCCGACCAAGACAATTAGGCCTATGTATCATTTCAAAAAAAAAAAGGGAAAGAAAAAGAAGAAGAAGAAGAAGAAGAAGAAGAAGAAGAAGAAGCACCACAGTCACTGCACCTAGGGTTCTCCCTAGCCCCCTCCCCCACTTCACGCTTAGGGCACATCAAGGGCAGGACTTTCAGACCTGTCACCCTAAGGCTCACACCGCACCTCCAACGAAGCACAAGCTAGGTCCTCAAGTGTGGGACATTACCAAGGGCTTTCCCAAGGTTAGACCCATCTCCCAGTTCCACTGCCACGAGCACCACACACTACACGGCAAGTAGACACACCCCTTAAGGAGTGCACAACTTTTCTTGCAGGTTATATTCGACTCTCAAGAAATGGCTACTCGCGAAAGAGGATCACCCACGGCATCCTTTAATAACCCAAACGTGCCGGCATCCAGCCATCCGCCTGCTGCTGATGGCCACCATGATCGAACCAGGTCAAGGTAGAACTACCATTGGCATAGATCTTGGAACCGCATCGTCCAATTATCCATGCCCAATGCCTCAAGATCCACGAATCGCTTATTGATTCCACAAGCCTGAAGACCTTCAACTCAAAACTAAAGACCTTCAACTCAAAGACAAGGATCTTCAATCGAAGCCACGGGTTTTCAAAACAAGCAGCGCTCGAGGGGTTTCTCCAGAATAAATCCCTCCAATACCATCATCCTAAGGGATTGCTTATTGCTTCAAGCGTTTCTCATACTCAAAAGACGACCGGCTACATAACCAGCGCCACAACCGTGTGACATATGCCGAGTATCTTCATGGAGCCTAAAGCACGCCGGAATCTCTCCTGGTCATCATCCCCAACCTCCATCACCTATCAATCCCCCCAACCACCCACCTACCTGTTCCGCCTAACAGCTGACCTAACTAGCCACTATGTCCCACCACAATGCCATGGGACTGGCACTTGGCTAGGAGGGGGGTAATGTTACCGTGTTTCCGCAGCACAAAGGAGCGAAAAATGGAAAAAAGGGAAATAGCAAAAAAGGCGCAGGATAAAAGCAGAAAAAGGCGCCTTGACCGGCAACCAATCCCTGAAAAATTCAAATGTTCGGGCACGACCCTCAGAAAGCTTCGGTGTCGGGCCAAGGCAAAGAAAGAGAAAAAAGGCGCACCATTAAAATGCGGAAGCGCCCTCGAATCTGTGTAAAAGAGTGCCAGGCTCGCTCCTGTGCAAAGTGTATGCATTAGTTGGGAATAGGATAAATTAGGATGGTGGGAAATGAGAAAAAGGGCCTAGGCTACGACCGGCCATGTAAAAGAGGGAAAAGGGGATGACCGCCCAAAAAGGATTTAGGGCTTTGTATATAAAGTTGAAAAGTGAATGAGAAGCTCATTCTTTGGTGTGTGGCAAAAAGAGTCTTCTTCTTCCTCTCTTCTTCTCTCCTTCTTGCTTGTGTGTGCTCTTGAGAGAGGGAGTGTGAGAGTGAGGGATCAAGAGGGTGAAGCTCTTCACCATCTCCTCTCCCCTTCTTATCTTCTCTTCTCTTCTCTTCTCTTCTCTTCTCTTCTCTTGTGCACGCGGCTATGGAAGATGGAGCTTGGAGATGGAGGAGGCTTGAGGATGCTTGAGCTAGCATCAAGAATCGTGGAGCTACCGGAGTGCAAGAGAGAGGAGGGTACTCGATCGAGCATCAAGGTAAGCTCACTACACTCGTAGGATTGACGACGCGTCGGCTAGGTGAGAGATAGCCATTAGAGCTCGCTTGGAACGCTTGAACAATAAGCGGTCTGTGGGTCTTGGCGGTTGAGCAAAATCTCCCACAGTTAACTTGTGGAGATTGACAATTGAGCCTCAAAATTTTGTTGCAAGTTATGCATAATACTATATGTCCTAGACTACAATACCATAATATTGATAAGGACCCTAATTCATTAGTTAGTCTAAAACTGCAGTAGAACCAGTTAAAATGTTGTTGCATATTGTAAAGATAAACTTGTGGTAGCTCCAAACCTAGGATGTTTGAAAGTATAGATGTAAAAAAATAAAAAATGATCAAAGAAAAAACCATTAAACTTTCAAATTACCTAGGATAAGACTTTTCTTTCTTAGAAAGGCCAAATGCAAGTATTCACATGTAAAGAAAGTTATTTAGTAGTATGTTTATATTGGTCCTTGTTGATAAGCTAGATTGTCTAACCATTATTACCATGGATATCGATAACAAGTGGTTAAAAATAATAATGCTTATAGTCCCACATGTGCAGTCTAGGTCTTCATCTAACAATTTCCTATGGATGGATTCAAGAATAGTTTTAACCTGTGATATCGATGGTTGATGATTGTAGAGATAACGTTGGACTCTTGGTGATAAAGAATAAAGGTGATAGTCATGTCTCCCTTTTGGAATACAGTGTTTTACTTTTGCAAATCATGAGAACTTTGAGTCCTGATGAATTTATATATTTCTAGAAGCTTTCTTTTGAAACGCATCAATAATAGAACATACTATTTCCTTATTTATATATGGTCCAAGTTTTGTGAAGGTTTTCCAAAAAAACACATGTGTGCATGCACATATGCACACACACAAACACATGCATGTGCACGTGTACACACACACACACACACACAAAGGGGGAGACACTGAAGACCTCTACATTTGTTGACTTAGGACTATGTTGAAGCCATTGTTTTGAGCATCACCTTAGCCACAATCCAAATAATATATAATATAAATGATGAGCATTGAAACCGAATTGGAGATACCATATCCAAAATAACTTTAAATATAGATGTTTAAAGAATTAAAAGAAATTCAATGTACCTCGTGGAATAACATAGATTCTTGTTGAAATTCCATTTTAAAAAATACATGGATGTAACAACAATGCTATAATGGAATACAAATAAAAATGGATGATCATAACTCAATTAATCCTATAATGTAAGCACTATTCTTATGCCATTAGTTTGTCATTGAGCATTTCTTCCTTATCACTCCATTTTTACCAGTGAGAACACCTAATTCACTCAATTTCACAAGGGAGACTTCAAATTGTTTGAAGAACTTCTCTTGGCTTTTTGCATACTCTACTACTAATTTCTTTGTGTCGATGGCATTCAGAAGGCTTGCATCTGAATGAAAAATTGCTGTGTTAGATAATACATTCTTGAAGTAGTGGTTGTTGAAGGTATCCTTGGTAGTGAAGTCAAGGTGGACTGTTAGTTTTGCCTTTGTAGAGCTATTTGCAGGAAAGCAAATGCGTGATAAATTAGCTGCAAAGGATGGATTGAGGTCCTTTGAGAATGTTGGAGAGATTTGATTGTCGACAACCCTACAATGAGCTTGTCCAATTGTATGTGCACCTGGTGTTGTCAATATTTCTTATTAGCTAGCAGAACTCAATAAAATGACATGTAGAAATTCACATGATTAGTTTGATCGATATGCTCATGAAAGAAATGCTTCCTAATTGTAAGTCCTTTATAAGGATTTATCCTAATTGTAGACATGATCTTATTTGCTCAAGTTGAAAGAAATGCTCATGAAAGTAAGTCCTTTATAAGGATTTATCCTAATTGTAGACATGATCTTATTTGCTCAAGTTGAACATTACTTGAGTTGAAAATTTGATGTTTCTTAAGGTTTGAACATTTAAGTGTGTGTGTGTTTTGCACATGAGGTTACAATCTATGCCCTTGTTTAAAAGATTGCCATTTTAAATAGTTCACATTTGTATACTTTTATTCAAAGCATGTCATTGATAGACCAAGGTTGCAATCTATGCCCTTGTTTAAAAGATTGCCATTTGAAATAGTTCACATTTGTATACTTTTATTATTGCCATTTTAAATAGTTCGCATTTGTACACTTTTATTCAATGCATGTCATTGATAGAACAAACTTCTTAATATTTGTGAGTAGTGACTTTCTCATGAATTTACCTACTTATACCAAATCTTATGATGATTTTCCCCTTCTTACAAAATGGTTTTGAGCTTAATGTACCTGATAATGCAACAAGGTCTGTAACGTCCAAACTATGATTTTGAAAATTCTGTTTCAAAGATGTGATGTTGGAAGTTGGAGGGGGGATGTTTGCAATCACTGTCTGATTGGATGCAACAAACTTGCTATCTCGCCTACCAGTAGGTACTGCAATTTTGGGGCCTCCAACCTGTACAATACACCACATTGGGATAGGAAGATTTGCAAAAATTATAGACATGAATTTCAAAATAAATACTCCACTATAGAATATATTAAAGTACCAAAATCATGCATGGCAAGAATCGTCACTTTCAACTTACTAGCACAACAAAAGACTGCTAGTATTGAAACTGGAATTTAGAGAGTAGAAAACAGCAAGACACATTATATGGAATAACATCATGTCATACATAATCAATCGTGTTTGGAAAAGTTGATACAAACCAATTCAATAGCTATTATGGTTGATAATGCAATGGTATCTGCACATGAAACAACATTCGGGCAAACTACTTCCACAGCCTCTTTAATCTTGTCAATAAGCTTGAGTGACGAGACTCGGATTGATGCCTTATTGGGAGTAGCAGTTTGCTCTGTGATAGGTTTCTCAAGTAGGATGGATGCATCGCAACCCTACAAGCAATCATGTAGAATTTGAGGACATTTAAAACTTGTTTGAGAAATGCAACATAATTTGATTGTTTATACAAGCTAACTCCTCCTATTAGAAGGTTCTTTATTTAAGCTTGATGTACCAAAATGTGCTTATCTAAGACAATAGTGTAATGAGCTGCCTTGCATATATTTTTAAGGATAAGTTTACATCTTGTGAAGTGGAGGATAACATAGTAAGATTTTTCTCAATCATGGATTTAAAATTTTGTGAAGCTTAATGTATCCTAAGGCCAATTCTCATGAGGCCCATAGCAAAAAAAGGGCTAACCACATGAATCGTCAAATGTAATAAACAAGAAAGGCTCCCAATAGATCATAGAAACTTTTATTTTGGAAAACATTGCATGTCTAACCTTATTTAGATAGTACATTACAGTTTACATGCATCATTTTGGTGGTTTACTAGTCAATGCACAAAGAATGACATCTTTCAAGTTCAAATCTTCCTTCAAGTGATGAAAACATCAAAATCATACAATCACTAATGCATTGAGATTTAAAATTCCGAAATAAACTACATCTAGACCATCAAATTTACAAACAATTTGTAAACTCAAGCTACGGCTAGAGAAGTGCAAACATTAAGCAATATGAGAGTTCCCATTTACTTACTCTCCTTATGAGTCGTCCTTGAACCCAATAGTTTGGATGTTACGCTAACAAAAATAGTCACGAATGCTAATTTATTTTCTTGGTACTATAAGGGTAAGTGTCACAAGACTATGACATTTAATTCTCCTACTCCTTCATGTGACACATAATAGTTATGGTAAATAAAAGATTTAGATAGAGACCATTCAAATAGTTATACTAATAACTAGCTAGTTGTGGGTAGCTCAAACTTCCTTGCTCAATCTCCCTTCCTTTCCAATCTATGAATCTTGCCAACTTTATTTTCCGAACTGGGACTTTGTCTAATGGGATTAAGGCTAGCTAGATAAAAGATGAAAGATCAAATACTCCTGAGCAAATGTCATAAAGCAATGTTTGAAGAAAAGAAATGTTAGTCCCCCCCCCCCCCCCCCCCTCTCTCTCTCTCTCTCTCTCTCTCTCTCTCTCTCTCTCTCTCTCTCTCAATATCAATCAATGCACCATGACCTGCAGGAAACAGTCTCTCTCTCTCTCTCTCAATATCAACCAATGCACCATGACCTGCAGGAAACAGTCATGGAACATGATGCGCAGGAGATATATATATGTATCTCTCTCTCTCTCTCTCTCTCTCTCTCTCTCTCTCTCTCTCTCTCTCTCTCTCTCGTATATATACATATCTCTCTCTCTCTAGTCTCTCTCTCTCTCTCTCTCTCTCTCTCTCTCTCTCTCTCTCTCTCTCTCTCTCTCTCTCTCTCTCTCTCTCTCTCTCTCTCTCTCGTATATATACATATCTCTCTCTCTCTAGTCTCTCTCTCTCAATATCAGTCAATGCACCGTCACCTGCACGAAACAGTCATGGAACATAATGCGCAGGATGCCAGCAGCTTGGCTGGGGTCTCGCTTGATGGCCGCCCTCACTTTCTCTCGGATGATGGAGTGGAGTCCCGGGCACGAGTGCTTGTAGAAGTCATAGGAGAGGCCGGAAGGCCGCTGCGTGTAAATAACTGCAGCTTCTGCTGCAGGAGACAGGCCGAGAGCGAGCTGGAGCAGGCTGAGGAGGTGCAAGAACAGTAAAAGGAGCCTGGCCATGCTCGATTGATAGAGCTAAAGTTGACAGACTCTGAGAGAGAGAGAGAGAGAGAGAGAGAGAGAGAGAGAGAGAGAGAGAGAGAGAGAGAGAGAGAGAGAGAGAGAGAGAGAGAGAGAGAGAGAGAGTCGATAGATCAGTAGTAGTTCTAGTAAACCTCTTCTCGACTCTCAGTACGTGTAGTCAACCTCTGTATTTTATAGTCTCTCTCTCTCTCTCTCTCTTTCTCTCTCTCTCTCTCTCCCCGCCCGCGCCCCCCAATAAAAGCATTCTAACCAATGTTTCAATCGCCCCCCTCCCCCATCGAGCCTCACCAATCTATCCCCATAATACCCCCCCTTCCATCTCTAGCCGCAACCTTAATTAGAGACCCAACCTCCATCCTTTTTATGACTTGTAACCAATCATCCACCACCCCCTTTTAATGGTTTGATTTGCCCAGCTAATAGATTCACCCATTCAATCTCTTCCATCAATTTCTTTCAACTACTTAGATGCCTAGCCCTTCCTCCAAAGTGTAGCCCAACCATCAACTCATCCTTACTCATGACTTGTCTTTTTCAAAAATGTCAAAAATGAGAAGCAGATATTTGTGTTGATTAAAATATTTACAACCTTACAAAAGAACATTATGCTCTTTGAGTCATGTTGTCTTTGTTGACCCTTAAATAGTACATAATGCAACTCCAAGAAAGTTGAGTACTCTCTTCATATGGTATCCAAAGTACAATGTCAAATTATACCACTTCCACTTGAACTTACCAAGAATGAAAATTGTGACTAACTAGCATGTGGGTCTTATGGCAAGTTTCAAGTGATGCATGGAAAGCACTTCTACCTTTTTTAAACGCGCACTTCTTACGTCAAGGGTCTGTGCTTCCATGGGTGCAAGGTGTGTAGTGCAAGAGGGGGGTTGTGAATCAAGCACAAATAGGTGAGCAAATCGGTTTCCTCAAATAAAAGGATACATTTTGGTTTTGCAATAAACTATCTACACCAACAAGGCGGATGTACAACACAATGATAAATGAAGCATAGCATTGCTCCCTTCTTCCCACCTTTTAAAGATTTTGTTTTATAAAGAAAGAGAAAGTTAAGAAAAAAAAAAGTGATCTTGAGATGAACTAAATTAGCTCTTAACTCAATGAAACTAGGACTAATTTTTGAAGGATAATTCTCTATTCCACCTACCATGATAAGAAGCATATGCCCTAACAAGCAATGCTAACAAAGCCAATCAAGAGAGCTTGAGGATATGTCAAAACATGTGTGAATTTGATTCATGGAGTCATCCCTAGCAACACCAATCTATCAATGACTAACAAAAGGCAGAGGATTTGATTTAGTATTCAACCTTATCCAAGGCATAAACTAGCAATGCTTGAGGAGGCAAGACCTATACATACAAGTACACAAACATGGCTTGTAAATTTTATGTGTAGCAATATATAAATGATAAAATTGAGCTTTATTTGGTATTAAATCTAGTCTCTCCTTTTTAAGACTACAGATGTTGATCTTATTGTTTGTATTTGAAATCTAGCTACACATGATACAAATATGCATACAAATGTCAACTATGGAAGAAACATCCCTCCAAAATTCCTAACAATTAACATAATGATTTCGCTAATTTGGTATAATATATGACAAGAGCTCCCATGAGAGGTTAGCATGTGATCCCTTGTTTTCATATTGACCAAGAGGTGATTCTTAACCCATAATATATTGTTAATATCTTAGTATCATTGATTATGGACTTTTTAACAAATAATGCACATTGCAAGTGGCATGCAGTGCAACCAGCTTTTGAGAGGATAGATTTGCAAATGTATATAAGAGAAGGGGACATTGCATCAGTAACACTAGATTTTTGCTCACAAATCATATAATTATATCGCTCTATTGAAGAGGGGAGATTTTTAAGAGCAAAGGTGACGTAAGTAACTAAACTACTATAATGGCAAAATCTAATAGTGCTCTTTTCTTTTATGGCATTACAAATGTAATCTCACATTTTGCTATGTTCATCTGCACCTACTCCCATCAATGAGGAAGCTTAAACCCTTGGAGATAGGCAGATATTGGATCATCCTCCTCTCAAAGTCTCTAGCAAATATATATTGTTTGTTTGATATTGCTATATGGAGCTTGTCAAAGGATGAGAACTTAAGGGAGCTACTTTAAGTCATAAGGAGTAAATGTATAAAGCAAATTGTATGAGCACCAATATTTGGAGATGGTAATGGTAGTGAGGAAAGTGACGTTACTAGTAGTGGCACAAGTGAAAGTTGTTGTAAAGGGGGTGGTTGTAATAACAAGTGAAACATGTGAATTATATGGAGCCAAAATTGGGGGTTTACCAAAAGAAGCTCGCTCCAAAAGCTTGTTTCTTGCATGCACTCGACACTCAAGCACTTTGATAAGTGTTAACAAATGTCACTACGAGAATGAGCTTATCCATTCACTTTTTGCCTTTTGTATATAGGGTTTTGAGTTTGAGGCTTCTAGTCAAAGTTGGGCATCCTTCCCTCCTTTTTGGCTCTTGGCTACTCTTGTCTACTTTATGATGACACACTTTTAGATTACAGTAGGTCGACCTTCTGAAAGTGAGCTAAAAGCTACTGCTTGCACCCTTGCCTAGTTGTGGGTCTTAGTTTCAACATCCGAAAATATTATAACTTGAATGGGCATTGATCCCAACTCTCAAAACAATATATTATGAATAATTATATAATCATGGGTATCAAGCAACAATTATTGTATGTAGAATATAAGTAGCCCAAGAGAATTAATCCTTCAAAATATTCATGATGCCTTATGCCTTCACTGAATTTGCAATTTTATTTGTGATTTTACTCACTTTTAGTCTTTTGTTGACATTTGTCTTTTGCCAGTTTTTCCACTTTTCCTATTTTTATGGGGTTAGCATTAACCCCCATCCAAACCAAGTGCCAATCTCGTGGCACTCTTCACTAGAGGTTGTATGCTTCAACTTGCACTATAGTCAAGGAATGTCATGACAATAGTATGGCCATTGTGAGGACTGCAATGATTGCTACTAGAGCTTGATATGGTTATTGGAGCTACCTTATCACACATCAAGGGGGAGTAGTGATTTGGATTATATGGGGCTCTTGGGATCTTTTGGTGCTAGGTTAGTCATATCTAAATAGGTGGTTGAAGCTAATCACTCGAGAAATATTTTAGTTTGGGATAGAAACTACAAACTACCATATTCGCTTGTATCTGCAAGGAAAAGCCCCTCATGCTTTCTCTCCCAAGGGGAGTTCTAGTTTGTTTTGCATGCATAGGATATTTTAATGGATTGGGAGATGGATCAGGCATGGAGTGTTGTACCACACTTAAGGACACAATATGTGTATAGATTATAGTGTGCTTACTATGTGAGAGCACATGATTAGATAGGCTATTGCATAGTTAGAAGACCACTTTATAGATTTCTTGTGTTAACAATCGATGAGGTGAGGCACCAATTGATGGGTAAAGGATAGGAAGTATTGTTGCTACTAAGGGATAGGAAAGTCAAGTGGGAATCATGGAGAGAACCTTGAGCTATGGTGAGTATCATGGAGCTCATGATTATGGAATTTGATGGAGGAGTTCCTTATACGAATCGTTGATCAATAGAGATTGTAGTAATAGTGAGACGATAGCCTTGGGTGATTCTTGATTGACTTGGTAGTTATCCTACTTTCGATACCACTATAGTAGTTGTGAGAGATTTGGAAAGGAATGAAGAGAATCGTGCCAGTTACTAAGGGAGACATGTCTAACCATAGGTGTTCCTTGGAGCTTAATATAGGGTATTTTGAAGATTAAGGCTTGGGACTTGAGAAGACCTCATTTGTCAAGGAGAAACCTTGGTTGTTGATGAAAGTGTGTCTTCACAATTGGTCATTTCTTGTGGAGAGAGAGTAGAGGATAGTCATGCCGGTCGAAGACATACTTGCATGCAGGGGATGGCTTTTGCAAATCATAGTCTTGAAGGACTTGGCATTTATTGGTTTTTTTGCTTAGTCCATTTCTTGTTGGTGTTGTAATCATTGCTTTTTCAAGGGGAGTGGTGGTCTTTGAATAGCTTGGGGATCCTTAATCCACTAGCAATGCAATAATCTACCATACATTCACTTGGTGAATATTTGAAAGCACATGCATTTGATTTGCTTTGAACAAAACAAGGTGATGGGGCATGATCAAGTGCAATGTTGAAGATGTTAATGTGGCCTACGGTTTTGTGGTTGTGTATAGCTTGCAGCTAACTATGCAAGGTGATGGACCTAAGAGGGTGTATTTAGGGCACTTTGGCTCCAAGCAAGGCTCCTTAGCAAAATCATGGGGTTTATAAGATGCATCCAAGCTTCTCTTTGCAATTTTAATTGCATTGAGAAGGTTCTAACTTTTGCTAGAGTATTTTGCACTTGATAATATGACTCTAGTGAGCTTATCCTACTTGAAGGTCCTCCAATAAACATGAGACAATGTGATTTCCCCCAAGTTATCAATGCTCCTGAGAACTGCAATTAGGCACCAAAACTAAAGCAAAAAATGGAGCATTTGTGGTAAAAATGAAGAGCCACTAGAGTCCTCTAAGCAAAAGTGGGTGGCTCGAAATGTGATGGAAGCATCTGTTTGTCAATTGGAGTTTGCTAGATGTCCCATTTAAAGAGATGCAACTTTAGCATTACAAAGTAGCTACCTAGTATAGAGGCCAAAAACAATGTGGAGGAGACCAACTTAGTACAAAACGATACCAAGAACACATCTGTAACTTTAGATCTCGAATCCGAGCTCATTTGCCCCTCCAATGTTAACAAAACTACTTACCAACCGTGCAAACATGCAATAATTGAATCAATTATTTGCTAATTAAGTGATTAAAAGAGCTTTTTAAAAAAATCCAAAAAAAAACTCCACAATGAGGGGGACGGGGACTTTTTTTTTCAGTGCCCCCTCATTTGTCATGATTTGGGATTCGGCAACTATATCAGAATTGTAGGGAGCATTATTGGCCATGATTTCTTGATTTTCTTTGCCTTCCATCACCAGAAGAAGCATAAAATGTTGCATTCTATGAAAAGATCAATTTTTAGTATTTCTCTCTCCTCAATTATGGGTGTTCATACGAGCTAAGAGAGAGAGGGGAAGGGAGTGGCAGAGCATGACATGATGTAAGTAATGGATTGAGGGAATGTGAAGGTGGTTGTTAGCAATTGTGTGGAGCCTCAGCAGAGTGGGCTACCTAAGCGATCTCAAAATAATAAAAGATAAAGCGGTTTTATAGGGTATCTTACAGTAAGTCTCATTTTATTTAAAAATGGAAAGAATGAATGGAATATGCATATATAAAGATTTTTTATTGAGTAAAAATCAAAAAATTATTTTTAAATACTTGACCAACATGCTTTCTATAATAATAATTTATTTTTTAAAGATGATCATATGAGTAAAATTGAGTAAAATTGCAAAAAATAGAGTTTTGAGGGGAATTGAATGATTAGATGGATCTCGATGTTATGGAATAATAAATATATATTTTTATAATGTTGTATGGGTTCCAAGCATGGAGATTACCTGGGATGGCCTCATATTATTGTATGTTAAGGTATGTTCCTATATGATTTTTCTCGTTTCATTACATACCTAAGAATATGACAACGCTTGCAAAATTTGTCAATAGGGGGATGGTGAGAAGGGAAAAATGAGATTAAATGTGCTAGTTTTTTTATCTTTTTCATATGTATATAGGTTGGGTTTTTTTTTTTGGGAAGGCAGATAGTAACAAGAGTTTTCTCGGTGTTATCTTCTACATCGTTGCAATACGTATGGTGAAAAACATGAAACGATAAATACTCCTTTGACCATACTAGTCATATACCCCTTTAAGTTAGGGATCTTACAGTTCCTTGTAGTAAGAGCACTCCTAGAACACACAAAAGTAGTAGTCTACCCTTAACACCTAAAGCTAGGTAGTCTACCCCTTTGAGGACTAGCTATAGTGGTGACACGAGGCTATGGAAACTTTAGAGCCAAGGGGAGCTCTAACAAAAATGAGCATATGTTTGTTATGCATCATATGATAAATGATGTTAGGAAAGGGGACAAATGAAGATGTATGGCCAGACAAAGAATCTGTCATATATATTACATGTACCACTTATCACAAAGAATAAAGCAAAGAATCACAGAGCCTTAGTGGACCAGAAATATCATATTGTACTACATCTACAGTTAGTCTAGAAGACTAAAGAGTAGCCCCACATCATCAAGGGCATCTACAAGTTTTGCAAGTAAAGACAAAGGAAAGAAGAAAGTGTCGGATGGTAATGATACAACTACTAGTCATTTGGGAATTAATGGAGATTCTAGTGGTTCAAAGAGTTTGGATGATGAGCTTGGTATTTCTTTAATCAAGACACTAGGTGTACAAAGAGCACATGGTAATGTAAAGGCTCCACTAAGTGATCTAGTGGTACGCAGGTCTATCAGGGTTAGATACCATGTTAAAAGATTGGTTTTGAAGATTTTGCAACTCACCATTATGCTTATATAGTAAAGGTGGTTGAGGATGTTGATCCAACTTACTTTGAGGATGTTGTTGGTCATGCTCATTGGGATGCAGCAAATGGATGAGGAGATGGCGGCATTCGAAGCCAATAAGACTTGGAATCTATTACCATTGCCTAAAGGCAAGAAAGTTATTTCTTGTAAGTGGGTTCACAAAATCAAGCATAATGCAGATGGTTCTATTAACAGGTATAAGGTGAGGCTAGTTACAAAAGGCCATACTCAAACATATGGTATAGATTATGAAGAGACAGTCAGTCCAGTTGTTAGAATAGTAAATGTTAGATATGTGATTACTTTGGCAGTACCCAAAGGTTGGATTTTGCAACAAATGGATGTCAAGAATGCCTTCTTGCATGGTGAATTGCAAGAATAGGTGTATATGGAGTAGCCAGCAGGCTTGTGAGGATTTAGAGCATCCCATGTATGTGTGCAGGTTAACAGAGGCACTCTATGGGCTAAAGCAAGCACCTAGAGCATGGTCTAACAAGATCGGAGAGTATCTTGTCGACATTGGATTTGATATTTGTTATGATAATCACTCACTTTATGTGAGAAGGGAGATGCAAGCTTGGTCATCATAGTCATCTATGTGGATGATTTGATAATTACAGGTGACAATGACAGTGGGATTGTTGAATTTAAGAACTTTTTGAAGAAGTTTGAGATGAAGGCTTTGGGTGAGCTGAGGTACTTTCTTGGTATTGAGGTGATGTAACAATGGTATGTGGCTATCTCAAAGGCAATACGGCTTGGATATGTTATCCAAGTATGGTATGATAGTGTATAAGTGCCATTGGAGCCAAATGTCAAGTTGAGTGCTAATGTTGGGGATGAGATAGAAGACCCTACTATGTTTGAAAGGATAGTAGGAAGTTTGATTTACATGACTATCACAAGGCCAGACTTGAGCTATGTTGTTGTCCTTGTCAATTAGTTTATGCAAATGCCCAGAAAGCCTCACTTGGATGTAGTTAGACACATATTGAGGTATGTGAAGTCCACTTTACATTATGGACTTTTTTATGATGCAACTAAGGATATACGGGTATTTTGATACACATATGCAAATTTGGTGGGTAGCATGTTTGACAGAAGATCTAGCAGTGAATTCATGTTTTCCCTTGGTAGTATAGTAGTCACATGGAGGGAGCAGTAAAAAGCAACCTATTGCTAATTTATCGAGTACAGAGGTTGAGTATAGAGGTGCCACTATGGAATTATATGAGCTGGTATGGATACAAAAGTTATTGGGTGATTTGGATGTAGGGAGATGGTCCAATTGTCATTCACTGTGACAACATGAGCAGCATATAGTTAGCTAGAAACCCAGTGTTCCATGCTAGGACAAAACACATTGAGGTGTATTACCGCTTTATGAGAGAGAAGGTACTTGCAGGAGAGATTGACTTGGTATATTTTAACACATAGGATCAAATAGCTAACACTTTTACAAAGGCATTGGGTGCAAAGAAGCTTCAAAATTTCAAAGCTTAGTTGGAGTTGTAGAGATACAAATGAGCTTAAGGGGGAGTGTTAAGATGGAAGCTCAACACGTGCAAACATTGATGATGAACTACTTGGCTAGATGGATCCACATGTCTACACTTAGCATGTCACTGGTCATTATCATCCTCACATAGCTACTAACTTATCACTTATTATGTTTAGTTTGTTGCACCTACCTAAATCTGGCATGGTTATAGTGCCAGTCGATTAATATAGTCAATTATACACTGTTTGACTTAATAGGTCAATTTCTTTTATATCGTATCTTATTTATACTTTAAGTGCATTGTATTGTATGTGAAAGGGGAAGATAAAAACAGCAAGAAACATGTTGGCCTCCATCTCTCTTCTTATGTTCTTGAGTGAGCTTTTCTCTTATATATATGGTGCATGTTTGGCGCAGCAACTCAAGCAAGTTCCCCTACACGATTCTTGACAGCGAGGTCTTCTGGTGTTTGAATAATACCATCCAATTACCCCCTTCCACTTAGTTGCAGTTCTTATTAAGAGGATTGGATTTCACAATCCAACTATGTCACTTGAGTAATATTGTACTTAATGATTATAACCGCAATAGAGGGAGTCGGTTCAATAATTCAAGTTATTTATTTGGTAAGAGGGCAAGCTCTCTCAAGGAGTGGGATGGTTCCAAATGCGGTACTAACATGACATAACTCAATACCTGCACCACCCAATAATATCATGGGTCAAAGTAGAGGGACTTTGAATCAAGGGTTGCCTCAATTTTCCACACTTACAGTGCTAAACCATAAACCAAGGGTCTGTGTAGCCACCAACCCCTTTTACAGATCATAAAACCTAGTATGGAAGTGGCTCCTATCACTCGTTATGAATCCTCTACATCAAATAATATTGAGGAAGTTAAGGATATGATAAAACATTACACCAACATGATTATTGAACAATATCGGCACATTGCTACGGATGTTAATTTTCTAAAGCATCAACAAAATTTAATGGGCACTGGGAAGCATGATTATGCAAGTCCATCAATATTTAGTTGTCAACAGTTCCCTTGAAACTATCCCAATGTTAAATGTGAAATATGTGGGAAGTCTGAGCATTTAGCCAATACTTGCTAGAACAAGATTATTTCCCTTTGTTAAGGAAGTAGACAACCAGGTTCTATTAATCACCAAGGATAAGGAAACAATCTTCAGCAAGATGAGGGACTGAAGTAGATTTTGTAGAAAGGAAAGGCTATTGTGGAAGAACTACCTAATGTCATTGGCATAATTTTGATTGAAGCAATGCATGGTAATGCCATTGATGCTTCTAATTTATGAGTAATTACGAGAGGTTAGAAAGCCAAAGAAGGAGATAAAGATAATGCAAAACCTATTGAGAAAACCCCTAAATAGGATGATAAGAGCAAGCAAATCCTTAACCTTGACATACAAGGTGGTCCTTTGAAGGCTAGTGTTAACCCCAAAGTCGAGATGGCGGAAAAACAAAGGAAAAAGCAGAAAAAACATGGAAAATGAGCAAAGACACACAGGCGACCTCCAATGCTAAGCCGAGGCAAAAAGCACAATTTTGTATGAAGGGCGCCTCAAAAAACTCTAAAAACTCTTGTAAAAGAGCGCCAGGCTCCCTCCTGTGCCAATTGTAAAATACTAGACAGGTGTAGGCTAGAGGCATAAGGCTAGAAGAGGGAAATGGAAAAAAGACCTTGCCACAAGGGCCGGTCATGTAAAAAAGGGATGGGTGCCCATAGGATTTTAGGGTTTGTATATATAAAGTTCAAAAAGTGAATAAGAGCTCATTCTTTGGTGTGTGGCTAACAAGAGTCTTCTTCTTCTTCTCTTCTCCTCATCTTCTTGCTTGTGTGTGCTCTTGAGAGAGGGAGTGTGAGAGTGTGAGGGAGTGAGGGAGTGAGTGTGTGAGAGTGAGGGATCAAGAGGGTGAAGCTCTTCACCATCTCCTCTTCTCTTCTTCTCTTCTCTTCTCTTTACTTGTGCGCGCGACTATGGAGGATGGAGCTTGGAGATGGAGGAGGCTTGGGGATGCTTGAGCTCGCATCTAGGATCGTGGAGCTACCGGGGTGTGTGAGAGAGGAGGCAACTCATATCGGCATCAAGGTAAGCTCACTACACTCATAGGATTGACGGCGCGTCGGCTAGGTGAGAGATAGCCATTAGAGCTCGCTTGGAACGCTTGAAACAATAAGCGATCTATGGGTCTTGGCAATTGAGTGAAAGCTCCCACATTTTGGTTCCGTTACCGGGACCAACGGATTCAAGCTTGAGCACTTGCGCGCCTCATATCGAACATCGAAGTAAGGGATTCATCCCCGGAGCTTGAGATAGGTAGGAAGTTTGGGTGTTTTTTATCTTCAAAACAAGTAAGTATTTTGATATATTTTGTTTGTTTAATAATTGGGAAACTTGGAGAAATTATTTCAGTTTTTTGCTTTCGATTCCTGTTGCATTTAGAGTAGGTTAGGATTAGGAAATCGCACTAGAGAAGGGTAGGTTTTACTGTTGCAAAGCAGGGCAAAACATGGCAAAAATCATGCAAAACTTGGTAAAAAGCTCTCTTGTGATGCCTAAGATCTGCAAGTGAGTGATTGGGGGCATCAACACTATACCCGGGAAGGGGCATAAGAGCCAAGAGCCCAAGGTAGAGCTCATTTGTTACCATTTCAGTGAGTGAGAGAGAGAGAGAGAGAGAGAGATAGAGAGCTATCACACGATTCGATCTGATCGCACCATCGACGAGCCTACCGCTCTATTCAGGTATATGAATCCCTTCCCCTATTCCCCTAGATAGGATCTTGAGGTTTGTGCTTGCTACGATTGAGTAAATTGCAAGAAACAAGCGAAATCAAACTCTCCATGTTGACGTTGCGATGTGTTCGGCCCGTCCGAGCAGTCGCTTCAGGGCCGAGTCCCAGAATTGGCCCTCGACCCTTTTGTATTCGGCCCACTCGGCCTAGACCTACTCGGCTCATCCGAGTCAACCATTCGGCCCTCGGCCATCCGAGCCATAGGATTCAGACCTCGCCCACGTGTCATATTCGGCCCTTGGCCCAAGTGCCTCGGCCCGTCCGAGTGACCCCATCCGAGCAACCTCGTCCAAGTGACTTCATCCGAGTCTATGTCTCGGCTCGTTCGAATCTATCCTACCCGAGTCCCGAATTTGGCCCTCGACCCATGTACTTCGGCCCGTCCGAGTGACCCACTCAGACCCTGCAATCGAACCAACTGGCCCGAGTGAAGACTTTGATTAAATTCTCAGAAATTTGACCTGACCCGACTGGAGCTTAGCAGTGCAAACTGTCGAAAGTCCTTCTGACACTCAGAACTCGATTCTGGCACTTGGAATAGACGGAATCGTAGGGAGCAGCTGCTTGGCAGCTTGAAGTAGGCAGCAGCGAGACCCAGAGACCTAGACACAAAGCACTAAACAGTTAAAACCTGATTGGCCAAGAACAAACGAGGCAACATACTAGAAAGACCTTGAACCCTATCAAGGCAGCCAAAAAATTGACCAACAAGCCTATCAGGCCCGAAACAAATCGAGAGTGCATAAGATGCTTTGAGGTTGTTTGCTGCACTCACCTTGAATTTCCGCACTTGAATGCACTTAAAGAAATTGAAAGCCTGGTTGAGCACAAGTGCACGAGGAGAGACACACACGCTAAGTGACCATAAATTGAGGATTGTATTCGATAAACTGAAGGAACTCACTCAGATAAACCACTCAAGGAACCCACCAGTAGGAGAGAACCCATGACGTAGGCAAACCATCAACGCGCAAAGTAGGACCAAGCAGGTGGCGTCAAGGACGTGGATCTAACAAATCTACTCAACCTGATCGACAACTTGGCGGAGCACGACAACATGACTATGGCAGAAGAAGGCTCAAACCATAGGTCTAATGAGGAACTCGACTTAAACGTCTTTCCAAAGGCTATTCAGCCCAGCAGCTGGTCAATGGCTACGATGCACTCGCCCGGTACGAGCACCGCGACAGGACGACAGACGCTATCATCGCAAACCTAGAAGAAGAGAGGAAACTAGCCCGCAATGCTTTGCAAAGCATAGATGAATACAATAGGGACCAGCAGGCCAGGAGCCAAAGGCAAAGCACGGAGTTGAGTGAGGTACAGTAGTGCTGAACTTAGCAAGAAGAAATCGAACAGATTACGAGAGAGCCCTAGAAGGAGACTTAACGTTGAGCGAGCTTCTCATAAAGCGGCTGCTAGATAACATGGCAGCAAAGCAAAGTACTGCGGCACTAGCGACATCTCTGCTTGCAGGATTAGGAGCGAACCAAGGCTCAAAGAGCCAGTCTAAAATCCCTATCATTGCCAAGCAACTCGACAAATACCAACCCCACGATGATCCATACAGCTTTGTAGAGCAGTTTGAACAAGTCTGCGAAGCCAACAGCCTCAACGACCTGACTCAACGCTCTCAAGCGTTCGGGCTCTGCTTAGGTGACAAGGGAAGGACTTGGGCAAGCCTAGATGCCGTAGAAC